>NW_023998465.1:772188-781107 GCF_014805625.2 Glossina fuscipes | reverse complement strand
AAGTTGAGAGCTGGAGATTCTGGAGAATTTGGTATATTAGATTTTAGCATATATGTTGTTGTTTGGATTTTTTCAATATTTGCAGTTGCTTTGGTTTTTTCAATATTATCTTTGGCAAGTGATGTAACTGGTTTCGCAATATAATTTTTGGTTAATGGTGGAACAAGTTTTTCATTGGAAGCAGTTGCAGTTAAAGTCTTACTAGGCTCGATTTACGAGGCAACAGCAGCGTAGGTATTACTTTTGCCAATTCCATGGGCTACAGATGGATTTCCTTCCCGGTATGTGCGTCGCGCTTCGCCCATGCTACAGTAATTTTCTGTTTTGATTTTTAATATTTCACGCATCTGTACAAAACGCGGGCATTGTTTGTCTAACGCTGAGTGTTGATCATTGCAATTTATGCAGAAACTACGGGTACAGCTTTCAGTATGTGGAGGAAGACCACAGTTAGCACAAGATGCAGCATTAGTGCATCTTTTTGCCGTATAACCCAGGCGTTGGCAATTTTTACACCTCATAGGATTTGGGATGTATAGTTCTACTTTACATTTATACCACGCCACATCAACTGTTCGCGGTAATCGATAGCGATCAAAAGCTAAAATAATCCTTCCTGTAGGAGAGCGTGTTTTTCCGTCATCATTCAGTTTGGTTAATTTATATGCTTCAGTCACTCCTTGAATGCCCATTTCGCGAACAATTTCATCTTCCGGCACATGCTTTAAGCAAGGGGCATAAATTACGCCTCGAACCGAGTTAAGTTTCTCATGTAGTTTAGCTGAAATAGCACATAGATTAGCTAAAGAATTGGCCTTTATTAGTTTTTCGGTTGCGTGCGGGTTCCCAGCGAGGACCAGTAAATTCCCATCGCGTAGAATCGAGATCGAGTCGATGTATGTTGTAATGCTATCTAGAGCTTTTTTTATACCAAAAGGGCTAATTTGGGAAATTGTTATTCGAGCATCGGTTGAAGAAATAACAATATATTTTTTATCAATAGGGATTATATCGCTGATCGGCAACACCGGAAAATCTGATTTTTTACTTTTTTTTCTTTGGGGGGATGTATCACTTAATAGATAAAATCTATTCGGGTTTTTGTCTGGCGGCCCCGGGGCCATTATGCCTTATTGTTGTCTATTTATTATTATTTTTAAAATAACCACTCACTTGAAAAGGTTTGGGAACTGTGCAAGAAGGTTGGCAACTACTAAAGAAAAGTGTCAAATGTTTTCAATTTTTTATTTTTTTATTTTGTTTTTTGTTTTCTATTTTTTATTATATATAGACGAAACAAAAGCACATACGCCATATCCGCGTTAACCAGTTTTAGCAATAACACTGAAAGGACAGAAGTTAAATACACAAAAACACCGAAAACACCGAAACAATTGAAAAAACGCAGACGAATAGAAAACACGTACTACACTGAACACAAGTCGACTCGTCTATGTTTTCCTTTTTAATTTTTTTTCTTTCTTTATTTTCTTCCTTTGGTGTGAATAGCTTTTCTCTTGGCTTGTTTACCATTGCTTCAGTAGTGTAGATCTTCCGTGTAATTTAAGAGAAAATTTAAGAGGAAATTTTTCTGATTTGTATTCTCTCTTTTTTTTGTGCTTCCAGTTTGTTTTTGCTTTCTCTTATTCTTTTGCTCTCTTGTTACAGTGACAACGTAACGGAGAAGTTTTATTAAATTCGTTAAATTTGTAGATAAATTTATTATAGTGGATTCTTTTCAATTTTTTCCTTTTTTATCCTAATAATTCACTTCTTTCTTATCGTTGACTTGACATGGAGTGCTTATATACGCCATGTCGCGCAAAAACAGGACCGGAGTCGGATAGATTCGTTTCTTGTTGGCTCTGCGAGCGCTTTGCTCATGCAAATTGTGCCGTTTCTCTCGGCCGTGCTGCTGACGCAGTCGCTGATCCTTCCAAACTCTTAAGATGGTCATGTCCTGACTGTAGGCAGCGAGAGATTGATTTCTACAAACTTTTCACGGAGACGCGAAATGGTTTCTCGGAATTGAGTAGAAATCTTGGCTCCTTATTTGAAAAGTTTGAGCTGATTAAATCTACATTTGATAAGCGCCGTTTTATTGAGCACTCATCTTCTACCCAAGCCAGAAAAATAATTACTTGTAGCGTAGCGTGGCGAACGTCACCTCTGACGTTCAAAATAGTTACAAAAAACCCGGCAAGTCCTTCCGTTTTAAGCTACGCTGAAGAGGCAAGGGTATCTCCGCTCAGGGTCGCCACTCACTCTAATCAAGCGCCATCGCCTAAAAATAATAAAGAGGAAAATAAATCATCCTCTCCTCCTGGCTGTTCGAATGTGAACGCTGGTCACCAGACTGGGCAAGTCGCACAAACTGCTGGTGCAAGGGTGATTACGCCATCTATATTCACCCCAACTCTAAACTGCCCAACCCTGAACCCTCCCGTCCCAACTAATGGTATTTGCTTGACGGCAGTTCCTCCCAGAAAAGCAATATTTGTGTCAAGACTGGCACCTGATACAAGGATCGAGTGAATCGCATTAGTGGTGGTGTATTAATTGCCATATCTGCGTCAGTCCCGTCCAATTTAATTGAATTTCCCACTTCTCCTGACGTTGAATTTATCGCTATTCGTGCGAATATGCCTGATAAACATCTATTTATAACCTCCTCCTATATTTCCCCAAATTCTGATATCTCCATTTACAGGAAGCACGCTGCCCTCATTTGTGAAGTGGCCAAGCGGTCTAGACCCACCGATTTGGTTGTTGCATTGGGTGACTTCAATTTGCCTCAAGTCACTTGGTGTAACACTGATAATTCTGGCTGTTTGGTTCCTACTTTAACGTCTGATAGGGCTGTTGTGTTCTTTAATGAATTGTTTGATCATAATTTGGTTCAATATAATCGTAACCCTAATTGTAATGGTAGACTGCTTGATCTCTGCTTAGCCAATTTTCCCGAGATTAACGTAAATCGTTGTCCACCTTTTAGTTTACCTGAGGATCCTTATCATCCATCAATGTGTATTTCCTTTCATCATATGAATGACGGTTCGTTGAATTGCCTTAATGTGCCAAATCAAACTTTTTTAAATAAATGTCATGATTTTTATAAAATCAATATTGTATTGCTAAAACACCGTCTTTCACATATGAGGCTTGATTTCTCAACCGGAAGTATTGAAAGCTTATTGTCATCGTTCTACAATACATTAAATCTAGCTGTTGCTGCATCTGCTCCAATTAAGCAGTGCCGACCTCGAAGCAGGTGTCCCCCCCGGTTTAATAACACAATTAAATATTACAATAGAAAAAACACGCTATTCAAAAAATATTCGAAAATTGGCTCTGCGCTCGACTATTTCGCTTACTCGGTGGCGAGGCATAGATTTGGCTCCCTCAACCACCATTATTACTGCAGATACCTTCAGTTCACTAAATACTCTCTGTTTGCTAATCCTAAATGCCTTCTTAAATTTGTTAACTTTAAAAGAAAAATTTCCACATATCCCTCTCATGTTTTTTTTAATGTCTCTGATTCCTCGGACAAAGGCTTTTTCTATTGGCTCTAGCACAGATATGATATAGATTGATTTAAGCAAAGCGTTTGATATGGTTAACGATAACTTACTTATCTTTAAACTCCAAGCCTCTGGCTTCCCTTTCTATTTAGCGAAATGGATAAGCTCATATCTGCACAATAGATCCGTCTGGGTTTTGTTTAACTTCATCCCCTCGGATGAATTCCCCGTTATGTCAGGCGTACCTCAAGGAACTCTCTTAGGTGCTATTTTATTTAATTTATACGTTATTGATTTCCCATCGGTGGTTAATTCCAGCCAGATCTTAATGTATGCTGATGATGTGAAACTGTTTTCTTCCTTCTCTGTTGAATCGCAATCACGTCAGCTTCAAGGTGACTTGGATAATTTTGTTGCATGGTGCTCTGTAAATCTTCTGAAACTAAATCTGAGTAAATATAAGAAGCATTCTTTTTCAAGAAGAAAGTCATTCATTATTCAGTATTTCATAGATTCGCATAAGTTGGAGGACGTCGATTCGATCACAGATTTAGGCGTTCTATTTGACGATAGGTTACGTTTTAACTTCCAAATAGAGCTCTCGATAAGCAAACCTAGGTCCGCGCTTGGTTTTATAAAAAGGTGGTCCAAAGAGCTTGATGATCCCTACATTACGAAAAAGCTTTACATGTGTTTGGTTAGACCCAGACCCGAGTATGCCTCTGTTGTGTGGTCTCGTTCATATAGGTGCTATGTCGATTCAATTGAATCTGTTCAAAGCAATTGCTGCTGTTTGCCCTTAGAAATTTGGGTTGGGATCCGATTGCCTCTCTTCCTCCCTGCGAAAATAGGTTGCTTCTGTTGTCCTTACCGTCTCTTTTTCATTACTTTTTCTTGTATACTTTATACTAGTTTCTAATATTAAGTAGTATAAGATTTACTTCTAAGAGCCAACTGAATTCGACTGTTAATTTACCTTAGTTGAGTTTCATGTGTAAGTAAATAAAATAGATAAATACAATAAAAACGGGATCGATTTTCACATCTAAATTGAATAACTGAATTAGATTATGTTAAGAATTAACGTAATCTTAATTGAAGAGAATAATAACTCGCTATGACAATGCTTAGCATTTATTTCCGTCTTCCTACATTTTTCACAATAGCAGTGTTTAAACAATTAAAAAATTTAAATAATATATACTGCCGTTAACATACGCCCACACATCATTGTTTTATTACCACTGTACCCGTTTTCAACTTTAATGTGGCTGGACTACCGCTTTTCGATTTTTACAATGATAACATATTTATTCCCATCAGATTTTCTAATTCTGCGCAATTTTCGTAATTATTTTTCCTTTTCTTTAAAATTGCCGAGTTTAGAATTATTATAGAAGATATTCAGCTAATCAACAACAGTTGGTTCGGTGTAAACATATCACGTGATTTTTCCTAATTTTTCCAGTAGAAGTTACCACTATGTAGATGTGGTACCATGGACAGTGAGTCTCATAAATATTGAGTTTTTCGCTCAATAAAAAATAAATGCGTGTTAAACCTACTCCACTGTCTAAACATAAAAATTTATATTAATTTTTGGACTGCAAAGAAATACAAATTAAAATGTAAAGAAAAAAAAAACATTATTCTAGTACACAAAAAAATTAAATAATTTTAACTAGTTAAACAAGCGTCATTCGTATTGGGTTTTTTCATATAAGAACGGATACGAAGAAAACAGACAGCATATTATCAAAAATTAATATTTAGCGGTATATCCTCATTGCCTAATAACGTCATCAAAATAACTTGACGTAGCTTGTGTAATTTTTTTTGTGCAGGAAACAGGGATATTGCTCCATTCTTCTTGAGGTCTCTTTTTCACATTTTGTACGGAAGAGATTGACTGCTTTCGAACACGGTGATCTAATCCATCCCACATTTTTTTGATGGTGTTCATTCTTGGTGATTCGGGAGAAGGGTGAAGCCCTTTGGGGTAGTTATATGAGACCCATTCCTAATTTCAGCTGAATATGTTTGTTTTTTCAATGCAATAGTAACTGGAGGAAAAGGAGGAGATTTCTGTAGAGTTTAGTTCTAAAAGCCACATATATATAGTAGTAAGGGTTAGTAGGAAAGTGCGCTAAGATTCGGACCGACAAAAAAAAGGATTGCATAACATTGCTTTAGCAAAAATTTGGTATAAATAAAGAAAATTAACAAAACTGTTTAATAATTTTATTTCTATACCCACCATCACATTTCCAACACTCACAAAGTATTAATCTAAAATCGGAGCGATTATTTGCAATCGGCAACATTTAGCAATAAACACTAAATATACTCTTATATACACACTCATGAAATTCGCTGTTGCAAATTAAAATTGCTTGCCGTTGAACTCTTAACCTAGTTTCTTCGGGCTTCTTGTAATGAATGCTAAAATGAGTGGTAAAAGAGATATCCTTGTTTGATTTGATTAGATCGCGTTTGAATCGCAATTTCTTCTATCGTAGCGCAAACGCTTTCAAAATATTTTTCTTATAATTCACGGCATTGCTGGGAATGCTCGTGGCAAGCAATTGATAATTTTTTTGATTGGCTTTCAAAAATTTTTATTATCCTTCCCTGAATTTGTTGTTTTGAAAGCAACCTTGCACTTTTTGTTATCATATGCTTGTTTTTGTATTATATGATATTCCTAATACTACAAAATTTGTTAGAAAATTTTGATGTGAAAATAACGAAGAGGAGCCAAAGCAGGCATAAATGTGAAACGCATGTGTATGCTTACGATTTTCAATAATCCTTTTATCACCCAACTGGAGTATTTCGAATTGTTGTTTTAGTTATAAAAATTACTCAATGCATTAAGGGATGAAATTTTCAATCGCTTTGAACTCACGTTACCTCTTTGTTTGGAGGGCCAAATCCGCTCTGAGAGAGTTATTTCGAAACAGTGTCAATGCTTCTATCGTTGTATTGCTTGCTTAGCTATTTCATTGATTCCTACGACTTCTTAATTTCTTCGTGAGTTTTGGTAAAGCAGTGATATGAAAACAACGAGATTAAGTTTTATTAGGCATTTCTTAACACAGTTTGAAATACAAATCAACCAGTGATACTATCAATCAATGCGCAAATTCAGCCCAGAATCTAGTAATTACATATTTTGGTAAACTGTAATTAAGTCTGCGAAAGTTCTGCTTTTAAAATGGAGCCACAAGCGCCTGCCTGTTATGTAATTTTTGCTTAATTGGGTGGTTCAGTCTGTAGCTTCTTGATAAAACAGATGCAATCATGACGAAGGTTATAATGCCAAACAATAGCATTACTGTTGGCTAGTGTAAATGTCTCGTTTGGCTTCCAAAGTTTTACGTCAGTGGACTTTAGACATTCCTAGTTTGGGAGAAGTGATTTCGTTTATAGCAGTTCTTCCAAGGATGCCCCCAGGACTAGAAAATCCCAAAGAAATGAAAGTTAATAGAATAACTTGACTATATAAGGAAGACCTGACCTCCTATATACCAGGGCAATATCTTAACACCAGTAGGGCAGATTTATTAGCTAATACTATAAAAATATTCTTTTCCGTGAAAAGCTGGCAACCTTCAGACATTTAGCTGTGAACACAGACAAGTTTGAATGGCTCGAAATTTTGCTTTACATATGATGAACAGCAATCTGTTTTAACAGAAGAAACAATGTACATATGTATACGCATATGTGGAGCGAAGATTAACGTTAAAATTTTGACATGGAGCATATTTCATATTCTTCACAATGCATACAGTTTGAAAACCATCGAAACTTCTAAAGAACTTATATACTCATTTCTTTTAATGAAAAACAGCTAAGGTTCAAAATGATCATCTTGTTTAGAAGCTCAGCAATTGGGGTTTGAAAACACAACAGTACTATTTATTTTGTTGTGCTTTAACATTCGAAAAGTGTATTTACCAAACTAAATAGTAAGTACTAGCTTCATTATTTAAAATAAACTGCTAATAAAGGAGAATTAAGCAGATGTTAAAAAATGCATTTCAAGTTTTTTGCTTTCTAGTCCTTCACTTGAAAGATGCGCAAGCGACAAAGAGAAATTAGATATACGGATTGTTAGATATAAATTAAGCAAATTTCTAACGGTGATAAAATTGTTTTCATCGTTACATGCGATAACTGTACTCGTGTTGGATATATTTTTAATTATTTCTTAGTGTTTTTAATGTGGTGAGATAAAAATTCAAGTCTATGCAAAAATATAAATATACACATACCATAAGTAGCTATATAAAATTGAATGGGGAAGTCTTTGCTATTTAAGAAGCAAAAATAAATAAATGCAAGAAAAGTTTGCTATTTTTCACACCTTTACATGTTTAGCTGTTATACATTTTTCTAGAGCTGACTTTTTCGATGCTGCCGTAATAATAATTCACTTTAAGAATTTGCTTTGCGATTGTTGTTCAAAGTATAGCTTATCTTGTGGGTATAGTAGACACACTAGCCGTCCGCGCGAAAACATAAATACCTCTGGGTAGGGCACACCGTCAGCCGCCTCTGGCCCTAACTTAAGGTAGGGAACAGTTAACCGCATAAACGGCAAAGCTTAAACATTACAAAGTTTGTATAAAACACACACACGAGTATAGAATATGTATAGAGTCTGTATAAATCTGTATAAAACCATTAGGATAAAATCGGTATAAATCTGCAGGGTAAAGTTTGTATAAAATTTGTTTAAAATCATTAGAATATATGAACACTCACACGCGTTTAAAATATGCATATGATCTATAGAAAATCACTACAATATATGTACACACACTAGGGATAAAAGCGCAAAAATATAGATACACGTATAACAGCACACATCACTGCGTAAACGCCGTTAGGCCATAGAAACTCTTTAAAATGTACAAGCTCATACGATCATAGAAAAGCGCATAAGCTGTAGAAACAATGTACAAAAATGTATAGCGCCATTAGGTCATACAAAACACACACGCAGGGTTAAACACTTAGGGAGAAAAATGGGGGATAAGCGCACATAATCATGCAAAACGCATGAACCATAGAATCACACATAACAATGTGTATCAACATGCAGTAACCTGTATGCATAAATGTGTAAGCACATACTGCCGAAACACACAGCGAATTGCATAAACCCCGTTAGGTCATAAAATTCTTTAAGCAATAGCACCGTTAGGTCATACAAAGCAGACACATGTGAGAACAACAATGTATAAGCACATAGGAACATACGACAATGCATAAAACGGTGTAAGCACACACGAGCTGGGGAGTAGGTAGCAAATGTATAAAAATGTACAAAGGCAAGATCACACATGCCAAAAGCGTAGATACACACATAAAAACATATTCATAT
>NW_023998465.1:755779-767188 GCF_014805625.2 Glossina fuscipes | reverse complement strand
TGGACCGTTTGAAGATAGCGATTGACCAGAAACGGCCAGAATTGGCCAACAGGAGAGGTGTCGTGTTCCACCAGGACAAGGCTAGGCCACACACATCTACAGTGACTCGCCAGAAACTTCGGGAACTCCGCCATACAGTCCGGACTTGGCACCAAGCGATTATCATCTTTTTCTTGCATTGCAAAATTTCTTTAATGATAAAAAATTGGAATCTAGGATTGTGAAAATCGACTATTAGAGGTGTGAAAATCGACTATTAGAGGTTTTTGCAAATAGAGACCAGGACTTGTATGAGAGAGGCATTTTGAAGTTACCTTTAAAATGGCAACAAATTATACAGCAAAAAGGTGCATATTTGACCCAAATCGGACAATCCGAAGCATGTTAAATAAAGTGTTGAAGTTCATATAAAAATAATGGATTTCTTTTTCCCCAAACTAATATTTGCGATTAAGACAACGTTTACGAAGCTTACTACGCGGAAAAACACGGGTACTTAAATGAACTCAGAATTTAATATACTGGTCAACAATACATACTCTTCATAGGGTCTTAAAGCTTCTTTTTGGGTGCTGAAACTAACACGTTCCCTTCCTTGTAAAAGTATATATAGTATAAAAAATTAACTTTTTGTTTATTACTTATCAACTACACCAATAAAAATTTATAAAATAGGACAAAGATAGCGGGTATTGAAGATTAAATAAAAATTTTACTTGCGTACTTGTTTATTTACACATGAAGTTGAGTTATAATAAAATTATGGTGAAATGATATAAGATCTTCCAATAGCAAATCTTATACTAAACATAAGGACTTAGGATATACTAAATAGAAAAAAAAAATTTTATTTGTAAACAAACAAGAGAAAAAAAAAAAACTTTCGTACATTTAACGCACACATGCTGCAGCTATAGATTTAGGCTAGGAGCGAAGGATTAACCCTTGGCTTAGCAAATGATATCTATGAACATATCAAATTTAAATAGCGAATCCTATGAAGCTTGAAAGATTAAAAGACGATTTAGATACGGCATCAGCAAGACGTGCGTGTTAAGGAGAGCTAATTTGATAGTCCGATATTAAGATTAAATTTTAGATATCACACAGATTTTTGTAGAGGATGCCAAACGGGTTGAAAAGTTCATAGCTACGTCTGCATTGGCCGCGTTGAAGTAGTTATAATCTGAGAATACCAGATACCATGCCAGCAGGATCTAAGGCTTCAATCACCATAAATGTTGCAATACATCACACACAGAAATAAAGTCATTAATATGACAATATGCAGCTCCAACAATTCGGCAGATATAAAGCATTTACCGGGGTTATAGCGATTATTAACAGCCTTGATGTAAATCAGCCAGATTTAGTAATATTCACACTCCAGCATACTCGACAGTGGGAGTTTCTACATGAGCCCGCTTCACCATCTTTAAAACATAATCAACGGCAATCAGGAAGCCGTTCAAGCTGGGTGTATACGCAGTAGAAGCAACCGAAATTGAGAAAGGCAATCAATTTGCAGTCTGCAAGAAACCATATCGTACGTATCAGTGCCATAATTCGTAACGCTTGTACACTAACTATTTGAGTCCCTAGCACGTGGCTAGCAGATGTTCATCAATTGTGTAAACGTATATCATATGTTACTACAAATGAAGCCGACATCAAAAGAGTCGCAGAAAATAACCACAAGTTACCTTACACAAAACTGACGGTTCAGCAAAGCAAACCACAGTTCTGTTAGCTACAATTGAATTATGGGTGAAGAGTGGAGTATTTTATTCCATTAAGAGGTTTGCTGAACTAAGTATCACAATGGTGTTTTATTATTGAAAGGGCAGCTCAACTGCTGAAAATACGAAGAGAGCGATCAAAGAAATGCTAGAGAACAGAAACGTGAGCAAGAGTGAAATCTCGGCACACGTCAGAGAAAAGTGGTATCAGAAAACACTAAACATAAAGCTGTTTGTTCTACCTCATATTGGAAGTCAAATACCTTGCAGGTTGGTAAGATGGAAAAGGCAAATGAAAAGAAGGACTTAGCTGACCGAGAATATTAAATTCCTGGCAAGAATGAGATATTACTAGTTGGGGATATATATACGGATCGCTGCTTGAACAGGGTAATCCGTATAGAATGAATTGTGAAAGAAGTTTTCCGAACAAGAAGAGGTCTTAACGAAAAAAGAAAAGGAGTATGAAGGACCGCTCAAACAAACCACAAGAAGATCAACGAAGAATCTGAAAGATACACAGTTAGACTACAATTCAAAATGCATCCCATTGGAACTATCCTGGAAGAAAACAATAACGAAGCTCCATCATGTGGAAATACAACCAGAGCAAAAACCGGAGCTGAAAAGTCAATGCTATTCAATTTTGCAAGAATACCTTGAGGTTGGGCACATTTTATATGTGTCTGCTACTGCTAATTATGAAGTAGATTCGACACAATCCTACTATCTGCCTTGTCATCCAGTGATTAAACAAGATAGCTTCACTTCAAAAGTCAGAGTTCGACGCCTTACATAAGATATCTTCGGGACATCCGTCAACGACTTATGATTTATAACGATGGTTAGATGAACGGTATTTTCTTCTAATTCAGCTTGCAGAGGATCCGCAATTTACATCACAGTTTGTTAGTGAACCGCAGCGTCAGATAGGTAGATCGCAACAACATTATACAAGGATATAAACAAAATCTTAGAAAGAACCAAGCTAAACATCCGAAAACGGCGTCAAATTTAGACAAAATTCTACAGCATATTGCACCAGAAGATAAAGCTACACCTGCAGCAGTAGACATCAATGTAGGTAATGTTATAAAAATATTATGGACCCAGTGGCTTCCGCGACTAGATGTATTTCACGTTCAAGTCAAAATAGCAGACTCTGATTCAAACAGCAGCACCAAACGAATCATTATTTCAAATGTCGCAAATGTGTTCGATCTGTTAGGATGCATCCAACCAATTACAACAACGGGAAAAATCGTCATAAAAAGAATTATGGCTACTAAAGATTAATTGGGCCTGATTTACCCTTTTTACCCTAATGGCCGGCACTAGGAACCGCCTCAAAATTATCATTTGAACTTAATTGTTTCTGTGATGGTTCACTGGCAGGTTACGCAGCAGCAGTCCACATAGGTGTCATAGATAGCAGCAATAAGATGGCTGTGTCCTTGATGACATGGAAATCGAATGTAGCGTCATCTAAAGTCGAACACATTCCAAGAATAGAGCTATGTGGTGCTGTTTTATCAAACAGGCTCGTAATACTGGTCAAGCAATCATACGAGTTTTCCAATCACACGCCAACATATTGTCGGATAGAATCAACAATTGCTTTATCTTGGTTTGGCGATCATCTAGTCTAGATTCGTCCAGTTACCACATACAGTCAATGGAGATATGTTAAGACAAGCCAAAGCCAAGCAGACATGGTTACGAGACACACAAAACAAGTTAGAGCTGGAAGGTCCAGAGTGGCAGAACCTCAAGTTATATACTCATTTAGAAACGGAAAATTTGAAAAGAAGATTTGAAGTTGCGATAATGCTGCGGAAGACACCGATTTTAATTTACTTCAAAGGTATTCAAGTTTTAACAAACTGGTTAGAGACGCAGCGTATTGTTTTAGAACGAAACAAAAACGATCAGCGTATACGTTCACCCACACTTAATTGTCCAAGAATGAAAGCGTGCTGAACTCGCGTGCAAAAGATGCATTTCAAAGACGAGTTGGAAAATTTTGTAAAAGGGACACTCTATCGCATTGTCGTCAAAATTACTGTCCATCGCATTATTCGTAGGTGAAGAAAAATCGGCTACAAACACATAGCATTATCTGATAGTCAAAAACATGCTATAATTTTAAGTTCAAACTGTAAAATATGTGAGCACCATTGTGTGCGAACAGCAGACGGCGGCAATCAAGTCACACCAACAAGTATCAGAGGGCAGTACTGAATATTGCAGCTACCAAAGTTAATAAAATCCTATATTCACAAATGCACGAAATGTTTCAGAAATAATGCCAAAACAAACCCGATCTCGAGTTACACCCGGAAGGGCGTTCAAGAAAAGCGGTGTAGATTTCGCTGGCCTCATCACTTTATAGTGGTCCTCAGGGCGAGGGGCGACAACGGCAAAGCCATTTGTCTAACCGCAAGAGGCTCCAGTCAACAAGAACAAAGTCCACTTGAGGAACAGATAGAAAATACATTTTGTCGGCATTGGAACACAGAGCATTTGTGTCGGCTGAAACAACGCCCAAATGGATGAATACCTTCTAACTAAATTAGCTAGAGTTATAGAGATTCATCCCGGAAGCGATGGAGTAGTGAGAGCAGCTGCAGTCAAATGAAGAGAAAAAATCACAAAGCGACACAGATTGTGTCCACTGACAGTTGAAGATGCACAAACAGCATGCGATAACTGTGAACAAGAAAACCAAGTCGATACACTTTTCAGCATGAAAAAGTCACAAAGGAAAAATTTCGAAGGAGCGAAACTACTAAAAATAAAAAAAAGTCGGGAGCAAAATGATATAGTCCATTAAACCGCGATTTACTAAACTAACCGCACCAATCAATTTATCATTTTGACTTCTTGCCACCACTTTATTTTTATATATATATTACCCGCCAGCACTACAGTTTCGGTACAGATTAGGCTATATATAGAAAAAAAAAAGGAGCAGCTCATATCTGTCACGCTATGTTGACAGTAAAACGCATAACCCCATGGAAGGACACCCAGGTAAGGGCTGATGCTAATATTATCAACATCAAACATTTCATCAATTTGCTCCTCAGGAAAAAAATGACAATAAATGGGCATCAAGGAAGGAGATACGATCCCATTTTATTAACGGATCTCCAACTATTGTATTATGTGTGGAAATAATTATTATTTTCGGACTATATCTGAAGAATAAAAATAAAATCACATTATCGCCTGAATCCTGAAGGAGCCGGTATATGATAGAAACGGTTTCTGACCAAAAGTTAATTGCCCGAAATTTTCTTTGCTTTATATACAATTGCGTATCCATAACTGTCTACAACGTAGTCTCTCAACGTTGAAATTTCTTTTGGTTCTCGTTCGTCATCTGGCAAAAGGGTCAAATTGACGTACTGAAACACTGTCTGCTTTTTTAAATTCTAGATTTTGAAAACTTCCAATTTTAAAGCAAAAAATTGTGATCATTAAAAATTTAATGCTGTAATGTCATAGAAACTCATTTGAGATCTTACGTACGATATGCTTAATAAACCAAGGGGTTCTTTTGAGTTAAACATAGCCTCCTTTGTATTCATACCATCTAAATACTTCTGAGCGAAATAGCGTTTAATATGTCTTTCGTGTTCCAGATGTGCGCCGTGCAAAATTTTTGGCAAAACCTTTACTGAACGAAATTAATATTTTATTGCAAGAAAACGACGTAATCTGCCGCGAAGATTTGGTACAACAAAAAAATGTCTGTCTGTCACCTTCTTCAACAAATACAATAATAGGTGGCACACAAAATACTCAAAGTTTCACAATGAGCGGTGATAGAACATTAATGAATACTCTTGAATCTGATAGGAGCGATAG
Organism: Glossina fuscipes; assembly: GCF_014805625.2. NCBI lineage: Eukaryota > Metazoa > Arthropoda > Insecta > Diptera > Glossinidae > Glossina > Glossina fuscipes. The sequence goes on along the minus strand of NW_023998465.1, from coordinate 761,576 downwards.
CAGTGAGGTGGACAAACTTCAATCTGTTTCAATGACAATGTGGACACCGACTTCACCAACAACGAAGATGCGAAACATCTCTAACAGGAAAAATATTTTCTCTTCATTTGCATTCTTACGAAACACTAGCACTCAAAGCATTGATAATGCCGACGGTATAAGTCATAAAGAAGAACCAGATTATATTTCAAGCTCAATATCGAATATAATGCCTTTGGCTTATGTTGATCGCTTAGATGATAGCAAAAGGGTGAATAATTTATTGATTTCAAATGACTTTGGGGCCGAAACGCAGCATTATTCAAGGTAAGTACGACAAAAAAAAACAACCCAAAAAAATTTTTTTGCAGATAGAATAAAAATGTTCAATTTTTTTGCAATGTATGTAGATCGGAAGTATATATATCATTAACCGGCGTGAACAGCAAAAACGGTTTATTTACATCCTTTCATCCATCATACATGTTAAACGTCAAGTAAATCGATCCGCCAAGAATAACCTGTTATTTAATTTTCTTTCATTTTAAATCAGCATTGAATGCTGTTCGCACATATATTAGTAACATGATGTACTGAACAGAGATAATTACAATGTCAATACAATACAATGTACATTTCCGGTTTTCTGTACGCTATTGAATTTAATTCAAATCTAGAAATCATTGTTTATATTATTGTACAATTTCATTTTATTTAGGGAAAAGTAAATTTCTTTAGTGCTTCATCTATTTTACTAAGTACAGGGTCCATAGTATCATCTTGCTTACATTTATGTTCAGGAGTAGTCAGCTGATGGCGTTGATATGAAACTAATCATTTCTATTGTATTACTAATGTAGCTTTGATCTTATAATATTCTGTTGAACGTTATCCCTTCCTTTTTTTATACCCACCACTGTAATATGGAGATATCCTCATTTTCTGCTTCAGATACCGTATAAAGTATATATGTTGTTGATCAGCGTGAAATTGTGAATTGATTTAGCCATGGCTATCCGTCTATGTGATATTTATTGTTGGCACGCTCTTTGTCGCAAAAATATCGGCTACAAATTTGGTAGAAACATTGAAGGTATCTGCGCACAGGTTGGTGCCCACACAAAGTTGCAATTGATTAAATTAATTATTTTTTATTTTTTTGGGGTTTTATGCTTAGTTAGCGTAACACAAACAAGACAGAATGTTTGAAACTATTTTGTACATTTCTCAACTTCTGCCTAAAATTGAGTTAATTCTAAGATGAATATGATGGACATCGCGGTTATTTTTTTCTTAGTAATACAACTGATATGGGTATCGAATAAAAGAACTTGGGGAGCAGAATGCGGCAAGCATAGTGGTGGGTATACGAGGTTCGGCCCCCGCCGAAAATTTATAGACATTATTATTAGACAGTTGACCCATAATTTTCAGTCCTTTAGCTTTCAGCTCGGGTTATTATTTTTATTGCTAATGACCAAAACGGAAATAATGGTAGTTTCAAATAGAATATTAAAAGTAATTGTGTGTGGGAGCATATCCCTTACTCCAGAGTTAGTGCTTCAGATTGGCAAAGAAATTTCTGTACTAAAGCAGTTATTGTTGATGATGGCTCGCTGTTTTCGTTCAAAACCCATTATATTCTCTTTTGGCGTCTTGAACTGGAGTTCTCCTTACAGGATTATCTTACCGGAAGTTGGTAATCTCATTCCAATTGTAATTTTCGATTGGATTACAGTAAACGTTATCATCTCAGATGTATCGTCCATAAGGCAAATTGGATAACTTTTTCGGTAAAGTTTTTTTAACTTTGTACAATTCCTGATTTCTTTCGGTCTCAACAAAAAATCAGTCAATGTCAGATATTAGAAAACTGGGAAATGGAAAAATACCATGCAGTACAAGACACGCTAAAGAATTTTAATAAATCGTATGTTCGGAACCCATAATTCTTAAGTTTTACCTGAAGTACATTATACGTGTAATACAAAACAAGTGCCCACTAGAATTGTTGCAACGATGTTCCACCGCAATTTATCAAAGAACAATAGCTCTCTGAACCTCTCGAATTGATTACGTTGGTATTTACTATCATGTCTGCCTATTTAAGTGTTAAATATATTGTAACGAGTCTTCTTGGGCAGGGTAAGCTCAGCCACTCCAGGACTCTTTCCAAGACAATTTATAATGCAAAAAAATGATTCGATCTTCGGGTGTGTTCCTACGCTACTTTTATTTATAGATAAGGAGATTATAAGCGATTTGAAGAGAGGTGGGAGGAAACCAGCGTGGTGACCCGACTTTCTGTTGGAATTTCTTTATTATCGATTGTTCGAACACGTGTTATTAGATTTCTTTCTTCCGATATCGCGAGTTGCTAAAAAGAAACGGATACGTCGCAGATGTAATAACAGCCCACCTTGCCCTTCTGGGCGACCGGTTTGTCCCTATTTGGCTTATGTCAACAAAGAAAAATACATTCCTCGGCCCTTCAGGGACGGCGATTAAAGCTAAACCAACTCATCCCCTATCCATAAAAGTTAGCAGTTCGATAAGTCCTTCAGGGACGGCGATTAAAGCTAAACCAGCTCATCCCGTAAAATTCAGCAGTCCCTAAGAGTCCTTCAGGGATGGTGATTAAAGCTAAACTAACTCATCCCCTATACCTAATAGTCAGCAGTTCTATAAGTCCTTCAGGGATGGCGATTAAAACTAAACCAGCTCATCCCCTACCCGTAAAAGTAAAAAAAAACCTATTAATAAAAGTCGGCTTGTCAAGTAGTCCGTGAACACTTACCTCAGGCGGCTATGACACAATTGAAGCCTGAACGTGATGAGACACGCTCTTTTATAGTCGCAATCACGCTCGCTGTTCTGTTACATGCATGTTCTATACGCGCTTACATATGTAGTGAGATAATATGCTTATACGTATGCTTAGTTTAGGCTAGCTTCAACGTGTTTGTCAGACTTTCTGCCGCAACCTCAGTTTCGATCTGTATGATATTACTTATACATATCTTAGCACTAATACTATTTTACGTGCCAACTTATGTCTATCCTATTACTGTGCTTCTATGATGCTGATTATGCCTTCATGTGCTTATGCATGATATTTACAGCCATTTTACATTTTTTTTTCTTATTGCTATGCTTGTTCGTATGCCTAAGCCTCTACTTATTTTTTTGCTCTTTTCAACATGCGTTTGTGCAATGTTAACCCACGTACCAAATCGTACGATTTGGTGACCGTTAGGTATGTGTTCACAATGTGCGTGGTTTTTCTTCTTTTTATATGCCAACGCGTTTTTATATATAGCTTATATGGTACCTGCGAATTCCTGGAGTACATTTTACGCTTTTGAATATTTTGAATACATATTATTCTTTTGAGTACATCTTCATATAACTCATATAGTTGTATGGCAATACTTTGAGTAGATTTTTATATATAGCTTGTATGTTTATACTTTCAATACATTTTTGTATGGTTGCATATGTTACATGTGTTTGAGCGGGAAGAGGCTGATCATGTTCAATACAAAGACATGTAAACGGACAAGTCGATCTGCGTGGTTGAGGTCTGCAAACATTTAGGCGGACGCAAAGGAAGCTAAACGCTTCCTTACAGTATGCATAGAGCTTTGAGGGTTTATAGGACAAATTTTATACCCAAAGTAAGGAAATTCTGACACCTTTCGGAGTGTAAAGAGTGTATTGGGCATTGCTAGGTGTAAAAATATGTCGTTACTGCAGTATAAAATATATTAAAGGATTGTCCATCATAAATTACACATTTTTGCCACCTCCCTGGCAATTTGTAGATTCACTTCCAAAAAATTGTTCATCTTGTAAATTAGATTGTAGTTATTGCACTCATACAATGCATATATTTATACCCCAGACTATTTATGGTAAAGCGTATATTAAGTTAGTGCAGACATATATAACACGCGCAAGGGCTTAAGAGAGACCTTTATTATAAAGATATAAGCCAGTTTGTCCGCATGTCCTTCTGATGTCTGTTCATTTAAATTCGTGTCAAAGATATATCGAAATTTTTGAAATCTTTTGATGAAATTTACTGCAGTGACGTGTTCTGAGGACGAACGCTATTGAAAATGTTTCGGATGGGTTCACTTTTTCGAAGTTTTTGTTTTATAGGAAAAATTTGCAATTTTCAAAATTATTCGATAAAAGTGGCTAAGTAATCGTTTATCAGCATTAGAAATTGGTGCAAAAACTTTGAATCGGTTGTGGCAATTTTTTGCTCTCCTTACCATGTAATCGTTCTTACAAAAGCTTAATCTTTATATGGTAAAAATTTGGAATTTCTAGTATTTCGTGGAAGGAAATCAACCGAATTTGGACCACGTAGATGCACTTTTTGAGTACCGCCGAATATAAGGATTCTTATGAAACCTAAACCCTTATATATCAAAAAGGCATAACAGTTCATTTTTTTGGGATGAAAAGTTGTTTATGTTTAAATAAAAAAATTAAGTGTACCTAGTTGGAACCACATAGGTCTATTTCTTGGCCCCACTCCATATAAAATGTTCCTTGAGAAATAACTCCTTCGGGAAAAGGGTTAATTTTTAATATTTTATGATGAAAATTAATTTATAGTAGCGTTTCAGCAAAAATATTAACGGTATTGAATTCGAATCACATAGGTCTGTTATTTTTCGACTCCAATATATAAAGGCGCTATCACGAAACGCAAACTCCTATATGAAGAGAACTTCGAAGTGATTTAAACTTTTCAAAGAGCACGATAGCAAAGGGAGAAAAACTTTTATTTTCAAAACAGAAAAAATCAGCCGCGCCATCTCCATATAATAGAGCACGAAAATTTTGTTCTTATACTTCTCCTGTCTTTTTTAGTCTAACGATGATGGGTATACAAGGGTATATTTTATTGCCAGTTTGATTAACTGAAAATAGTATAAAAGAAGTCCGAATACTACGAAAAATGGAAATTATAATTATCAATTACTGGAAGAATTTGCATTGCTCCACAAGTAACAAAACGCAGCGCATATAACTTCATTTTAACTTTATGTGATACTCTTTTTATTTATCTTTTTGTCAATAGCTGCGCTCATGGTACGCCGTCACGAATGCCTTTGATATCATCTGCTTCTACAAGCAACGACAGTAAAGTATTTCGCCCGTTCGTCTGTACGTCTTCCCCATCAATATATGGTTTTAATAACGCTACAAAAACTCTCCATTTCCATCGCTCTTCAACGAATGTGCTCCCTAATTCCAATGAAAAATTCATGATACAAGACCAGCAGCAATTCCAGCGAGAAGGTCAACATCAACGGACTCAAAAATCAATAATGGTTAATAGTGGAGTTAAATGTAATGGTCACGCGGCACGTAGGACTAGTTTATCACCAAGCTTTTGCTATGCAGATGATGCTCGAAGCAGATTTAATTGCGACAACAGTTACAACTCCGGCGACGAAGACGATGGCAAAGAGTTGCATGAATTTGAATTCTTACAGACTAATTTACGAGGAGCTTCATATTTCGATTTTTACAACAGTCCATTGAAGTCGTTACATTTTTCGCGAAAGAGTAGAATTCAACATTATCAAGTTCCCCTTATTATTGTGATATTAATATTAATCTTCTACGTATGCTTGGGAACAATGGTATTTGCGCTATGGGAAAACTGGTCTCTAATCGATGGTGCCTACTTTTGTTTTGTCACTTTGACAACCATCGGATGCAGTGGCCTTATACCAGAAAAAACGCTCCATGGATCCGAATTACAACTAATCCTTTGTTGCGCTTACTTGTTGTT
>NW_023998465.1:749000-755769 GCF_014805625.2 Glossina fuscipes | reverse complement strand
ACACCTTCTGAAATTATGCAGAGTCCAATGGAAATGCCTTCGTCTTTTGGAAATTGGAAATTTTATGCCTCTACAAGAAAAATTTCGTTTACTTGCCAATTTTTCGTCTAATAAAATTCTATCTTTTGAAGATTATCCGCCCTCAACTTTTATTTACTACTTTATATTACTCAATTCCTTTCCTTCCTTCTTTGAAATTTTTTCTGACAAAACTAATAACTTCAATACTCTAGAAAATTTACATAGCTTATTCAAAAATTCCTTTTGGGTCTTAATATTTCCGATCAATCAATTAAGTTCCTACCAGCGAGAAAACCACAGTTACTCCGGCAGAGATATACCACCGTTACTTGAACTTGGTCAATACTAAATGGAAGCATTTTTCACTCATCTTTGCTGATGTAGGCAGCGGCGTTTGGTTTTCAGATATTAACATAGAAGCCCACTTCTCAAATCACCCATGTAGCACTATATTTTCGGCTGAATGTCCTGCGATCCTAGAAGACATACGCATAGCGAGTGCTCAACCTCAAAAGAAATTTCTTATAGTGTCAGACAGTAAATCTGTTTGATCCGCTTTACAATCATTTTCCTCAGGTAAAACTTATCCCTACATATTGGAAATCAGATCTTTACTTTATAGTCTCAGGGCTGATACATTTTCTTTTCACTTGCTCTGGGTGCCCAGTCACATGGGAATTCTTGGCAACAACACTGCAGATAAAATTGGATCTTCCAGACCATCTTATTTTAATGGTCGTGCTGTGATTCCTGAAGATCTCAGGACAATCGACAAGAAGCATTCAATTATTTTTTGGCAACAGCGTTAGGATAACTCACCTTATGGTCGTCGTTTATACTCTTTATTTCCACAAATAAATAAAACCCCTTTGTTTATCATTTGCGGTCTCAGACGTGACATTACTTGTCTCATTAACAGGCTGACGTACAATCGCGCGAAATGTAATGTTCATCTATTAACAATTAACATAGTAAATATCCGCCTAAGTAGCCGAACAGGCAAGAGTCTCGACCAGCAACTCAGTGGTCGCAGATTCAAATCTCAAGTGCGGTAGAATTTTTAATAAGCCCGAAAGCCTTTAGATACTAGTATTTTAAGTCTTTAGTCTTAGAATTTATTCTCTGGCTAAATTAATAATAATAATAACAACAACATAGTATGGACTTGTGGAGTCTTCCAATCACCTGATCATACCCTATTTGTCTGTCCGAATAACACCACTTCTACTCACCATTCCATACTTCGCAAATTAAGTATATGTGGTCTTCGTGACCACAGCATTCTTGATATTTTGCGTTCTTGCAATTTAACAGCTTACGTCGGAAATTTGCTTCTTTTAAATCATGCCATGAAGACATATAAGCGTTTACGGTCAATTTATGAACGTACTTTCTTTAAATTTTTTTGCTCTCACACCCATCAATTTCTTCATATAACTTTTTATACCCATATATCGCATTACACTTCACACATCGAAATTTACTCCTCGTTCTTTTGTTCTTGGCTTTCATATATTTGAATTCTTATTCTGTTGATATAATATAGTTTTCATTTCTGATTATGATCTCTCTGTCGATGCGATGGACTTTCGCGCCCAACAGAGCTAGCGTCAGAAAGATCGTCCATTGAGTATGAAAGTGATTGAGAGTCCAAGTCTACCACATTTATATCGAAATTTTTAGGTAAATTTTGATAGACGGGAGGTGGTTTAGCAAAACCAGGTCGCCTTCCAGCTTTACCTAACTCGACTGCAAATGGTACATGAACCGACTGCTTCTGCTGTTGCGGCGGAAATGGTGCAGTTTTTTTCAATGCTGGCTGTTGGCTTCCTACGATCTTGTTAGCCTGTCCAGCAAAACCTGAAACTGTTAATGTTAATTCTGCTTGACCTTCTTCATTCGTTTTGTTGCTGACAGGTTTTGAAAATGGGGTACTGTCAGTTTGATGTGCATATAAGCTATGCGAGTTTACGGAAGCCGCGCTTTCTTGGCGCTTCTTAGTCATTTGGCTATTTTTTTTCCACGGCAAAGTCTGTTTTCGAACTTCTGCAACACGTGGTCGTTTGTTGTCAGCGTCAATGCTTGTGTCTTGTAAATCTCCGCTTATTTTACTCAGTAATTCCATAAGAGTTGTGGCTTTCTCATCTTCAAACTGTATGGGTATAGGAGACTCGCGATCACTCGTTGGATGGGAGCTAATTTGTATAAGTCTAAGAGGAAGGTGAACATATTAATGACATGTTTTTTTTTAGAAACTAAATTTTAGCGTACTTTCTAGCTTCCTCCATTGCTTTGCCGAGATTTTGCAGATTTTTATAACTTTCTTCATTACATCGGCCAATCTGAGAATCTTTTAGCGTACCCTGCAATACCAAGTTCCATTTATGCGTAGCAGATTGTGCTGCCACTGTATGAGCTACTCGCCTAAAGCGTTCCTTTGCCGTTTCTTTTTCAACACGGGAAGAAGCCTTTTCAATTTTTATCTCTTGCATATCTGCAATTGCGTTTACGTTTCCATTGCCTTGTTCTTCGTAATGACTTTGTATGGGCATTACTTGAAAACCTTTCATAAGGCGGCGCTCCCACACTTTTGTCCTCTTGGCGCGACAAGCTAAGTGAAAAAAAATCTTCAGCTTACCCTTCGACGTGCGTAGGGCTAAGAAAAGAAACTTACGTTTTTCTTTCTTAACAGCAGAAGATATATCCATTCCGCTGTTTTCGAAAATTTCCAACATCTCATAACGCATGGTTGATATTTCACTTTTCACCTCGTTTATGTCATCTTCTGTAACAGGATTGTCTTCGAACTTACGATGCTGGGCAGCCACATATCGCCAGACCAACGAACGTAAAATATTTTCGTAAATATTTTCTTGATCATTTTGTTGACGTTTCTGCGATGGTTAGATAAGGGAAAAGGGGAACGAATAAGGGAAGGCAAGACAATAAATTCCTTATATAATATTATAAATTAAAATCATTATTTTGCTTCAAAACCTTTGAACGTTTGCGATCAATTTCTTTACTCGATTTCCTGAAGAACCGAATTAACCATTTAACTGAAGGCATTATGTTGAAAGGTGGTGGCAACGTTGAACTGTCTTCGAAGTAACTCATCCACAATTTTGTCCGAGCAAATTTCCATTCAGTATCAGAATGTTCCTGAAATAATAAATATAATCCTAATTGCGAACACATAAATGTAAGACTTACATCAATCATAGCGTACGAATTTGACATCATGGCTATTAGAAGGTTTAGCAATACGATAACGTTGATAACACTATACGACCCGAACATTAACAAGCCCCAGAAGCGAGTATACGATTTAATGCCCGTTAACTCGAAATCGTCTAAGCCTACCATACCAAAGCTAGCCCAAAACAGAGACTGAGATGACTCAAATAAACTGTAATTAGAAAATTTCAAATATTAAGCTAAAGTATACTTATAATTTACACACGCCTTCAGAGAGGTACTAAATTTTTCGATCGTTTTAATATAAAGAGACACAAGAAAAAAGTTGATGCATCCTTATAATATATGCGTGTTCACACACTGCAATTACTAAGCTATACTTATATGGGGTGAAATCCATTACCACTACATCGGCGCAGACAGCCAAAGCAGTATTTGTGAAATTAGAGAATTCTGAACAGACGCTCTTTGATAACATGATCCGATTCTGACATAGAAAATGAATGATAAATATTATTAAAATACCACAACAAAAAGTACGAGAATGTTAACTAACTCACAATTAAAGTTTAATAAGATGAAATTAAATACGTACGCGGAGTGGAGGCTTACTGTTATTGTCGTTTAATGAAAGCGGTGTACCAAGTCTACCATTGGAAAGGGCAACCACAAAGATTATATACTAAACAAATCTGCGCTTTTCTACAAATTCTTCATCAGCATGAAATTCTAAATTGATTTATCATCTGTGTAAGTTCATGCACGTAGGTTAGTATTGAAAATGAGATAAATCGTTCGGACGACACCTATAGGACCACGTAACTAAGAGCGCCCCTGTTTTTCAAAAAGAATTAAAATTGGCTTTTTGCGCATTACTGTAAAGGCATATTTTACGGAAGATACTGTGAGATCTGAACAGGGAACAGGCCACTTCTACCTAATATTGACTAAAATATACACTAGTATCAAAATCTTTTTCAAAGCTTTTATGAGGCGTACAAATAAGCTTCAAAAACCCCGAAAAGTATATAAATTCTTGGCTTTAATATGTCCATCTCTTCGTCTCTCCATCTGTCTATCTGCGCAACTGTGTAGTATTAGTGGTGAACATTCTCCCGTTAGTGAAACGTAGATATCGCCTACAAATTTGCAAAAGAATTTGGAAGCGGCTTAAACTTTCCCATGGACACGCCGACAGCATACGCCTGTGCAACAAAAACTTTTATTTTGAAAATAACCACGCCCACTTCATACTGCAGAGCATGCCAGAAGCTACCTCTTTTGCTTTTTCTGTTAAGTTTTTAAGGATAACGGTAATGGGTATAAAAGATTCGGTCACGACCGAGCATATATTTCCTATGCATTAAAACTTCATATCTCTTTATGTAACAACCTTCGCATGATCTTTTTTTTAAATTTTAATTTTATCTACCGCAACTAGAATCTTTGATAATTTATTTCTCCAACTGTGATAATCTTCACTGGTGGGGCGCTATCTGAGTGCAATTCTGTTCAACGGAAATACATTATTTCCTGAAACAAGGCCCACAAGTGGTGCTATAAGCTAATTGTGCTATGTCCTCTTATAAGATACGCATACTGTTTCTGTACTGTCCTATACTCCGAAAAAGAAGACGAAAGAAGCGGATTAGCTGGTGAGCCAGATTTGGGAGCCACCAATAATCATCATTTCGAGCCATAAAGTGTTTTGTGATCTTTTTTACACGTCACAGTACGCCCCCGGCATACTACTTCTCGATGAATTTTGTCCGAGCTGTATGAATTGTTCAATAAATTGCCTAATTTCAGACGGATAAGAAGGTTTAAATGGAGACTACGATTTCGAGGGGAACTTATGAGGAGAAGATTTCTCATCATCCTTACATTGCTATGGGGTAAGAGTCAAAAGCCGCAACTGGTACCTTTGTCTATTCTAGGTTCTTATGAAATAAAATCGCCGTTGCAAAAACAATTTCAAACAACCTACTACCAAATTTTGAGCAGTTCGTTAATGATTTGATGATGCTCTTTGCAATGTGAGATCTCATATAATCGGGAATGAAAAAGGTCGCCCTAGTAACGACTCATTAAAGCAATGTTTATGCGCGAAAAATCTAGACGATTGTCTCGTTCTTTGAGTTCTGTGGATGTAAGAAAAAAAGTCTGTCGTCACTTTCAAACATATTTACTTTCAAACATATTAATGTAAAAAATTGCATTATTTAAAGCCATTACACAGTGGTCATGTACCAAATGCATGTGTTATGTTTGAAATACTATATTATTATACGCAATAGAGCTGTAGAACTCATGGAGTCATTCTTCATGATGATGTAAAAATACATCGTATTTTTTTAAATTTTCCAACTAAAATTTTTAATTGCCTTTTTTGTATTTTTCCATTAACTATTCTCATTGCCCGGTTGATTTCAAATTTTATTTATTATAAATAAAAATTCAGGTTTTTAGGGGTTAAAGCAATACAATTGCTAATAACAAAGAGAAAAGTGCAATATTTTGCAAAATTTGGAGCACTAATAATTAACAAGTATAAGCATTATAGTTTCGCAACTCCGACAGTTAAGTTCTTTATACCACTTCACCTGTTTTATTTGTTCTTTCGATTTTGTAATAACTATCCGAAAAATGATATCTTCCTCTTATTTAAAGACATACTTTCCATGAAAGACCTTATATTCAAGGCCGTCCAGAACATGATCTGAAATTTAGCAAACTGGATGTTCGTGTTACATATTCTACTTCTCTTTACCTATTTTTACCACCTTTTTGTGCAAACTACATTTTGTTACCATATAAAAGGTTTGACATCTTTTAGACCCAATTAAGAATAGCTTTTGTCATAAAATGTTTAAAAAAACACCTTTTTGCCATATAAAGACTATTTTTTTACGTGTCGTGGGCACAAAAGTTTGCAGACAGACACCAAAAGACAGATAAACGTACATACACACAAACGCATATCCTCCAACACAAATGCACGTTTTAATTAAAATTCGAAGTCAGCGTTAAAAAATCGTCATCATTAAATTAAAGTACATATATATATATTAGCTTGGGGAAAAAGAAATCCATTATTTTTATATGAACTTCAGCACTTTATTTAACATGCTTCGAATTGTCCGATTTGGGTCAAATATGCACTTTTTTGTTGTATGATTTGTTGCCATTTTAAAGGTAACTTCAAAAAGCCTCTCTCATAGAAGTCCTGGTCTCTATTTGCAAAAAACTCTAGTAGTCGATTTTCACAATCCTCCCTAGATTCCAATTTTTTATCATTAAAGAAATTTTGCAATGCAAGGAAAAGATGATAATCGCTTGGTGCCAAGTCCGGACTGTATGGCGGATGCATTAAAACTTCCCATCCAAGCTCCCGAAGTTTCTGGCGAGTCACCGTAGATGTGTGTGGCCTAGCGTTGTCCTGGTGGAACACGACACCTCTCCTGTTGGCCAATTCTGGCCGTTTCTGGTCAATCGCTATCTTAAAACGGTCCAGTTGTTGACAGTAGAGATCAGAATTTAGCGTTTGGCC
>NW_023998465.1:679418-744000 GCF_014805625.2 Glossina fuscipes | reverse complement strand
GGGTCTATCTCATTCCGTTTGGCCAAGGCTTCGCAGATGGAAATTCGATCCATCATGTTTTTTTCTGTTAATTGGTGTAGCACCCAAACATCGAGCTTCTTTTTGAATCCAGCTTTGTGTATGTAAATGGTTTAAAACTTTGTAAATGGTTTAAAACTGTTTTATGGTCGATTTTTAGCTCCTGGGCTAACATGCCGGTCAACTTCGATCATTTCTCCGATTTTATCGACATTTTCGACGACCGGCCTATCTGTGCGAGGTGCATCTTTAACATCAAAAATTCCTGAACGGAATCTACGAAACCAAAATTGCACATAATTGGCTGTTACAGTATCGGAACCATAAACACCATTCACAATCTTAGCCGCCTGGCTTGCATTTTCGCCTTTGTCAAAGAAAAACTGTAAAATGTACCGAATTTTCTCTTTGTTCACTTCCATTTTTAACACGCTATAACTCACAACTGAATGCACCAAACAAAAGACAGCAAAAGAATTTTTTTTACTGCGAAATGTCACCTTTCCAACGAGCATAAATATGAAATTGTTTAATCGATACTTTACGAGAAATCTATCAGTGCAGCCATCTACCGAAAAAATAATGGATTTCTTTTTCCCCAAACTAATATAAAGAATTCTTATTATAATATTATAAAAAGGGCGACTTATTCCCGAATTAGATTATCAAACTTTTTAATTAGTTTGAAAAGTCGGCTGAAACGGTCTATGGATATAGTGACAAGAAAAGCGTAACCTTGTCTTGCCTATGAGGTGCTGCTAAGTCGCAATGTGGTTTAAAATAACCAATATACGTACATACGATGTGTTTCTTATAAGCTATAAATGGATGCCAAAACTTCGACTACCACTCACTTGCCAAACCTACGCCATTTCATGCAAGAGTCGGCATGACCAGTCCAGTCAGCCTCCCCATCAGGCAATACGTAGCATTTACTTTTCTCCAAGTCAGCGAAATACCAGAGCAATTGATTAAGGCCGCAAGCAAATGCGAACAGAACCAGTGAATAAATGAAAAAGAATTTCACAATATCAATAACCATGCGGCCCAGTGAAATTTGCAGAGGACCTAAATGGGGGTTTATCGAAAACAAATGAACCAATTTTAAGGCTGAAAAAACATTGGCAGCAGCAAATAAGCCTTCTGCTATAAGTTGCGGGTCGAAATCATTCCATTTTTCGCGTGGGACGTAAGCCATTGCCGGATCACGTGCTATTTCGCTGGATTGCTGCATATAGGCGAAGAGTCTAAACGCGAAAGGATATAACAATTAAAGTATGTACGTTTTGTGGATTTCACAGTGTGTTGTCGCCTTACCTTAGACAAATCACGCTAACATATAAGCTATTTCTGAGGAAGTCAATGAAATTCCACATGTTGCGTAAGTAGGTATGAATGCCTACAGTGAAGATTTCTTGTACTTCTTCCCATATAAATCCGAATAAATAAAATACAACCAAAATTTCTAATTTGGTTGGTCCTCTGCCACGTTGACGCAATTGTTCTTCGGACAACTCTTGCTTCATACGTTCCGTGCCAAATATACGTATGACATTATCGTCCGCTCGTTGGGAAACCAAAATTAAGATGACTACAAAATGAGGAGCAATTTAATCATTCCTATATTAATTATGACCCATTTCTTGCTGAAAGTGTTCTTTTAATCCAACTACTTACATAAAAAGAATAAATATGATGAGGCATGTATTAGAAACTTCATAAACGGCTTTCGCAGTAAGACCGCTGTCTTGCAATTTGGCGCTGCCATATATATCAAACAATATATTGGAAACAGAACTGCTACCTCAACTATGCACAAAAATTTTTCCATGAGCGTCTTACGGCGAAAACCCGGCAATCCTTCATACCAAATAGCAGCTAATAACTGCTGAATATTCGAATGCGCTACAAACTTAACAAAGTTAAAGAAAAAGTTTAGTTAATTCGCTTTATTGTCTGCCGTACGATGTTTCCGTTACCTTTTTTTGTTTATAGTTTATGGCTTCAGTTAAACGACGCAGAGACATGCGATCGCCTGGCTTATAGGTGGACATCTCTGGATCGTAATTTAAAATAACAGCCAGTTCGTTTGAAGTTCGCGTCTGATCTAATAAGTCCACAGCAAATTTTTGGCATTGTCTACGTAATTCCATATATTCGGATTTGCATTCCTTTTCATTTAAAAACAAGAGAAGAGAAGATAGAGCACAAAAGATAATTTTAGTATTTATTTTGAATACTTATTTATGTACATTTGTATACATATTTTACCTGTTCCGTAAAAGCTAAATTTCGTAGTTCCCATGACAGTTCAAAAGCCGTCAAAATTGGGTCATTTGAAGTTAAACATATTAGTGAAGGACTGGATAAAGCTTTGTAAGTATTCACTCGCGATAATGAGTGTCGCAAAGAATCCTCAGAAGACATGCGGACGCATTCATCACATCCGCATCTACAAAAAACGATATGCTCGAACATGTGTTGAATCATTCAATAGTTTCGTAAATTAATAATAATGAAATAAGTTGGTCGGAAATCAACTCATTTCATGTGGTCCAATGTGATAGTAAAAACAGAAAGTTACACGTAAAACATATCATATAATTCGATATCTAATAAAAGCACTTTGCAGATATGTTTTG
Source organism: Glossina fuscipes (assembly GCF_014805625.2). Taxonomy (NCBI): domain Eukaryota; kingdom Metazoa; phylum Arthropoda; class Insecta; order Diptera; family Glossinidae; genus Glossina; species Glossina fuscipes. The sequence continues at coordinate 741,340 of NW_023998465.1, read as the reverse complement.
AAGCGATTCTTGTACTAGAATTGTAAAGAAAAAGATATAACGAGTTGAGAGGCGAACGGGAATGCTCAAGATTTAGTATCTGATCCACCTTTAGCTCATTTCAAGAGTTTTTTGCATACAATGTTTACCCAATGAAATATATTGTAAATGACTCTAGAAAGTACCACTTGTTTATTATAAAATACGCAGAACTAAGAGATGCAGATGCAGGAGATGGTTTTCCAATTACGAGTAGAAGAGGCATTCATCAACTTTTACAACAACGTTGAATATTTCGTTTCATTTGCAAATTTGTGGAAATTTATAATCGCGAAATCACACTAACCTCTTTGTACAGTACTAGTTACACGAATTCAATCATTTTTGTTTTATTAGATGTTATCACTGTCTCGTCAGATCTTTTTGAATTTTGAAATTTGGATATCTAGCGTACCATATAATAGCACTTCCGGTAATGTACATGGATTTCATAGCGCCTACATAGTCAGCGACGGATCATGTTTTTTTTTTTTTTTGTTTTCTGTTAGCATTTTACGACATTGAAAGTGCATTGACCGATAAAGCAAATGTGCAATCAGAAGGCCTTCGTGCTTCAATTGCATAGCGGACGATCCCTTGTTCAACATTGGCTGTTGTTTTTGCTTATGCTCATGCAAGGAAAAAAAGGAAAACAACAGTGATAGCAGGAAAGGAAAAGGATCAGTCAAGGTATATGACGATCGGGCATTAAGTCTGTATTTGTCATATCTATGTGAATTGTTAACAGCGCTGTCATAAGAAGAAAAACATTAATATTGTTAGTCCAAATTTCCTATCAATTTATAGTGAATACGAGTTTAACACTACGCTTTCAACTTAAATTTGGATTGCTTTTTTTATTTAAAATAACTTTACGGATATAACATTCATGTATTCATTGCTGATATCAACTAAGCAGGGGACGATAAGCAATTCGATGAATTAATGGATGGGGGCAAGCCTTCGCTTTCGGAGCTTGTCTACAATTGGGCCGAGAAGTTGTTACAGTGAATGCTTGTGAACATGTAAATACATAATGACATATTCTTATAGTGAAATTTGTTGTATACCATTAACAAAACATTTATTACATAATATAATTAGTTTTCGATAGTTTTGTTGAACTAGATGAAGGTGAGGATAGAATGTACCTTTAACGGGTAAACGTACATAGCACACATTACATAATGTAGTGGCTTACTAGTGAACCGAATTAAGGCAACGTAACCATGAGCTTCCCTTTCTTTTATTTCGTGGTATTTTTTAGTGTACTCTTCTTTATTTTTCTTTATAATATCAATTAAGGTAAGCTCGAGTCAACACTGCTATCCTGTACATTGTACAAGAAACAGTATTGGGGTTTTCGTCGCAGCAGTAACTATATTATCAGTTGTCGACTTACTGCTTACTTCTTTCTAAATTATCTTTAAACATTTGGCTGACAGCGACCCATGCGCGTGTATTATTCTCTGATGACGTGTCAATCTTTGCATTTTGCAAAGTGCTGTCACAGAAAATATAAAGAGCAATACATCAAATATTTTGTTTTGTTTTTATCTTCTTTGTGTCCTTCTTGATGGCTGCTATTGCAGATTCCTGATCTAGACCAAGAGTTATCTTTTGTCACCAGTTTTCTTAAAGTTAATCTTTTTTTCCTTATTTAATTAACACGAGACAAAATTTTATACTCCTCTCATCCGTTTCTTTTTCTCTTTTTCTTCAATTTATTAATACAAGATATCAACTCAACATTTCATATTAAGCACTGCCGTGTCTTTTCTTTTTGCAATCAACTTTTTTTTTTCGTTTTCGCTTACAAAGGATCAAAAGAAAAGATTTAATTGAAAAGTATTTCCCCTATTCTACTAAACGCTTAACGCACCACAATACTTATTAACAATAATACAGAATATCTTCGTCGTTTTAGACCAAAAGTTTAAAGGAAAGCACTCTGTAATGTTTTGATAGAGCTCTGCAATGCAAGCGGGCTACTTTTTCCTGTAAATCCAAATTAAATTGGAAAATAATCGTTTGATTTATAATATATGTATTTGTCCTATGCCAACCTACAGTTGCTCAATATAATTCAGGGATCACCTAAACACATCTAGAGAAACTACAAGTCACTTGGTTGGAAAGCCAAAGTGGTTGGCCTAATGGACTGGGTAATAGATATCACCAACAGTTTCCCAAAATATTTTGTGGTTTTGATATATTGGTTTAAGAGGGACAATATTCAAAATTAATACTTGCAGCCGTTATATCTATTATAAGTCAACAATATTCTTACTTGATATCATGAGGTACAGGGACGGCTGCTCCTCGATCTAAAAGTATTTTCAAAATTTCGTAGTTGTTCTTATGGGCTGCCAGAATTAGCGGTGTTATATCCGGTGGAAACGTAGCTGTATTTATGTCAACCTTTTGCCAACTCTGAAACGATTACATAAATAGGTAAATATATCTTAATATATAGGCGAGAACGTGCAAACATTAAAGATTCACTTCCATCACTTTTCTTTTTTCTTATCAACAGAAACTTTATGTAATATTAAAAGCCTGCTGTGGATGCTGTGGAGTACACAGAACATGTACGGGAAAGTATGTTAAGCGTGCCTAATAAACTGTTCAGGCGAACACCAATCATTTACGTAAACAGAAAAGTAAATTTTGCATTAGTCAGACTGTTCTAATGCCCGATTTGCTTTCATAATTCCTTTTTTATAAAGCAAAAACTTGCAAGTAAAGTTATAAGTAACAATGTATATTACTTGTTATTATTAAGTCTCTTTATAAAGAAATCGTTAGATTTAAAATGAAACAAATTAATTGCGCAAAAGAAAGTCTACAAACAAGAAAATATGGAAGCGAGCAGACGCTTTTGGAAGAGTGGTGTTTTTATGTGGCGATATTTTCGGCGGTGTATCTTAATCAGGCCATCAAACCAGGCTTGTGGAGAATTCATTGGTAATTCCTATATATTCCTGCGAAACTTCAACTCATGGCAACTAATATAACATAACGCATTAAAATTTGCTTGATATTTTTTTAGGTCAATGAAATACATTCTAACTTTATCAATCTCTTTATTATTCAATTATTTTTTGATATATCAATCATCGAGGGGTTGAGGGGTGTGTAACACGGTGACGCCCAGAAAAATGCGTCCTAATGTGTTTATGTCTTTACCGAATGATCAATCATTATAGCTGCGGGTAAAGTTTGAATACGCGTTCACTCACTTGCTTGTCCTGATTCTCATCTACTCGGCTACACGTACAATAATCGTTTAAATTGGTAATATGTATAACTTTCAATTTTTAATTTTTCATCTTTGAGTAATTGAATAACTCAATGTTCATGCGGTTGGAGGAGAGAACAACTCTAGTTTGTTTAATTTGTCGTTTAGTTGTGTATAATTAATTGCTAAAAATTATGGATAGCAGATGCATTCAATATTGCTTAGGATTTTACACATACTTACATAGAGTTCGCCCTCCTTGTAGATTAATTCCTCATGCTCGAGCAACAATTCAACGGCTTCAACGAACTCAGCGTTAATGGCATGCAATAAAGCGTCCTTGGTGTCTACGCCCATTATAACCAAAAGCTCAACCATTTCTAAATTCTCATTGTCTATGGCCAAAGTTAAGGCGCGTCTGCCCAATGCGTCCATACAGTTGATATTGATATGATTGTACCGGTTGGATTTTTGAAGTATTCTTCAAAATTTAAATGAAAAAATGTTTAAAGGAAAATTTGATAGAAACAATTCAAGACTTTGCCTTTGTTCATCAGTGTTGTCGATTTTCCCAATAAGTTATCGACAAGCTATTTCATTAACAATGTGCATGGAAACAGTCCAGGTGTGTATATAGCGAAAAACAACCGAAACTCCCTAAAATAGGATAAACTTCTTCCTAATTTAACTAACGAACAAGTAAGAAAATTCGTTGGTAACCACATCCACCAATGTGATCTTAAAAAAAAGGAAATAAACTAAAATTTCATACTCTATAATGTTGAGTGGAGTTTATTTTTTCTGTTGTTAGAATAAAAGTGGAAATTTATAAAGGCTACGTGTTGTACTTTATGTACAAACAAGAAACACGAAAAACAATGGTGTTAATAGTTTTTGTTGTATAGAGGTGTGGGTGTTGTAGGGATGTTTTCTGAAAAGCTTGCGTCAGTTTAAAACTCTTTTGCAAGTTTATAAGCGATGTCTTCGTTTTCGCGAGCGGGAAAATGTTTACTGCAGATACTACATAGGTGCGCAAACGGACAGATGGACAACTGAATGCATAGACATGATTAGGCGCATTCTGAATTTGAAACTGGTCAAGAATTTATATACTTTGTAGGATTTTTTAAACTTCCTTCTGTGCGTTATAAAAGTGTTGAAAAAAAAAGTGAAATTATGGCACACAATAAAATTAGGTAAACATGGCCGATTTTTTGTAGAGGTGCTACAGCAACGCCCATAGATTATATGGTCAGATTTTTGTAGCAAAAAGCCCCTTTTTTATTTCTTTAAAAAAAAAAGTCGTCTTCAGTATATTTCGCGCGGTAAGCGTGGCCTTCAGCTGATTTGGCTCATTTTCAATACCTCCGATGTCTCTGCGAAATTTAAAGTCAATACCCACATTTCTGTGGCCATGAGAATGTTTATAACGGACATTACACGAAATTTGATGTTAATTGGGAAAATATATACTCTCTGCGGTCTTTGAAGATCGCTTCTGAGCGTTTTAGAAAATTTGACAAAATGGAATACACCCCTCATCCTTCGATCATGACTATAAATACATACTCGATCGATACAAATCTAAAATAATAAATATTCCGCGTACTTCTACATTCAAAAAAAACTTTTAACTCAACTCCTCGCAACAGTATTCAGTAATTTTCCTTGGTTTGATAAAGTTTTTGACATCGACGCTAATTTGAGAACTTTTAATTAGAATTCTGCATTTTTTCTAGTGTAAAAATATTTCTTTGATATGTACACAGTATTTTGATTATTACCTTAGCAACCGTTAAAAAAGATATACATAGTTTGCCAAACATTTGTAGTAGTGGTATTACGTTTCATTGATATGTTTATCCGTAACATGCGCTTATGTTTGTAACTACCTTGGACACCCGGCTTTTTCTTGGCTTTTCAATGTGCTTAGACAGAATATGGAATGTTCCTTTCGGTAATCATTTAGGCATAAAATAATATTTTTAAATGATGCACGACTGAAGCCAAGCAAATTAAGGCCTAATAAAGTGAAAATAAAGGAATCATGAAATTGTTGATACTTGAGAATTCATAGACTTATAAGCCGGGGCATGCTGAACGATTTTTTTTTGTATGGGCCAGTGACAACACAAATTTCCCCACAATAGCTTAATACTCTAAATTTTGCTACAAATTTTCAGCCCCCTATGTATGATGGGGCCTAAGAAACAGACCTATATAAACCAAATTCCAAATCGTTAATTTTTTTGTTCAATCTTTACTATGCGCTAATTTTCATCACAAAATATTAAAAATTAAAGTTTTTTCTGAAAGGCTTGGTATTCATGAGAAATCTTATTTAGAGTGGGGTCAAACAAATAGACCAATACGGTGCAAATTCGGTCTAATTAATTTCTGTGTCAAATTACTATCAGTAGCAAATTTTCATAATAAAACATTAGCAAATAAGCCTTTTTGACATATGCATTTTGTGAGAATCGTCAAAAAATAGATCTGCTTAGTCCAGATTTGTTAAGGTTGATTTGTCAATTTACGATTATGAACCCAATTTCACCAGGAAATATTGAAAATTAAACCTTCCATGTAAAAATTCAGTTTTCGTAAAAGCGGAGAGAGGAGATCCAAAAAATTGTCTTAGCCGATCGAAAGCTTTCACATGAATTTAGAATGCCAAAATATTATTGCTCAGGGACTTTTGAACGTTTTTTCTCCGCATAACGACTTTTCCGAATAGGGGGTGTTATAGGGGGGTGGTCATAAAAGTCGACCAATCCCAATCATTTTCAAAAGCATTAGTCCTTAAGCCAGAGCACCTCAGTGTGCTAAGTTTCATCGAAATATCTCAAAAATCAGACGTGCAAACGAGTTTACAATCATTGTCTGATAGCATCGGTACAATAAAAAGTGCATCCACCTTAAGCCCGTCACATACATCTTCACAATCTTAATGTACTCTATGCCTTAAATGGTGTAGGGTATATCCATTACAGTTGACCATGGCTGGGCATTAAATTTCTAACACTTCAATTATTGCAGTAAGTGGTTGAAAAAGTAGTTCAATCGGAGCCATTTTGAACAGAGTTCGACCTAGGACAAAAGCACCCTAGTATACCATATTTGGTAAAAATCCAAATAGCGCAAGATGTAAGTTGAACACATTATTATATGGACAAACATCAGACGACAAACAAACTCTGAAAGTGATTCTGAATCAGTATAAAACAAAATGGGTCTACTACCAGTGCTTGCGCGCATTACATACGTCCGCGTAAATTTAATGTATATCATACCACAAGCGGTGTACTATATTTGTTCGCGGGTTTGTATGTAAAGACATTTTGAATATGCTCAACAATGTTTTCCAATTTGAAACATCAATTTTCACCCTCAGTCAAAGCTTCATTGTGCCTTGGGAAAAAACTTCCTCTAACTGATAATTTCGTAAGAAAAAGAAAAACTATACCCATTACCGCTTGTTATTAAATACGCAGGAAGCCAGCTAGTAAAGCAACCGTTCAGAGGCGACAAAATTAATTCAGAATTTCGTGTTAATTTCTCGTTCTTTCGCATTTCGATGCGAACAGTCAGTACCTCTCTGATATATTTTCCTTGTGTCAAACATTTATGTATTATATATTTTCACCCCTAAATGGACAGGACTTGCTAATCAATAATTACTTTCAACGAATGCTTTCACATGTCAGTAGTACTACAAAACGAAGTGCTAAATACATTGACAAATGCTAAATGCAATAATACATGTATATTGTAAGGGAAGGCTTTCAACAAAGAAAGTTGTAACCCTTCTCATATCTCTCTTTCCTAATGCCGACCACAAACGAATAAAGTATGCGTACATGTTTTTATAAATGGCAGTAATCAAAAGGTTGTGTAAAAAAGTGGCTCCTAGGTGAGTGGCGCAACCATTAGTTATACATACCTACGTACATTTCCTATGTCTCCACGTTCTACTGCTAGAAGAAATTTCTTTTCTTCCAATTGCAAAGGGTGTGGTAATCGGATGGGAGGAGAACCGTTATCGTTGCCTTCATGATTTGCTGCACTCGCCTTAGTTATTATAAACGAAGAAAAAATTAATATAAAGAAATTGTCGTTTACTTATTCCATTGCAGATAAAGCACGGAAAAGGATCGCTGCTAGCAAATACAACATGACAAAGGCAATAAAAAAGTAATCAATACGAAATGACGGAAGCAATGAACTTAACAGAAAATCAGTCTATTGTACATAATAGTTATCTGCTTAGATATACACATGCGCACACAAAAACGAATACGACTTAGTGCAATATTTAGCATTTCACGAACATAAGAGTTGAATCCATGCTTTAAAGCGACTATAAAACCATTTACATTTTTCTCTTGAAGAGGCTTTTACAGCGCTACAATTACAACAAGGTTCTCTTAGCTGCGAAGACTCTTGAGGTAACAAATGTTTTTAACGCCATTTAAATAGAAATGAGTAGTGGTTCTTCTATAAACTCTTTAATTACGCACTTGGGGGTTTATTATGCAATTTTCGATAAGTCTCTTTGCGTCGTATATTTACTGCAGATATTTGTGTGTTTGTTTATGCCTTTATATGTGCAATAAATGTGAATTCCTGTTTGGGTCACAAATAATTTTAAGAACAAAAGCGCGCAGGTCCACAATGAAAATATGGCATCAAGAACTTTAAGTGATTTAACATGTCTCTTACGTAAGAACACCCAAATAAGCTCTTATACCTAAAAAGCATATATTTTTGATTTTTCTTACCCTTCGTGTGTTAGCTGCTTTTGTTGTTACTCATATTTAACCAAATGATTCTAAATAATTTAACTGACTTCAAGTAGAACAATGAATAACGTTGAACAGCGCTTTGTGTACTGTAACATAGCGCACGATGTTCAAGCCCATGTAGTGACGGACGGTTATGTATCTTTATAGCTTTTTGAGCAAAAAGAAAAGATACGTCTTCGTATGCATTGCATGTACTTATCAGTATACATATACATGTTACTAATTTAATTTACTGGATAGAAATAACAATTTATAATCATTCGGAACAAATGAATCTTAAATAGAATTTCACCGATTTTTGTGTACTCTACCACATCATATGTAGGTAAGATCGGTGCTTACGGTACTTAGCCCCCCCTCCCCTTACGGTATTTAGTCCCCCGTCCCCTAACGGTACTTAGTCCCCTTACGGTACAATTAGGTTTTTGCGAACACCTCTAAACGGGTTAAAAAGCTCATAATTATATTTACAGTGATACGGCTTAATGAACAAAAAGTGTGTGAATCAATGAAATACTCAGTTTGCTCGGTTTGCATCATGAGAAAGAAAACTTCTTGCATTTTTGTAGAATTAATTTCATAAAATTTAACGAGCACCATGTAACCAAATTATTTAAGTCAATGTGAAACTAACACGATTCCGATTCCAAGGGGGAGGAAGTAGACAGTATAACATCGTCAGCGTACATTAAGATCTGGTTAGATTTAATCACCATCGGGAGATAATAATGTATAAATTCAATAAAAGGGGGCCTTGAGGGATGCTAGCTGTTACAGGAAAATTATCCAACGTTATGATGGAGGGATGCTAGCTGTCACGGGAAATTCATCCGAGGTTATGAATTGAAACAGAACCCTGAATGATCTGTTATGCAGATAAGAACTTATCAAGCATGGTTTAAGTGTACATGATGAAATCGAATCAGGTCCGAACACACAACTACATCTTGCAGACCTGAAATCATCCGAAACGTCATTTTCTGAAATAACCAAGTTAGGAACCGAAGCGGAGTTAGCTATCGAATACGGTAAATCGGAATTAGCAGTTGACAAATATCCTCGGAAGTATTCAGCAAAGAGATTCGATGTTTCAATATCATCAACGGTTACGATTAACAAGCAATGAGGATTTCATCAACTGCAATAATATTAGCGGTTGAAGTAATTAAATCGAAATAATCGTAAGCAGAACCACTTTTCATAAATTTTTTGAAAAATTTGTTTTTCTTATTTTTGTCATATTTAATTCTCTTGTTAACCCATGGCGGGCACCTGCTTCGGTGTTGCTTCATCAGAACGGGTGCAGAAATAATTAGATTTAGCACCTTACAGAACGATAACAGTAAAGTTTCAATTTCTCCAGCAGAGAATTCGAGCATAATGTGTGAAAGATGAGATTTAAGCAGTACAATGTTTGTTTTGTTAAAATAATAATATTTATTGGAAGAAGCAGAAAGTAGAGATATGCGCATTTGGAGGAATCTAGGAGCAAGTTACGCATAACTGTTCATTGGTAATTTTTGTCCGAATAACAATAAATTCAACGTCGGGAGGAGTAGAAAATTCTATTCAATTGGCGGGACTGCAGCAAATATGGCAATTAGTAAGTGTTCAAAAAGATTTCCAACTAAAAATGTTTCGGTGAAATTTCATCAAAATTATTGTCTAATGGATATGAGAGTGAGAGCTAATTGAAGCAGATTCAGACGAATTCGCTTATAAAATTGTACGTTTTCTTTTTATATTTTCTACCATTTCGCAAGACGTGAAATATAAAATGTGTGATGTTACCTTTATCTATTGCGAAGAAGGCGCCAACTTTTGAGAAAGAACTTTCGTGAAAGAGGAATGACGAGGGGTATTTGAACGTGGAAAAGAATTTTTTCGTATTGTCCGGGAATGCACACTATTGGAGAAAAATAATACAAAATTTATTCTAATAAAAAGCCATATCTATAAGGCATTGCAAAAGTTTAAATGCGTTTTTCTCAAACCAGGATTTTTTGGCGCGACCAGCGTACCATCTCCTACCAGCGTCATCTGGTTCATTCGAAGTTTTCATAATATCTTTATGTTATGCAGTTAATTTAATTTTTTTAATAAAACCGCGCTTTTTTTTATCAAAATATAACGTTTAAACACCCGTCAAACACCCGTAACACAATATTTTTACAAAATTTGTACGTAATGCATTAGCTATTGATAAAATAGGAAACAATTTTTTTAAATTCGAAGTTGCACCAAAATTGCTTGTTAGGCCGCAGAGCCTCACGACATTGGGATCAGCTTTGCCATATTTTGGTAAGCAGATATACTTAACAAACTCTTCGAATATTATCAGTCTATTATCTCTTCTCTACATCACAAAAAATTGTTTTTATTTTCAAAAGTGGAAAGTAAAAGTAACATATTCGACTTTGGCTCTTATTATCTTAACGTTAGGGCTTCTTCTGTTTCTTTCTGAGTATTACAGATGAAATCCTATATTGGCATAAAAGCATGTTTTAATGGATGATGGCCATAAAAGCGAAGCATGAAAATTTGCACAACATTTTACTTACTATAGTGAAAAATTAATTTGATATTGGTATAAAGTCACTCAGATGATTGATATAATTTCTAATGCGTACAGAATTATTTGGCTGAAATAGCTCTATTAACATACTTTGTGTTTTTTGTTTTCCGCTTTTCCCATTCTAGTCGCAGTGGTTGCAGGTTATGAATATCTGAACAATTCAACAGATGTAAGCAAGGCAAGGTAATAATGCTTGTTTAGCACGTTTTCACTCTTTTCTTTTTCTCTTCCTTGTTCTTTCCTTTTTTTCGTTTCTTTACTTTTTTTTTAATTTTTCAACACATGATACAAATTAAAAATTAATGTTTTTTAAGTCTTAAAAAATATTCTGGAAAAACAGCAAATTTCGTTAGAATTTTAAACTATAACTATTTAAAAAGTGACGATAATTGCAATGCGACGAATACGCTGTTTTAACAGTAGTAGAAAAACGTTAAAGCTTAAAAAATTGTTTGAGATGAGAAAGAGTACACAAAAACTTTTAATCTTTATTCAAAAAACATTTGAAATTTGTTTTCCTCCACTTAAAATACTTTCTGTGGTTTTGTATCCTTTCGAGAAAGCGGTGCGCAAACTTTTTATTCCAAATGAAATTTATTTTCAATTTTGTGCATTTTAAAAATAAGTTATAATCGGTTGTTAAGGTTTATGTCATTTTTTAATCCTGATTCCGTTTACATAGACACTAGCTATATTGGATGTAAGAGATTAAATTAAAACAAAGAAGAAAGTTGCAGTCGTTTGGGACCGAATCTTTTAAAGCGTTCACGTTTATGCTACGAAACATTGGAAAAAAGAAAAAACATAATTTACATATTCTATAACGTAGACTGTGCGTGACTGATTTGTCATATTCTGGTAAAATAATATGGTGGGAATTTTTGTCGTATATCCGTTGTAGTTTATGAGCAACGAGGAAAAGACAAGGAAATCAAAGAAGTTCTCAGTTGTGGTTGTATAGACGTAAGGGCGTTGTAGGTGCGACATCTTGTCTTGTTTGCGCCATTTTCCAAATCTTTTCCAAATGTTTAGGCGGTAACTTTTTTTTGCGAACGAGAAAATGTGTATGATTTGGTAGTCGGGCAAATGGAAGGCCTATCACGCGGACAGGTGAACGGACGAACTGACGGACATGTTCAAATTTATTACGGCTTTGAAATTAGCAAAGAATTTATATACTTTATGAAGCTTCGTTCTGGGTGTTTGAACGCTTGAACAATAGGAATGTACCCCTCATCCCCCGGTGATGGGTATAAAAGGCGCTTATAAGGGATTGGAATTTATATTAAAGAGCAATAGCCCTTCATTTTTGTTTATTAAAACATCGTTTATATTGTAGCTTTAAATATTTCGTTTTCGATGTAGAGGTAAATTTTTAAACTTGCTTTTTGTCTACTTCTGCGATGAACTACTTTCATCTACTTGAGAAATTCATATATTCCTTTTCAGAAAACAAAAAACAAAAATAGAAACAAGCACAGACGCACTTGAATCAAATAAAATGAAATTTTTAGAATATTGCAGTTGTTACTTTATAAGTTTCACTTGCAATGCATTCTGCGACGCCGTCGCTTGTTCGCTTAACATTGCACAACGATTGCTTACTTATTTCGGAAAAGTGCGAGGCAAGAGAGCAGAAAATTTACAAATTTTATACGTATCGTTTATTTTTCAGCTTAATTGATTTATTTGCGTCTTTAAATATATAATCGTTCGCCTTGCATTAAGATTTTTTTAGTAGAATGGCCTGTATAAGTTATCGAAATGTAGGCATTATTAAAATTTTCAAAACACAATTTACCACTTCTCTGAAATCTACTAAAATTTGTGTTGCTGCAGGCTTATCTGGCCTAAAATAGTGTTCTGTGGGAACTGAAATGAAGCAGAAGGATGATACTCGTTGTTGATGAGCGGAATCGTATTACCGGCTCCAATTGTCTCAAGAATTTTGTCCATTCCTAAATATCAGTTAATTTCTGCAATGCTGTCAAAGTATACATAGTTTACGAAGGATAACTTGCCAAAACTACAGTAGAGCAGAGGGGACGGTTAACTAAACTCGAGCATACTCTGAAGGAAGACATCTTTTAATTCTATTCTATATATTATTATTATATATACGTTAAATGATGTTCGTCCGTCAGTTTTTTGATTGAGAAAATCGATCTAAACGTTTCCAATTCAAATGCAAGCATGCAGTTCGGGAATTATCATGACAATCCAGTAAGCAAGGTTACGAGAAACTGCAAAACAATCACGGATACTGGTTTCTAAAATATTGCTGTATGTATGTAAAATGCCAACGCAAAAGGTCAATACAAAAACGTTGATGGTTAGCTGATCCGCGCTTAAAAAAGTAATTGTGGGTTCTTTATGTAGGCTGGTATCGGTGCTAATGGCGGGCATCGATCATTCGCCGCAAGGCGACCATAGCATGACTGCTTATTATTTCGTAAACTTACATAGATTCTGTGAAAATTGTACAGTTTGCTGAAGATGTCAAATAAACAGTTCATAAAACCGGTTTAAAATCTATTCACTATTCAAAGTGAATATTATTTATTCACCTTTCAACCTAATATGTATACTATAGAATTTTACCGAAAAAATTACACAGGGCAACTTCGGTAAGCCCTATACTTGCTTGCACAAAATTATTGGCTTAATGGTTTAATGGCTTTGGAATTATTACGACTGTTCCATATATTTTACACTAACTGCTTTTTATTTTTACTGCTTAATGCTACTATTGTTATTATTTTGCTTTTTCTTTTGTTTTTCTGCTAGTCGTTAAACTCGCCGAAGCTTAAATGTGATTTAGTAATTTCTCCTTCTTATATACAGGTATGATAGCAATATTATTTTCATGGTTGTTGGCGTTTTTATTTTCGTATTCCTATTTTTCACTTTTTTCACATTATTTTTATTTAATTATTTCGACTTAACATTTCAGCAGGGCCGCTTGCGTATTTAATGTTGTTTCCAAAGCTACGTTGCAGTGACTATGTTATTTGTTACTTATTGAGCAGCCGAATTTATACTGTACTGTCTAATTTAATTAAATTTAAGAGGTGAAAACAAAACGTATTTATTTTTATTTCTCTTGAATCGAATTTGGAAAAACATTTCTTTTTTGTTTTTACTTTAGTTTTTACAGTCGGGGAGGAAGCTTTTTAAACGTATTCATTATTTTGCCGCCCTTTTGAAAAGACTTGCGATGTAATTCTTGTTTGTTCGTAACTGTTGGAAAAATATACAAGTATTGTATAAACTTGATTTATTTTACAAATGTTTTAAAGAAAAACTTCACTTTTTGCACCTGACAATAAATCCGCCGTTCATTAAGTTCGTCAAGGGATTAACATTGAGCAGCAAATTGACCATTCTACTGAAAAAACGAAAAAGGAAACGAACAAAATAGTTTCGGTGAAATTGCAATCAAGTCTTCCAAAATGCTTTCCGTACAAATAAATTTAGAAATCTTCATAAAAATGAGTTCAAATGTCATTGCATTAATGCAGTGATTAGAAATATGCGACTAGAAGTTGCCGTAAAATTTGGCATGTTTTTTGATATTATTATATTTCCAGGAAGTATTGAAGGCAGTATTGAAAAATCAAAGTTATTCTATGGTTTTCAGCAAAGGTGTTAAAAGGCGTAGAGTTTTCAAAATGCATTTGTTTAGAAAAAATCTATCACGTCATTTAAACTAAAAGCAAAATTGAATTGATTGAATTTACCGCGAGCGACATTACTACCGACATATATTTTTAATGAAAGAATATTTATGTCTTTCACCTCAGATCGCGTCAAATTTTTTCATATCTTTTGCGAGCGAACATATCTTTCGACGCCTTGACACTTTACTTTTGCTATAAATTGTCGATAATAACAACACATGTTTTGTTATTATGTCTTTATAAGCACTAGAATTAATTAGCCAAAAAGTATAAACACCTATTTGTTGCTTTGAATTTATCTCTGTCGAACTATTTACTTTTATTTAATTTCCGATTTATTCGCATATATTCATATATATATGATTTTTTTAAGGAAATGGCGTACGATTTGACAACCACCTGCAAAAGCACTTGTTTTAAGAGGAATTGTTTTATATATATGCGAGCTATAAGTTGTAAGTGAATTGTTATGAAGATGATCTGAGGCACTTGCATTTTTCTTAAGGCAGCGTGTAGGCGTGTTGGAATTGGATGTCTGACGCTCAATATTCCACTCACTGCAAAATTGCGAAAAAACTTTGGCAATGAAAAACGGACATTATGGGTGAAAAGGAGGGAAAGCAATGAGAACAAGAAACGTTATTGAAAATTCCAATTTCAATTTCTATATATTTCGAAAACATTTTATGGTTAAAGAAGAAACTTTTTCGTCAAACTTAAGGAACTCTTTTATTTCATCAAACAAAGTAAAATTTATAATGACATCATTTAATATTTCCCTGGGAGCTACTGTTTACGCTTTTAACATGGTAAACATTTTAATTTTGTTTAGGTAACAATAGTGGGTTTTTGGCTCCAAAAGCGAATGTTTCCTGTGCTGTCGTTTATTGCCATCGCGCATAAGCTTGAAGCGGGCTAGGTGAGGAAAATGTTCGAAGGAGTTGGCAAAGGAAGGGGACTTTCCAAAAACGCTTAGTACCCAAACATAGCTTGTTTGGCGACCTAGTAGAAAGTAGATTACATTAAGGAATATAGTATACGCGTGTTCAAGATACGTATACATTTTCAAGAGCTTTGGGCTATTTTTTTTTTTATATGTTTGTATGAATTGCTCAACAAGGGCATGATCCATTTATGCAAACAAATGGTAACTGAAAGGAAGCGCGGCAGCTGATTAAGCCACGAGAACCAACATTTCCAAATTGAGCATTTTCGATTTTGCCATATGGATGGGTTGGTGGGTGGATGGGTGGATGTCATCTTAAAAAGGCAATTTTTGGTGTCTGCTTTGGTTTTCTTATAGTTTTTTTTATAACAAGCAGTTTAATTTGATCACTTGTTGGCAGAGGTTGTAATGAAACGTTGTATCGCGCCTGTGCTACTCATTATAAGTCACTCCTTTATGATCCGCCGAAATACAGCGATCGTCTTCCTGCCGATTAATTTAGTTTTCCTGTCGATGTGGACTGGGTGCACCCATGGCTTTTTACGCAAGAAGTTGTCAAAAAAAAAACTATTATCACTATCTAACGATGCGATGCAAAGGCGATTTTTTTCTGTATTGTTCAAGGAAGAAAAAAAAACAAATTCTGACCGAAAATGCTGTTTTCTTGACACAAATTCCAAAATAATCCTATACAAACACAATGCATGTGCCATGTGCTTCCACACTTCAGATTTGAAGACCCGCATTTATTATTGTTTACATGGCTACAAAGTACTGTATAAGTATATTTTATAAATATATATATGAATAGATGATAACAGTTCGAATGTTTAGGTTCACTGTGAGCTAAACTAACTACGAAATTTGCATTTTTTGGAAAGCAAGTGATATTTGGCCGCACTATCTGCACTACAATTATTGACTGTCGAGTAGCATAAGCGTAAAAACTCGTGATAACTATTGAGCACATTTTGATGCTACGGTATTTAGGCACTTTAACTTAAACCCCGTGTTGAAGACGAATAGAAAGAGATGGTTTTAATTTTGTTTTCATACGTCATCTGACGTTGATTGCCTGTATAAAATCAAGATTTAATAAATAAAAGTGTTTGTGTGCAATTGATGACCGTAATGAACTTTTCACGCATGTCAGACGCATAACGAAAATATAAGCAGAATTCTTTGTGAATTCTTCTAGAAATAAGAACTACGTAGACATGCACGCATATGCACCAACAGTGTGTTAACAATGGGTAATACTTAGTTCATTATGAAATGCATTCGACTGAGCGAATGTCCATCGTACATCCTTGTTATTTAGGTAGTACTGATTTTTTTGTTAATGCCGACGTTACTATTCTGATTGTTGGTTTTGTCAGTATTCTGGTTAATGGAGGTAACAAGAAAAGTAAAGGAGCGATAATATTAAGCATAATTTACAGCAGCGTTATTATAATTGTGTTAGAACATGACAGTATATTTTTTTGATGCTTGCCCTGGATATACACGCCCTTGCTGAGATTTAATACGTTGTCTTTATGAAAGTAAAAAGCTTTTAAGCGTTCAACATCTAATTATTAACTAATCTGAACAGCAGTTTATAGGCCTATACATCATTTATGCACGACATAGCGCATCACATACTGTCTTTATGCACACCTACAACAATGCATGTAAGTAGAGAAGACCTATTTTTTCCTCTATGCATTTACTTTCAAAAGCAAAAAAAAATACTTTTGTGTCCATATGATTAGTTTTCCATGCAGCGATGAGCTTGAAGAGGGAAGGCAGAGTGATGGTCTGGAAAAATGGTTGACAATTTTTTTGTTTGGTAGAGAAGGCAATAGAATAGCTATATTCAAGTATTGAGCATATATTTAGGTCTTAGAAAAAAGTTATTGTTGAAACATATTAAGCGGAGCCATTACAGCGAGACATCAACTGCAAAACAAATTAAAGGAACCTTCATGTTTTCAGTTACAATACGTCATTTTTAATGTTAGGCGGGAATTTACTAGTATAATTTATAGGATGCTGGCGTTAAGGTTTCCAGGAGCTCGTTAGGGAGTTTCCGAGATTCTATAATGTTGTCGAATATATACTCATACAAATTAACGCTTATTTGTTAATGTTTGGAGAAGTACTTAGATGAGAGGTGTGTTTAAACGCTTTAATGTGCATAGCATATATCAGAGAAAAGTTTAACATAAAGTTTTTTGTATAGTTCGGATAGAGTGGTTAAAACGCGCCCAAGCCTAGAGAATAACTTACACGAGCGAGTTTAAGGTTAAAGGCTTCTGTTTAGTTTCAAGGTCAAGCTCAAGTCCGTCCGTACATTGCAATAATGGTTTTGCTGTAAGCATATCTCTTCCTCTTATAACCGCGCTCACTAAGCCGTTGACAGATGTAGACATTTAACGATACAGTAAAACAAGAGAGTAAGTTCAGCGGTCTGTAGTTAGTTGGATGCTGGACTTGAACATGAGCCGAAATGTCCCGATTATACGGCTAGTATTTTGTTACGTATATAAACACATTTGTCTTTTTGTGAGTCTTCTTGTTTGTCCGACTAGGTGGTAAATTAAAGAGTGAACAAAGTTATAGTAAGATAATAAAAAAGTAAGATTTTTAAAGAATGTTTTAACAACTAAGAAACTTATATTCGGATGGGGTCGAATCTCGTATTTCCACCACCATTAATTTCTAAAAAAGTGAACAGGATAAAGTGTTTATATTTCCCCTGTTACTTAACTATAAATATTGTTAAAAAAATTAATCTACCATCATCGTAACGTCCATCATAATTACTTATGAATCAACACATTTAGATTTCCGCGTTCTACTCTGCAAGCGCTTTTACCTGATAATCGTATTGCTGGTATTATTAAAAAAAAATTAATGCACTAACTCTTGATGTTTACCGTATTCATTTCAGAATTTACCTACTTTTAGGCAGATAGCTCTTCTTTACTGAGGAATGTACAAAATAATTTTAAACATCCTGTCTTGTTTGTCCTTGATAAATAAGCATAAACCCTCAAAAAGCGAAAAAATAAAACTTATTCCCTTCTAATTTTGTGTGTGTTTTTTTTAATTTCGCACGTAGAGGGTGGAATATTTAGTAAAGTAAATGTGGGAAATGTCAACCTTGTAACTTTTATAAGTGCGGAGTAACCAGCAAAAACCGACAAAAACAACATTTTTGTTAAGAAAAACGGTTCAGTTTATGCTCCACTGTGCGCTTCTGCTCTGATCAATTTTGCATATTTTCAATACCAATCCGCGTGCAAAAACTTCCAATGTTCTACCGAATTCGAAATTGATATCTTCATTTATCTTCATTTATGCGAGCAGGAGAATCTCAATAACAAACACTACACAGCAGACACACAATCGCACACACACATGACTTAATCATTTCAGAATTTCACACTGATCAAAAATATATACACTTCACAGTGTCTCTGAAGCTTCCTTTTTGGCGTTACCCTTTATTTGTTTATTTAGTTACACATGAAACTCAACTAAAACAAATTAACAAGTTCAATTGACTCTTAAATCTTATACTAATTAATTTGAAAAACTAGTATATAATACGTAAGAAGAAGTAAAGAAAAAAAATAGTTAAATAATAATAATTCATGCATAAATAAATAAGTAAGAATAAAACAAAACAAGCAAGTACACAACTAGCACACAGGCACATCCGTAAACAGTACAGAACCACACGTAGTGAACCCCTACGCTATGGCAAGTATAGAACAGCATGTGAAAAAAAACTACATTTTTCAATAGTGGGTATGAAAACTATATAAAAATAGTTTACATGAAAACAATTTAGTTAAAAATCTAAAACTAGTCAAATATATATTCTATTAGATTCGTGTTAACTTAAAACTTAAAAATTTAATCAAATTATATATACACAGATGTTACTTAAAAGGCAATTGAATAAGTAAAAAAGATATGCGGCAAAAATTCGATTTGTTCACAAACTTAAAACTAAGTGACAACACAATATTAAAATTAATAATTTTAAAGCCTACAACAATAAGCAATGTTATTTGAAAAAGCGTTAAAATGAAAAGATGATTTTAAGACCTCCGATCTTTTTATTGGCAAAGCACACTGTGCGTGACGAATTCTGCCCTAATGGACAACGAAAATCGATTTCGATCATCGTTCCTGTGTCAAGTTTAAAAAAGTCAAACGGGCTACAATCGCAAAGATTAGGCAGTGTTTGTGTCTGGAAAGGAACGTATGAGGTGGTGTTCGCCTATGAGATGGCTTTCATATCATCGATTTTCTTTTGTTTGCGGCCTCGTATTTCGAACGTATGGACTAATAAGTAATATTTTAATGTGAAGATAACTTTTTATATATATTATTATATATATATTATATGTTATTATATATATATATATATATATATATATTATGTATTATTAATTATGTGAGCAAGACGTACTGCGACCTAGAAGATCTATTGTAGTCGCCCATGTCATTAGCCGTCCATTTTGAGGATTTTTATGAATCCTGTCACCTTCTTTGGATCGGAGCACCGTACGGTGTCTGGCGTAGTAAAATGTTCGCCAAAGACATGGTGTCTGATCCTGCAGATGGGCCCACATTCGCATAGAATATAATAGGTCGGTTCAGTTGCCTTGCGGCAGAATCTTCATGAATCGGTGTCAAACATACCTTTGTTTTTCAGATGGTACCTGAACGAATTACAACCCGTGTAGGAGCCGTTTCCTGAAAGCTTTTTCTTAGTTCCAATAGTTTGTTCGCCTTACCGGAAGATTTTACGAATATTTTTGCTTGCCGTTATCCTGCACATTGCTTCCATGAGCAGTCCGCTTTATTCTGTTCATTGCGATAGCAGCTTGCGGCTTCTTGGTACGCCACAGAACAGCACAGGACCTACCATGGCCCCTTTCCTGTTGGCTAGACAGTCAGCCCTTCCACTGTCCTCAAAACTCGAATTTCTAGGCACATAAATTAGGTGCATATAATAACGCAGTTTATGTTCCTTTTAATTTCGGATCTTGGTGATCATCATATGATCTAAATATATACTTTTGCTAGGCAAATAGAAAAATGCAAAATTTTTGATAACGGTTTTTGCATTTGGAAAAAATTCCGCAGTCTTGACATGAACTACAACTCAACTGAACACAAATCAGCTTAACAATATTAAATGAGTTTTGATTAGGTGAAAGAACGTTTATTCATTGACAAATGTTGCAGTCAGATAACAACTTCAATGCTTACAGTAGTGCTAAACTACACTCATTAAGTTTTGCAAGCCTTATTCTATACGCTTCGTTGACTGCAAACTGCTGTTGCATACCAAGGTAGAAAGATAAGGTTCCGAGAGCATAGTCACGGCTACTAACGGCTTCTATTTGGAATAAAATGAAAAAACAATTTCGTCACTTGTAGTTTTGAGAGTGCGTGGCCGATTTATTTTATTTTTAGACAGGCAATGTACATTTATATGAAGGATGTACAAAATAATTTTGAATTTTCCGTCTTCTTTATCTTATGAGTAATAAATAGAAAATGTCAAAACAATAAAAAAAAAATTCGATCATTTATAATTTTGAATGGGCATGGCCGTACTTCTTCATCTTTGTACATGAATAGTACGGTCCCCCGTACAACTTCTTAAAAAAATGTCGACCTTCTATCTTTCACAATTATAATTGTTATTACAAACATTGTGGCAAAATAAGTATTTCTCATTCTCTAGTAGTCGGTATAAATAATAATGAACACGTATGCATTTAATTATGAATAGAATTACCACCTAAGGTATGTGAGTTTAATTAAGACCATTAGAGAAATAAATGCTCGATATCCGAACAACCGTACTAGCAGCAAAGCCAGTAACAAGCAGCCATAGCGAATTTAAAAACTACGAAATTTACAATATTTTAAAGACCATCATTAACAAATTACGGTGCTTATGCTACCGCATAGGCACAAATGCATACTTTCATGCACAGGTTCCCGAAGCCCACCGTGTCCATGAAATGCGCAGGCGCAGTCTTAAAACTAGTTCTATGACGATGTTCTTATCATACGATCAATAGAATTTACTGATTAGTCCATACGAGAATATGTTTCGTTACAGAAACTACCTGAAGCACGAAAAGGATTATTCAATTCATAACTACTTACATAAAGAGACGATTTAATTCGTACATAGTGCCTTGTGCTAGTATAATTCAACGTTCTTCAGAAGTACGGGAGGAAAGACCGCACCGCTTATCCATGTGGCTAAACATATAATACTTAACGTGAGTACTCTCAATACGAGGCAAATCAATAAGTTGAAGCTTTTGTTCATAAAGAGGCAAGGTTTGCGTTGAACAAATTCTATCAGATCAAGACAATTTTTACAGCTTGATGTTCAAATAACAACACATTGCTCAAACATTGATATGACTATATTTATATACCGGCATTTCGTGATGTCAGGATATTTAAGCTTTTCTATGTAATTTTCTGCAAACTATAACATGCATTTAGGCTTGCTATCGCAAAGCAGGTTGAATCCAACTTTAGGGTGTACAGTTATGCCTAGATGTTTGGAAAACGCCATATTGCAAGTTTATGAATAGTCAGTTATCATTCGATCTTTTGCATTTGTTCAGATCAACAGCGTTATTTAAAGCAGCATCAGCGAAATGTCTTAAGGTACTTTTTGTTTGCGATCTACGAATATTAAAATTTTTTAGGAATTTCTTTTTCTATTAAAATTGCTAACGAAATATCGTAGATCTATAAATACATATATATACATACATCCATAAATACATACATATAAATACAATGAATTTGTACAGATTACGTCTCTAGAGAATGCTCGAGATTACATACCAAAAAATAATTAATAATATGTACTCTGCCTGGTGATGAGATTATATAAAAGTCATTTAAATTTTTGCTAGAAACCCTGAGTGGGTTAAGGATATCACGATCTGGTCTTCATTGGTCGTGCTTTACGAAACGAAAGCGGTGAAGTACAATGGATGGATAATGTTAGGGTTGGATTTTTAGGCAAAACGAAGTGTGGGCTGTTGCTAAGGCTTATATGGCGTACATTGATAAAGATAAGGTCCAATAATTCATTGCTGCAATTTGCTGTCCAACAGAGCTTCCACAAACGCTTACACATAAAAAATACATGCGTATAAAAACCCCTACAAAGTCACACGGGCAAACGAGGTTTTCTTACGGTTTAGGCTGGTGTAATGTCCTAGTCCATTGGAAACCCTGCACACAGACACCTTTAAAAAAAAAAAAAAAGACTAGGTAGGTACTATTTTATTTAACTACTATAAACTATTGCTTTGCAAATCATCAGTTGCCTCTCATACTTATTGAATTGAAAAAACTCTCATCTTTATAATGGATACTTTACACGTCCTTTCACGCCTGTCAACTCTGATGAGTTAGCTATCCCTTAACGCAACCTTTCGGCATCCTTCTTTCTTCTTTGATTAAGTCCAGCGTTAAACTGTTTTCCTCCTTTGACTCGAAATAGCAGTTCCATCTTCTTCAATCAGAACTGAACAGTTTGGTTACATATAACTGTATGGCATTAAAGCTAAAAAAAAACGAGAAATGTCCTCAGGGGGGAGAGAGAATATTTCCTTAATTCGCATAAATGAGCAAACATTGATTCGTTTATTGATTTAAGGGGTTTATTATTAATATTTGTTTCGTTGTAAAACAGAAAATAAAAAATATTTAAAATAACGTGTTCATTATTGAAAAAAATTTTAAAAGCTTACCAGTTGTAAATTGAAGTAATTGTCGATGCTATGCAGATGTAGGAAATAGTACCTATTTCTTGTATTCTCTCAGTGCAAAGTCACAGGTGCAATAATTGCATCAGTAAATATTTAGTCGTCAATAACAGTTGTTCCAACCATTGTTTTAACGAATCGTACTGCCTGTCTGTATCTCTTTCTGACTGATATCTATCCATAACTTATTGTGTTCAAAAATTCCTTATTTTTGACATATTTCGACGAAATTCGGTGCGCTGGCATGTTTTGTGTCGGACGATTTCCACCTTTTCCATCAAGTAAGAATTCCTATTTGCTGACGTCACGCTGTTTGGCTTTTATCTCTCTCTGCGCACAGGCGCACGCAGGTATTTTTACTACAGCGTATATTCTGCCGCGAGCGGAATGGCACAGAAGTGTTCGTGCTGCGCAGTTTTCACATATAACTCATCCCTAAATAAGTTCGACGCTGACACGTAGGTGTTCTTAAATTTCTTGCAAATGCAATCTTCTAAGAAATTGTTATTTTCAAAAATTATGAATGGCGGTCATAAAAAACAAAATTGGAATGACTTAAATATTGGTATGGCTGCAGAAACAAACCAACAAAGCAAGTTGAACAGCGAGGAAGGAGAGAGCTCAGAAAAAGACTAAAGCGAAGTGTACGTTCATACAAAATTTGTTAAAAAATCAAAGTTAGTTTTGTTCTAAATAAACTCGTAATAATATCAGGAAACCTTTTTGTTTTGAAAAAGTTCATTTAAAAAGACAAATATACAGGCGTTGAAAATTTCAGGCATGCTGATTGACACCATTGTAATGTATTTAATGTACCCATGTAATTTTAGTAAGCATATTTATTATGATATAATTTAAGTTACCAATGAACATTAAAATAATTTCGACTAGCTTTTACGCAATTTTATTTCTTTTTATGACCTAATTTTAATTCTTAGCAATAAAACACGCTTCGTGTAATAAAAGAAAACTATCAATGATCAATCAACAATCAACCAATGATAATATCTTAATATCTTAAAACCCATGTAAACCGCGAATAATAATTATTTTTTCATCATCAATTATCACATCCTTCTGCGACTGTAACGACCAAGCAATCTTCTGATCCTGCACGTTTACAATCTGTTTATCCGTATGTTTACAATATGTCAGTTTTCTGACCTTGCGACCGTTACAATCTGCCAATTTTCTGGTCCTGCATCCTTATAATCTGCTAACTTCTGATCCACCGGTCTAATGGAAAAATTTCATAAAATCTTTAATAAATGCATTGCGGCCTCGCAATCCCTCATACATACAGCAACCAATAACACCACCAACAACGCCAACACCTCATTACACACCTATTGCACTTCCAAATACCAGGCTCCTAACCATCTAGGAATACAATAAAAGACCCAAAAATCCCGACCAACCCCATTTAAACTAAAGCGTCATAGAGGAGATCGGCGTTTACCGCATTTGGGAAAGTTCGAGACATCCATAGGATGATAAATATCGCAACCGGCTATAATAAAAAGGAATTAAAAGAAAAATTAAAAGAAGAAAAAATCAACCAACAAAAAACCAACAACAACAAAAAATTTGAAAAAACATAGTCAAATAATATTGAAAAAATTATACTTAGTTCTTGGAATACTATTAAATATTATCAAATAAACTCTACTAGAACAAGATTTTAAATCAACACATTATTTGTAATTAATTTCGTATGGACCAGGTTTTACCAAAAAGAGAACAAAAGCTAAAGAAAACAACATGTAGACCTTATACCAAAAACACGGTTGAACTCAAAGAAATTGATCTCCTAAACGCAAGTTTTTTTAACACAATTCCTAGCGTCAAAGACGACCAGATCCCAGAGGTAATAGAAAAATTTTAAAATACACAACAATTAAACTGTTTGTCCTCAGTCATGACTTTCCACAATTGCAATGAGAACAATACCTTGTTTTAACGGTAACTTGAATGAGATGGAATCATTTTGCAAAGTTTTAGAACTTTTAGCAAAAAGCCTAAATGAAGATGAAAAAACAGAACTTCTTGAGTTCACCTACCGCATCAAACCCTCACATATTTTGAAAACGGCTATAGCCTCACTTCAAATACCAACCACTTTGCAGGATCTATATGATAAATTGAGATCAAATTTCAAAACTTCTCATACTATATCTTCCATTTAGAACACACTCGCAAATATACACCGAAAAGGTGACATACAAAATTACAAGAACAAGACTGTTACTCTGATAGGCAATCTAGACAACTTGCAAATAGAGCAATTACGTTGCAATTCAACTGCAGCGGAACATACAGTTGTCACAAAAGTAAATGAAAATTACGCATTCGCAACATTCAAAAATGGAATTAATGATCGATATAAATCAGTTATATATGCGCCACGACCATAAACTCCAACACAAGCAGTCAATCCCACAATGGAACTCGAAAAAGACACAAAATTTCAAAACAACAACCAAGTTCTACACATATATTAGCGTAACTATAACTCAAATCTCAAACGACATTATCAACACCAACCCAGATATCAACACCGTTATCAGAACAACAATAACTGAAACTTACTACATAGAAACTATTCTACCAACTTCCCCAGAAGCAACACCTTCACTACATATAACAATTTCCAACATAATCAATTCACTAGAAACACCAACAGCACATTCCACGGAAACTGCAGCCATACGAGCAGAAGAAACCTTAATGTCATTCAATCAGGCCGAACATATGTTTTAAATCATAACACCATATATTAACACCATTTTTTCTAAAATCAATACATTTACTTTATTTGTTGGTGAGGCATTGGAGAATGTCGTGAACACTTGATTCTCTCAACCAGATAACTATTTTTCCAACATAATGGGAAAACACAAGTATTCAGAGAAAGACAAATAATATTTGAAGTATAGCTAATCCTAAATATTTTTTTAAATTTGTTAACTCAAAAAGAAAAATTTCCACACATCCTTCGCATGTTTGTTTTAATGGCTCTGATTCCTCGGATGATTTTGAAATCTCAAATCTGTTTGCTGAGTACTTCCGAAGAAACTTTTCGAAAGCTAATTCCGATATATCCGCAAACTACCCATATCCGTTAACTAACTTGGTTTCAATTCCCAATGAGTTTATGTATGAAGATGATGTTTTTAAAGGCTTGAGCTCTCTAAAATATAATTGTGCCCCTGGACCTGATGGAATTCCATAACGTGTACATAAATCTTGCGCTGTCGAGTTATGTTGCGTTATCTCAAAGATTTTTAACCAGTCCTTGAATATAGGTGTTCTCCCTTTGTGTTGAAAGAATACTTTCCTTATTTCTATTCACAAAAGTGGAAGCAGACAACTCGTAGAAAACTACAGGGGCATAACCAAGTTGAGTGTCTTGCCTAAGCTTTTCGAGCGAAATGCGACTCAGCATTTGGCCTTTGCCATTAATTCTGTTATTTCTCCACACCAGCATGGTTTTTGGAAAGGAAGATCTACGGTCACCAACTTGTTAGATTTTACTTGTCATGTTTTCAAGGCCTTTTATAGGGGCTCTCGCAAAGATATAATATACACTAATTTAAGTAAAGCGTTTGATTTGGCTAACCATAACTTACTTATCTTTAAATTCCAAACCTCTGGCTTCCCTTTCTATTTAGTGAAATGGACAAGCTTTTATCTGCACAACAGATCCTTTAGGGTTCTGTTTAACTTCATCACCTCGGACGAATTCCCCGTGACGTCCGGCGTACCGCAAGGCAGCCACTTAGGTCCCATTTTATTCAGTTTATACATTAATGATCTCCCATCGGTGATTAATTCCAGTCAGATCTTAATGTAAGCTGATGATGTGAAACTGTTTTCTTCCTTTTCTCTAGAATCGCAATCCCATCAGCTTCAAAGTGACTTGAATAATTTGGTTGCATGGTTCTCTTTGAATCTTCTGAAATTAAATCGAAATAAATGTAAGAAGCTTTCTTTCTCACGAAGAAAGTCATTCATTACTCAGTATTTCATTGATTCGCACAAGTTGGAAGATGTCGATTCGTTCACAGATTTAGGCGTTCTATTTGACCATAGATTACGTTTTAACTTTCACATTGCGTTCTCGTTAAGCGAAGCTAAGTGTGCGCTTGGTTTTATAAAGAGTCAAAAAGCTTGATTATAAATGATATCTATCAATTTTTCTCATTATCGGACTCTTTAAAGTCCATTAAAGCAACATTGCCTTATCTCTGTCGAAATTAAATTAACATTACATTCTTAATAGCTTATTTTTTATTTAAAATAATATTGTGTTGTTAACGTGTTTGTTGCCAAGCTTATGCATGTTTGCAATGGTTTTGGAGCTCACTTGCACTGGATCTGTTCTTGTCGCGGGTGTGCTTCTGTACTAGCTGTGTACAAGCTTTTTTTCTCTCTCCTTTTTTTTTACTTTCTTATTATTGTTCTTCTTTCCCGCCGGAGTGGCCGAGTAGGCAAGACTCTCGACTAGCAACTCAATGGTCGTGGGTTCAAATCTCAAGTGCGGTAGAGTTTTAAATAAAGCCGAAAGCCTTAGATGCTAGTGCTTTAAGACTTTTTAGTCTTAGAATTTATTCTCTGGCTAAATTTATATTAATAATAATAATATTCTTCTTCTTTTTTCTTCGTTTTTATTGTATACTAGTTTTAAAACAATTAGTATAAGATTTTCTATTAAAATGCACTGAATTCGACTGTAAGTTTCTTTAGTTGAATTTCATGTATAAATGGGTGAAATAAAATAAATAAAGGAAATAAATAACACAGAATTGCCAATAACATTAAATACTGATATTTTCTATATACTTATTTATATATTTATATAAATTACACAATCCTTCACCTTAAAAGGTTAACTCAGTTATAGTTAAAGCAAAATGGGTCTAAAAACTATGGAATTGTACATTGTGAGTATTAAAAATTTCCTCTACTGGAAATTTTCGTATTTACCGTTTTCTCTTTGGCTAAGCTAACTTCCCTATTTGCTTATGTATTATGATTCATGTATTATAATCAGATTTGTTTTTGAAAGAGTTTCTTTGTCCCTACAATTAAAAACGTCCTCGTGCCAGACCATAAAAAAATGCCCCATCACCAATTTCATAATCGACAATGGTGTAATATTTAAGTTTATTCAATTAAATTCAAATAAGTAAATAAAAGTCGTTTTCTAATAACTGCAATAATAAAAAAAATCGAACATCTCAGTTATTCCGGTTAGTTTTTAAGTCTGCATTCCTAACGAATATGTTTCCTAATGTCATCAAGTAGATCAAATTACAACGGATCAGCACTTAGGAACCTCCTCGGATTTGGCAACAGCCTAACCTACTGGAGCCTGGTAAGAGTGAACCAGTAGAACTCTCCATTAAAAAAGCCATTTTGACTCGATTTTCCGTGGATGTTTCATGTGAGATGTCTGAACCCAAGTCAGAAATATGTGTACAACCTGACAGATTTCCGCCAGAGCGTCATTGAATTTGGGTTGATTTCTGACGGCCATGGGCCAACCGTCCTTAGTGTCTCGTTCTTCTCGTAATTCTCAATAGCTTTGCTCCAAGGACGCGCCTGAGCATCAGTTTTAAACCGAGGATGTGCGCTCTACGGCACGTTCATATCGAATTGAACGATGATGCTTTTTACTGTACGCTCTGCAGCGTTCTCAAGCGGCGAATAAGGTGGTATCAAATGGGGTTCAGTTACTTCTGTTCGGTGGTTTTTAGCTTTTTTCACTAAAAATTTGGATTGATTGCGTTTAAGAGCAACTAAGGAAGGCAAAATTAGTTTTTATAGCGAAATTACATTAAAACATTCATTTCTACCCTGCAAGGGATTAATGCCTTTGTCTCGAATGACTGTTAAGGAACTAGAAACAATATAAGTGATAAACTGATAAAGACATCAGCCATTGAGTCATTACCTGGAATCATCATACAATCTACGATAACAACAATCTCGTATTTTGAAACATACGAAATAATTATAGTTAGAGGAAAACTCAAAATCACCATCTGCAATTGACTATTGTTTGTACGTTTCAAAGGAATTGGACATTCCCTTTAAATTTTTCCGCTATTGTGGTGTTAAACCTTCATGGATTTTGAAAGACTGTCCTTTTGACATTTCGCTGTCTGTGCTCAAGAAAAAAGATACTCCTAATTACGTCTTCAGGAATCTAATAGCTGAAAAACCCCAAGTACTGGAGAGTAACGGTTGAAATCTTTTATACACGACGGCAGGCCTCCTGTTTGTGCCGTGGTAGATGTTTCAGGACGGGTTCTTTTCAATCATATATTTCACGAAAGTACTTCAACTTTCACAACCGCAGACAGAGCTATCCTTGACGCTACGAACCTTGCCCAGAAAACAACACTTAAAACCATTATGGTTACCGACAGTTTGTCTGTATTACAAGCTTTTCGGAATCCTTCGACTACGAGATGGAGCACCATCAACAAATTAAGGAATATAATTACAACACCCGACGGAAATATTAGAATGTTATGAGTACCAAGTGACATCGGTTTATTGGGAAATGCGCAGGCTGATCGAGCGGCAAAGTATGCTGCTTCTGCTCCTCTAATTATGGATGATGTCATGGAAAGTTGGATCTTCAAAGATACATTGGAAGAAAAGTTGAAGAGAAAATTACAGAAGGAAATCTACAATACCATCATCAACACTACTCCTCCATTAAACCTCAATTAGCTCCACCTTTATATCCAACACAAATTGAAAAAATGAAGATCCAAATATTTTCGAGAATTCGTTTTGGTCATACTATCGCAACTCACCAATGGATCTTGAAGAAGTCTTCCTCACCAATCTGCAGTTGAAGACAAACTCTAACTATAAAGCACATTCTCTGCGACTGCCTTAAGTTTTCCTTGGCTAGAAGTATTGCATTTGGAGCGACTAACCCTTTGGACATTCTAAAATCAGCTTCAAAACAGCATATCAATTCAATATATTATACTATTAAAATTACTAGGCTCAATATCTAATGTACATTTATATAAACTAGAGTCGATAGCCTGCGTTGCTAGTTTTATTATATAATTATTATAATAATAATAATAATAATAATAGTTAGTGGGAAACATTTAATAGCACCGACACCAAAAACCAATTATAAAGCAAAACCAAATTGAACATCAACAACAATATCATCATCATTATCATCTCCATCAATAGCAGCGAGAGCAATAGCAATAGCACCGATAGCTCAACGATCATTAATATAGTGTATTTTTTAATTTCCAATTGATTATATTGTTGCGGAAATCCTACATCGAGTTCATTGTTCCAGAATTGATTTTCCCGAAAGAAAATAAATACCCTAAAGAGGGAAAACCCAAGGGCACGTTCGCGGGTCGCCATGCAGCTTCCGGCCGAGGAAAATGATTGCCGGAAAAGCAAGTTAACGAATTAAAACCGAGGTCATGAACTTAGGTAATAGTAATGTGCTTGTAAAAATGTATATAAATAGACCATTTGTGGAAGGCAGAGTCAGTCGGACAAGAATATTTGAGTTGAAAAAGAATAATAAAGATGATACATCGAGAGTAATGCCAAAGTAAAATGTAAATAAAAGAGTCTTTTTTTGAAAACGTACACGTGTATTTCTCTTAAAAAGAATACCCACGATCTAGTGATACGAATATCGTAACAATATTTGTGCTTACATACACACGTTTCCTAATTTCACTTGTATTGTGCTATCCATTGACGAATTGTTATTGAGTGTGCCATCATTGTATATTCTGTGTAGTATTTTTCGGCAAGGAGAGTTCTACGACACCATGTCGAAAAAAGTCTGAACGATCCATGACCTGCTTGTTGCGCGACCGCTTTTGCCGTGTGCAGCTCTTAACGGCTTTTGCTGGACGTTGACTTTTACAGGGAAATTTGAGAAAATCAATGTAATCTTCAATGAGTGCCGTTATCTCGAGCATTCTCCTTCTACCTCACCCTATAAAAGACTGACAAGTATTGTAGCATATAATACTTCAAGTGCACGTTCACCTAAATCTCAATTTTCGACTCATGTGAGTGCTTCGCCCTTGCCTCCGAAAAACGGTAGCGGTTTCACTGTCGTTGAGAAGGCCGCCGATAGTGAAAAAGTTTCAAACGAATTGGGAAGGGCTCCTCGCTCTAGCTTCTCTGAAGTGGCAAGGGTATCTCCTTTTAGTGGTGCCATCTAGACTAATCTATGTACATCTACCAAAATTGTTAATAAAAGTATCAATTCCCCTTCTCCCCCAGAGGATTCGAGGGATCTGCTGGCAAGCATGCTATGCAAGTCGCACAAGCTGCTCGTGCCGTCTATATTCTCGCCAAGAAAGGTTCGTGTTAAGAATGGCGCCCGACACCTCTGTTGATAACGTAAACAGTTATCTGGCTGAAAAAGCTCCGTTTGTAAGCTTGAAACGTGCAAGCATTTATAAATAGAGCTATCTAGTCTTTTAAAGTAATAGTTCCGACTGAATTTATGGAAATTTTGTTAAAGAAACCAATGTGGTCAGTTGGACCCTTTATTAAAGAATTCATTAATAGGGATCGAGTCCGTAATATTATAATGTTGGAGCTTTTCCACCCTCAAAAAACTTTCTTCAGGCTAAGTAACTTTCATTGACCAAAATGTTAGAGGCTTAACCTCATAAATTCGCTCTGCTTTCTTAAATTCTATGAGTATGCAGTTTTCCTGTCAGGCTTTCACTGAAATTTGGTTAAAGCCTTATTTACACTTATCAGAATTTTTTCACATTTCTTTCCAGATTTTTAAAAAGAGTCGATTGGCTTGCATTAATGATGGTTTTATAATTGTAACATCTGCTGCAGTCCCGCCCTATCCAATTAAATTTCCTAATCTTCCCGAGGTTGAATTTATTGCCATTCGCACGAAAATTGTCTATAAACAGTTATATATAACTTGCTCCTACATTCCTTCATATGGGGATATGTCAATTTATAAGAAACATGCTGCCTTCATATCTGAAGTGACCGAAAAGTCTAAACCTACTTATATAGTCAAAGCGTTGAAGGATTTAAATTTGTCACGACTGTGGTGCTGTACTAATAACTCTGCCTGCATGGTTCCCACTTCAACAATCTAAATAAACTATCGTGTTTTTTAATAAATTATGTGATCGTAATTTATTGCAAAACAACCGTATTTCTAATTGTATTGGCAGAATGCTATATCTTTGCTTTGCCAGAGATAGTCGTACATCGGTGTGCACCTACTTGTTTACCTGAGAATCCGTAACATCCATCAATTCGTATTTCCTTTTCTTACAGGCACTACTATTAACTACTATTTTAACTGCTTTTTAACTGCTATTTCTGTATTCGTTCGTTTGATCAAGCAACCTTACCCTCGCAGTAGGTGCTATGGTTTAACAAGACAATTAAAAAATAGGACAAACGAAGTTTTCAACAAATTCATGAAAAAGGGTTCTGGTTGTGATTGTTTTGCTTATTCTGCAGCAAGGCATAGATTTAAATATCTCAACCACCAATATTATTGCAGATACCTTCGATTTACAAAAGCCTCACTGCTTGTTAATCCGAGTTATTTTTTTCGTTTTGTCGACTCCAAAACAAATAAAGAACATTGACTTACTTAACCATAACTTATTGACCTTCAAGTCACTCTCGTTTTCCTGTCTATGAATTGAGTCAAACGGGTAAGTTTGTAGCTGCATAACAGAGCGTTCAGGGTTCTGTTTAATTGTATCATCTCGGATGAATTTCCCGTGACGTCTAGAGTCCCTCAAGGTAATCACCAAGAATCGCTATTATTTGATTTACACGCTAATGATCTCCACTCGTTGATTTAATCCAACCAGATCTTAATGTACGCTAACGATGTTAAACTCTATTATTCCTTATTCTTGGAATCGCAATCGTGTCAGCTTCACATTTGCTTAAACAATTTGGTTACATGGTGTCCACTAAGTCTTATGAAATTAAATCTAAAAAAAGGCAAGAAGCTTTCTTTCTTAAGAAGAAAGTCATTCAGTACTGAGTAGTTCGTTGGCTCATACAAGTGGAGAGAACGTCAGTTCGTTCATCGATTAAAGGGTTATATTCGACGGAAGATTACATTTTAATTTATAGTTTGAGCTCTTTTTATGTACAGCTAGGCCTCTTTCAGTAAAGCTAAGTTTTATTAAGAGGTGGTCTAAAGACCTGAAGGATCCTTACATTACAAAAAGACCATACTTGTGCTTAGTTAGACCAAGACTGGAGTATGCCTCTATTCTGTGGTCTCCTTGGTATAGGTGATATGTAGATCCAATTTAATTCTCTCGAAACTAATTCTTGCTGTTTGCCCTAAGGAATTGGGGTTGGGACCCATTAGTCTCTTTACCTCCTTATGAAAGTAGGTTGCTTCTGTTATACTTATCGTCAGTGGAGAAACGTAGATTCATTCTTGGTTAATAAAATTATTTAATGATCCTATTGATTCGTCCACATTACTTGGTTAGATAAGCTTCAACGTCCGTAATCGTTTCCCTAGGCACCTTATATTCATTAAGCTGAGTAAATATAATTCTGACCATTGTAAATATAATTCTGACCAATTTAACCCGTTTAGAATTATTTGCAGAAACCTAAATGATGTCTACCACTTAATCGCAATATCTTTAAATTCAAAACACTATTGCTTAATACACGCGGTTTACTTATGTTGTATTAAAGTACCTTGCAATCTCAACATCTGATTATGATTAGTAATTTAATTGGTGTTGTTTAATGTATCGGTTCCCAAGCTCTGGTATGTTTGCGATGGCTCAGGGATACACTTTCAATTTGGTTCTAATCTGTTTTTGCGTGTGCCTCCGTGCTGGTTGTATACATGCCTTCGCTTTTCTTCTTATTTGTGTATATTTGAATTCATTATTTAATAATTATTAAATATAATAACCCTTGATGTTTTGATTTTTATTTTTCTTACCCCGTACAGATTTTCTTCAAATTCCGTTTCCCTCACAAACTAATCTCTCTCGGCTGCATTCAACTGGCAGCGTGCATACACAATGACCATTTCGATTCCATCTATTTTTTGGGTCATCCAAACCAATGTTAATTGCCTCTATATGCAAATGGAACGTGACTGTAAAGTTCAGCCTCGTTCACACAGGTGATTCACTTAAGTGAATCTACTAGCTCGAACGCCGTCAGTTGCTCCTTGAACGACTTTCAATGTTTATCTTTTTAGATTAAGAGAATTGGTGGTCTGGTCTAGCTGCAAACTCTGAGACAAAGCGACCCCGCCGCCGGCCTAACCGTTACCATTATATTTCTCTTCACAAGACTTTTCAGGGACTATAGGAAGGGACTATAGCTGCTCAACCGCCTGTCACAGCACTCCACGATCTATCCGATCAGGATAACGAACCACCTATTAATGCATCAACGCCAATACCATTTTCCCAAAAGAATTTTACTATATATATTTAATCAATTTTTTTGACCTTTGGTGAAGCGGGAAGGAATGTTCAGATTTAACATATATTCTATTGTATTAAGATTTTACAGTTTTTGTTTTATTCCAATATCTTAATGTTCATTTAACTATACATGTCAACGTACTTTATATTATACGTTTTTGTGTTTATTCATATATGCTGCTCTTTTAATAGCTCACTAAAGTCAATAAATACATGTAGCAATTTAGTCCACTCATTTTCCATTTTTAGTTTTGTTTGTTTACATTGCATTATTGAGTGACATAAATTTGAATTGTTATATTCTGCAAATTTGGAAAAGTCCGATGTTGGATTTTGTGAACTTTACTTATATGATATTTTGAGCATAATTCTTAATTACTTTACGCTGATTGTAGTGTTTAATCTCCAATAAAATGTAGTTTTATTATCAACATAATTGATCGTAGTTATTTTTTGTGTCTGATTGTCTTTTGCTTTGTTGCCTCTTCGTTACAAGTAATGAGGGGCAACACATGAAATCAAGCTGACTTAATTTGGACGTATCGTATAAATTAAGCAAACAGGAAGGTTTCGAGGTTTTTTTTGGCCTTTCCATGAGTCCACAATACATTGGTGACCCTGATGAGGTCCCAATTTCAGCACATTAAAGGTTTTTTTAGCTGGTTTCTTCAACGAAATCGTTTAGACATTTTAAACAGATATCGCTGATAAATCGACATAAAAAAACCCATTACACCATTAGGTGAAGCCAGCTCAAGCAACAATGCTTGGACTGACCATTCAAAACTACTATTTACACGTTGCATAATCAGCAACATATTGATTTCAAGCCGTTTGGGCTATCCAACAGGAATAACAACAAACATTGTCATCTTTATTAGATCAGCCATTACAGATATTCAGCAAAAATTTGCAAGGTCCGCTTTGGATTAACCAGCCCGGACAATTAAACATATCGTTTTGAAGGTATGCGTTAAAAGATAAATAAAGATATCTTCAACTCACAAGAAAATCCTAATCAATACAAAATTTAAATATCAAAAGGTTACCGTTATGCGGTCATTGGCAGGAACATCCAGTTCATCATGCGTAACTTCAAGAAGAATCATGCACATGGGAAGACTAAGGTCTTCTATTTTGAGGATCGATATGTGCATCTTACTAAAGAATGGAACTGAATCAGACGGTAAGTAACGCATATTTGCGTCACGAGTCAATATTTCGAAGCAGAGCAACACGGATCATTTGGCACCGGAACAGGTGCACCCCCCAATTAAGAACATTCAAAAGACAATATGATGTCATTGAATGGGTCCCAACATGGTTTGTTCAACAAAATCTATGCTCGCATGGCAGTGTTAAAGAAATATATTGCGAGTCTTTCTAAAATAAATACCATAAACAATTTATGAAGTCAATTAAAGGACTTATACGACAAATCCCTTGAACAATGGTCTAGATCAAGATGATTAAGCTCATCTGCAAGCCGTGGATATTGAAGCTTTAACTAAGCTGCAAGTGACATCCATGCAAGAGATGAGCATTAGCCCGTGAATTCATCGTACAACACTTTCCTGTGCAGAGCCATTTCCGAAAATATCCATCCAAAAGTTTGATGGTAATAACAGCAAATGGAGGCAGTGCTGTGACTTATTCGTCCACACGATCCATAACCAGCCGATATCCAATGTACATAAAGTGGCTGAAAGAGAGAGAGACTGAAAGATTGACCAGGCACTCGTCTACAACTGAAAACAATTGCATATTCGTTTGGACAAATTTGCGGGAACAATACAATAATAAAAAATTCTTGCATCAATATTGATTGCAAAAATAATAAATCAATCATCAACTACTTCTAATGCCGCCTCAATCAAAAATCTTAATTATACAACTAGAGAATGCTGTCAAGCATTGAACAATATTGGTATTGAAACTGGAACTTGAAGCCCATTATTATTGCAGACCCTAATCAAGAAATTAAGTCGCAATCATGTGATTACCCACTGAACGAAACGTTAATAAATGAAGATTTTGTAACATAGGAACTCAAGCATCATATCACTTTATCAGATTCCTCTAACTATTAAAAGCAGACTGCTTTAAATGGAACCATTTATCCAAAACTTGTGCGTCAAGTTCATGCAGAAAGTGCAGCAAAAAAAAAATACGTTGATACATATGGAGCCAAACACCAGACCACTCACGTATTCAAATATATATGTTATATCTACAAAAAGAAAATAATGTAATATATATGTGAAGCAATAAAATATAAA
The DNA here is from genome assembly GCF_014805625.2 of Glossina fuscipes. NCBI lineage: Eukaryota > Metazoa > Arthropoda > Insecta > Diptera > Glossinidae > Glossina > Glossina fuscipes. Next base: position 704,481 of record NW_023998465.1, on the reverse strand, counting down.
ATAGACAGCTACGTTTACGAGACTAATACTACTAATAAGATAGCATACATATAGATAACAACAGATATATATATATTTATATATATGTATATATAAGGGATAAGATAATGTTATATAAATGAAAACTAATAGTAAAGAGAAGTATTAAATCAAACCAACACTAAGTGTGCGACCAAAACGACCCTTAGAAGTTTGGTCCATACACATTTTCCCTCTTTCGCGTAAATCAAAAATATCAGTAAAGCAGGAACCGAAAACATCGGGATATGATTCATCATCAAGTGTGAAGTCCCGGTTGATGAACATAAGCTTTCTCTATGGTGGCCAAGAAAGCGTTCGGCTGTGGACATTCGGCCCACACATCAGGATACGATGCTGTTAACTCTCCAACATATTTCACGTGTGGATACTCAGGATCACGCCATGCCTCAACTGATACTCCTCAGAAATCAAGTATTGTTGCGGGCTTCCAACTCAGTTATTATGGCTCTGGCGTTACAGATGTCTCTAGGTGCCGAGCTGAAGCTCTTCCCGCGATTTGGGCTAAGCACAGCCACCACGAAACTCCCGCAATAGGCCGTTCACGCTGACAGGCCGAAGCTGGAAGATTGCCTCGGGGGCTTCTGACATCCTTTGTACTGGATAGAAGGAAGAAAAATAAATAAGGAAAGAAGAATAATAAAGCCTCCGGTGAGATTTCGCATCAGATACCATACGACCTGAAGCATGGTATGGGATAGAAGGGGAAGCTGCACTAATAAAGAACCAGTCAATACAGTTCGCGCGGACATTGCATTCTCATTGGGCGGAGGAGATCTAGCCCTATCTTTTCTTTAATAAGAAAAACGATACTCTATGGGGATGAGTGAGCAAAGCTCAAACCGAATTCAAACAACCATAGCAATATAAGGAAACGTGGAAACCGGTTTCCACCACAATTCCATACCAGATAGAGGACTAGTCTCTGGTAAGACTTACGGAGCCCCATGCGACTCACCACCTTGTCAGTCAGTGAAGTCAAATAAGCAGAGTTACCCAAACCTTGTCGAATAAGCCGATGCATGAGGAAAACACCAGATGCCAAGGCGGTCAATGCAGCTGTCGTCTCAGGAGTCGAGAAAGCCAGACTACGATCAATGCTACGGTGAACAACTTTTCTCCCATGGCCTCTAAGTCCCTGAATGCAGAGTACTCAGGGCGCACCAACAACACATGTTCATAGTCTTCGGACGGACTGCTACAGAGGCAAGCCCTAGTTTCAGGAGGGCCTCTTTCATGCAAAAATGCATGCAGAGACCCGTGGCCCGTAAGTAGAAACCCGAGGTGTAGGCTACAGCTAAAACCCGGGTGATTTTCTACAAAGGAAACATCACGAATAAAGTTAAAAGTAACTCTACCGTTCGCACTATTTTCCCAACGTGATTGCCATAAGGCACGGACACGTTCCTTTAACAGCGATTCACGCTCCCGAGAATTTAATCTCTCTACATCCTGAGTGTTTAACCCGTCAAGTAGGGGCAGGCCCCTCTTTACCCTATAAGCATTACTAAGACGTAACACCTCAAGGTCCAGAGGGGGTACACTCATCAGTACCTGTAGAGCGTCAGTTGAATCCGTTTTACAAGCAGGCAAACTCGCTGGCAACATTATGCGTTAGCAGCTCAAATTCTTATTTCGCCCTACGAGAAACGTGACGCACGAGCACCACATTCAAGCTTCATATGTCGCACAAGTAACAAAGAGTCCGCCGTATATTACCAGAACGGCACGAATGGTAAGAAGCCATTTGCACCGTATGACAGAACGAATCTGCCCTAGCACATTCATAAGATTATACTTAGCCTTATCAAGTGTGGAATAGATTTGCCCCGATCATTCGTGGTATACCTAAGTCGCTGACCCCATTCACTCTGATGACTGGAAGTCTGCCGAACGAGAGGCTACCTTTCAGTAGCATTATCACAGTTTTTTCCAATAACACATCAACACCATATCTATCTCCCCATACACTGATCACTTTCATGGCTCTTTCTCCGCCTTCTTCTACTATTTTCCGAGCCCTACCTTTCACTAAAATGAGCATTTCATCTGCATATGCAGAGAAATTAGGTATTCCATTAGCCTCGCTGCACATGCCTTCTAGCTGCTTTAACGAACCATCATAATAACGATCCATTATAATTTTCCAGATAAGTGAACCACTGATCGAACCTTGTAGACAATCTCTAATCACACTACTGGAAAAACATTGATACCCCAATAAGACGAAGGATCATTCCTCATCCTATCAGGTAACTTCAGAAGAAGTACAACATTTGCCATTTGCCACTGGGCTGTGGTGTTACAATTGGGGTAACCTCTTCGTGTTTAAGGCTCTGCTCTATATGTAGCTCCCGGAGCTTCAACTTGTCGAAGGAACTCCTTACGCCGTCCACCGCGTGTTTTATCAGTTGTTGTAATAAACTACTTCTGTAGCCATAAAAAGTTAAAAATTATGATGAAATATTATCCTCATTCCTACCCCCTCCAACGAGTTATTCTCCTTATCAACCTTCAATTGAACCGTTTTTAAATGAGATACATGGCTCTAGGACTCGTTTCGCCATTCTTTACAATTTTTATTACCGAGGAAACATAACGTTTCAGAATATATGGGTCGATGTACAACTGTCTTTTCGATTGCTTGCGGCACCGCAATAAATTTAATCAATCTTGTCAAACTGTCAAGCTGGGTCGGACATAAAAATAAGCCATCAGTGGACACTTGGGCTAATTCTATGCTGCCAGCGAGCAGCATTCTTCGTCATCGTCTTTGCGTTTGCTTCGCGAATTCCTCGGCGGATGCTTTGTAATCCTGGCCCATGGCTTCCCATGTACGGTGACCATTTCCCGTGGCCTTGCGCTACCCCATTCACAGGTTGTTGAGGCTCTCTAAGCTGTTGTTTACAGACAGCAGGTTTTCGTCGTAATACCATGGCTTTCACCATTTCAGTAAATTATTGTCATTGAATTTCGGTAATCTCTACGCCAATGTCCGTACTGTCGAGATCCTAGATGTCTTCTTTCCGCTTGTTTGTCTTGCTCAAAAATACGGCGCTGCACACATTGAGCTCTTAATTTATTTCGAAGTCTTTCGCCCAACTCTTGCAGTTCATATAGGATGATGGTAATCCTTCAGGTTGCCCTCTCGGCAAGTTAAATTTGTCGGCTGATTAATCACTTTATCAAGAATATGTTCCCTCACTTTCACTTCGGAATCGTTGTATGTAGGTGTTAGAACACATAATACAGTCGAAACTCATGACGCCCATGTGTACTGCTTCATGCTCTTCTCATAATTCTAGAAGCCGCGATGTACTTCCGGAGTTATGTTCTCCACGTACAAATTTTCCTCATCGTTGTCATAATTCAAGGACGTTTCCTGCCGTTCCCAATTTGAATTTTATTAAATACTCAGATAGGTTGTCCTAATGGAACATGTAGATTCATGCCTTCGTAAGCACGTTTGCCATTTTATAAGTACTTGTTAGCAGATTTCATTCAATAATTGTCTCACAATGCTCTTTCACTAAAAGTTTCGTTAGACTGGGTCACCCTATTCCTCGTAAAGCAATGAAACTTCATCAAGTTTCCATTCCTTCTATTCCATTAATCTTTTGTTCAACGTATACAACTTTCAAAATTTTGTTTTTTAAATAATAATTATCGATTTTTTTGTAGTTTATTTATTTTCCTAGTTTCTGGCAGAAGAAAAAACCATTTCCGCGTAGTAGCAAGGCCGCGGGCGCTTATTCAATAATGCTTGGATTGTTTAGTCGAAATTAGGTGAGGTTTCGGATCGATAGTTTTTGTTTAAAATATTTTTTTTTAGTGCAGAAGACTGGAATGAGGAAAGCAAAAGAAGAGAACAATTCCCCTTTTCTTTAGCAGTATATAAGAAATTCTCCAAAAAACATCAACAAGTCCTTCGTATATTAAGATGATGGTCTCCTCCTCCCAGACAATGGCATTCGTAGTTATCAAGCTTAACTAAAATAAAATATATACAAAATATATACATATAATATATAATAATATATATACGTAACATATATAATCTACATATATATGTATTAATATATATGTTATATATAATCTAATATATATGTTTCAACAAACACAATTTCTCCTACGCGGATTTTTAAAGAGCAGTTATATATTCACCCGATTATATCGGTGGACGTCAACAAATTTGCTTAAGGTTCTACTAAGCTACTAATTTCTTAAGAAGTTTTTTTTTCAATTAATAATCATTTTTTGAATTAATTATTAATAATTTTTTTTTTTTAATAGGGATTTAATTATTTTTCAAATCATGAAGCTAAGGAAGACCTCTATCCGAGGAATAATCGTCATATCCTTATTTCAGTGACTCAACTTTCGGATTATAATTGTAATGGATAATTAATGCAACAAAAAATAATAGCTGAGAGGAGTCGATAACGATTGCCCCGAAATCTGACAGTTCCGAAATATACAATAATTTTATATTTCACGAATTTATAAAGCCATCGGTACACATTTCTAATGTTTTCATATTTGCAATTTCTTGCATTCAATTCAACCAAAAATTATCGCGACACTATATAAGTTTTTCTAAAGGAAAGTTTTTACGATTTACCCTTTGCTTTATTTGCAGGATTTTCCATTTCTGTTTTAATATGCACGTAATATTTACTAGAAATTTTTGTTTTATTTATTCTGACTTGATCTCAACTAACGATATTTTAATTTTATTTATCTATGTTCAATTATACTATTGTTCCGTTGCCGATATCGAGTTTCAAAAAAGACCGATATTTGACAAAGCGCGCACATCGCTAAACTAAACCAAATAGATTAACACAAAACGGGAACGAACATTATTATTCACATTACTTTGGTTTTCTTTTTATTCTTCTTATATCAAAGTGTACCTTATCATTAATAATTGATTAAAACAAAAATGCAATCAAAAAAGATCTTGTAAAAAAATAATAATGACAAACAAGTCAATCGAAAGGATTTCACAGGAATTTTCGATGAACAGTGACTTTGGCCAGCAAAAAATTTTTTTTTCTATAAAAGAAACCTTCAACGTTATATAGAATTCATTTCGTGCTAATTACAAAAGTGGCCTAAGTCATAAATCTAGAGAAATTATGTGAATACAACCTTGAAATGGCACGTGACCCTCTTTGACGCGTTACTGAAATACGCAATACGTCGACAAATGGCACTTGAACAATAAGAGAAACGAAAACACAGTCTACCTAACAATATGCGGAATAATTACTGGCGGGAAAATAATTTATATATTCGTACGAAAAAGCCATTTTTCATGATTTGAGTTTGATGAGAATTAGTTAGAACCAAATACACTTTCATGAGTCGCTACCTGTGTCATGCAGCTGATGAAAACACGTAATAGCTTACAGCGCTGCTTGTTCAGCTCAAAATCGAAACATTGAAGTAGCATTGACATGGATGAAAATTCCTCAGTCATCAAATAATAATATTAAAACGACAGACCACAACTTTTTGTATCTGGTCATTCCTTTCTGCCGAAAATCCGTGATTTTGGGTACATAAAACTGAAAATAAAAAAATAAATTACATGTGCAACCCTGGCATAAAAGCGTAGAAGATGAAATACAATTTCGGCAAACCGAATGTCGCAGCCGGGCTTTATTTCGACGAAACCACTAGGGGAGTCAACTACAGGAAGAATAAAAACTACCGCGGGTGAACCTCTTGGCTGCAAATTCAATGCATCAGATTCTCGAAAAATGAACGTTACAAGATGACCTATTAAACTTCTTTAGATAATTCGAAATTCGTTTCGAACACGTTTTTAATTTTTTAAATAAAAAGGAAAGCCAAAATTATACGGAAATATTAAATTATCTCTATTATACACCAGCAGTAACGAAAAAAAACAAGATATCTATGACTTAGACCATTTCCTTGATTACGGACACATTTGTCCTTTTTTCTTATTTTTAATTTTATTGCGCAGCTTTCTTCTCCTCTTTTTTGTTTTAACTAAACTTTTGTTTCTTATGTCTCAACTCACGTCCAATTATTTATTTTTACTTATATTTAGTATATTGGGTTATACTCATATTGTAACACCCAAGACGAAGCTCCGTAGACGCTATAAAGTATATGTATTCTTGATCAGTGTGAGATTCTAATTTGATTAACCCATGTCTGCCCGTCTGTTTGTCTGTGTGGTGTGTCCTCGTCGCAACAATGAAGATATCGACTTCAAATTCAGTAGAAACACTGGAAATTTGAATATTGAAAAAGCCAAAATGGCTAGAGCAGAAGCCTGCAATCGAGGATAAACTGAACGCAACTTCATTTTTCTTAACAAAAATTTGTGATGGTTAGTCAAAAATTATAAAAGTTAGATGGCTAAGATATTCCACATTTGCTTTAAACAACACTCTACTTGTACGTGCAAAGATCATAAACGTGATTAAATATTATTTTTTTCACTTTTTCGAGGTTTTATGCTTATTTACCATAACGTGAACAAGACAGAATGTCTAAAACTATTTTCTACACTCCTTAAATAAAGATATATTATCTGCTCAAAAATGGGTTAATTCTAAGATGAAAATGGTAAACTCCGATTAATTTTTTCTTACTAATGCCAGCGATATGGGTATCGAATAAAAGAACTCAGAGGGCAGAATGCGAAAAGCATGTCTGGCGAGTCACTGTAGATGTGTGTGGCCTAGCGTTGTCTTGGTGGAACACAACACCTCTCCTGTTGGCCAATTCTGGTCGTTTCTGGTCAATCGCTATCTTCAAACGTCCAGTTGTTGACAGTAGAGATCAGAATTTAGCGTTTGGCCATATGGAAGCAACTCATAATAAATAATCCCCTTCCAGTCCCACCAAATGCATAGCGAAACCTTCCTGGCCTTTTGAGGTGCTTCACCGCTCTTTGACCACGATCGTTTTCGCACAGGGTTATCGTATGTGATCCATTTCTCATCTCCAGTCACCATCCGTTTAAGAAATGGGTCTATCTCATTACGTTTGGCCAAGGCTTCGCAGATGGAAATTCGATCCATCATGTTTTTTTCTGTTAATTGGTGTGGCATCGAGGTTCTTTTTGAATCCAGCTTTGTGCAAATGGTTTAATACTGTTTTATGGTCGATTTTTAGTTCCTGGGCGATGTTACGACTGCTAACATGCCGGTCAACTTCGATCATTTCTCCGATTTTATCGACATTTTCGACGACCGGCCTGCCTGTGCGAGGTGCATCTTTAACATCAAAAATTCCTGAACGGAATCTACGAAACCAAAATGGCGCATAATTGGCTGTTACAGTATCGGAACCACAAACACCATTCACAATTTTAGCCGCCTGGCTTGCATTTTCGCCTTTGTCAAAGAAAAACTGTAAAATGTACCGAATTTTCTCTCTGTTCACTTCCATTTTTAACACGCTGTAACTCACAACAGATTGCACCAAACAAAAAACAGCAAAAGAATTTTTTTTACTGCGAAATGTCACCTTTCCAACGAGCATAAATATGAAATTGTTTGATCGATATTTTACGAGAAATCTATCAGTGCAGCCATCTACCGAAAAAATAATGGATTTCTTTTTCCCCAAACTAATATTTTTGTTATTCGTTTTAATTGTTCTATAAATAGGCAATATAATTTTGACTTGACAGTCAGACGACTAAAATCAGCGTGAGTGACTTGTTCACTTAGTTTTCTAGTTCCTTTAAGTTCTAAGAGCTTGAAAGAAAAAGTAAGCAATAAGTGAAAAATAGTGTCAGCCCAAAACTGGGTGTTTGGATTGATCAACACTAATTCACATCTTAACATATGCTGTGACTTGCGGAAGCACTTTATCAAAAAAGCGTCTTATGCAACTGACGATTATGGAAAAAATTAACAACAATCTCCAGGGACTTCAAGAGGTCAAAGGATTAACAATAATAGCAGAATAAAATTACAAGTCGAAATTTAAGCCCTGGTTTAGAATATATGCCCACCCAACTTTACTTAATAGTGACTTTGTCAATATTTTGATTATAACTAGTTAGTCATTTACTGTTCATTTTGCAAAATCCTTTCACTGCGTACCAATCGTAACTGTTACAGAATGTGTTGTAATTCAGTTTTGTTAATATGAATCATCGTAGAAGAATGAGCAGAAGATAACTGTCATTATTAACTGGAGATATTTACTCACTTCAAAAAACAGAATCAACCAATTTGATTTAACCTTTTAACAAGGACAGGCATCACGCACCTTGTATTTGTCGAAGTAAACGCTTATGGTCACATTTTCAAAAAATGCGTTCTAGAGGTTACATGAACGTTAGTGTTCGTTTCTAAACGACATTGGCAGAAATTAATATTGAGAAAAGGCAAAATTGTTATGCACTAAAAGCACCAAACACAAAATTAGATTATGGTGTAATAGGGTAGCTTTTAAATCGTCCAGGATTTTCTCGCCCGTAAATTTACCATTGCCTTCTATTTGAAACACGTAGCTACTTTTACACAAAAAATTTATGTGTTGTTTTAAATGCACATAAGATGACATACATATATATATATAAACTTATATTTGAATTCCGCTTTTTATGCCATTCTCCGAAGTTTAGCTGTATATTAAATTAAATTGTTTACACACACCTAGTTTCCTAAACAGTTTTTTCATCCGTTCTGTTTCATAATCGAGGTGAAACTCAGACATTTTCCACAGTATTGTTCCGAAGAAATTAGCAATTTTTAAATCAAAGTAACCCTTGAGCTGGAAAAGCTTGTTGCAAAAAAATATCACTGAATGTAACGATTTTCTAAAGGAAAACAGGAAAACAGTTTTTGGTAAATAATTTCTGGTATAGGAAGAATAGATCTGAAGAAAAATATTTTAGTTTTTCGCTTGCCGTGCCAGACTGTCATCTGAAATCACGTGGGCTTGCCGAAGGGCGATAAGTTTGCCGAAAGGCGTATTTCGGGCGATTTTCGGCACACATAACAAATTTGTTGTTACGAACATGGTTATTGGTGCGGCCGCTATTTTTCACATGGCATGGTTGCATTTTTGGTTAGACAAGATAGGAATCTTGGAAAAAGAACCTTGAAGTTTAGAGTTTCGCGTGTTACAATTTGTGGCTATAACATAGATGGCAAAGCTTTCGCACTGACAAGTCCGAAGCAATGCAGTTCATGCATACCTCTGAAAGGGTAGATCTAGTACACTTAAGAGTTTCTCCAATGAATTTAAAAATGAGTGAAATAAATAGAGAATGCTTATAATTCAAACGGAGAGTTTTCTTTTGCTTTTTCTATGTTTTTCTAAAACTCTCTTTAGAAAAATGCGTGATTCAAGATTAAAAACCGTTGGGTTATCGTGAACACCTTGAAAGCTTTTCTAGAATAAGCGTATACTACTTCAGTCCGCGAGTCGTTGAAGAATGGTTTGAAATCATGATAGATTAGATGCAGTTGATCTGTTTTCTAGAAAAGAGGTGCTAAACGTGGTAGTAGATGATTTAATCTTTCGTGATAGTCAATGAGAAAAAGCAGCCTTGCTATAAGTAGACAGGAAGGTTTTACTCTGAGTGAACACGTGAAAGAGGCATAAACGCAAAAAAGAGAAAGGTAATATTACAAATTCGGAAGTGGAAAGAAAATTAAAATTTTTGACATTAATTTATTATAAAGTGATTTGGAAAAATATTATTATTATTATTATTATTATAATTTTAGACTAATGAGGTAACTTCTTAGACTAAAAAAACAAGACATTGAGCGCTAGTAGCACAGGCAATCGACTATATAAATAAATGTACATTAGATAATGAGCTTAGTAGTATTAATAAAGTAATATATAGAATTTACATTCGGTTCTGAAGTTGATTTTAGAATGTCCAAAGGGTTAGTCGTTCCAAATGCAATACCTCTAGCCAAGGAAAAGTTAAGGCGGTCGCAGGGAATGGGCTTTATAGTGGGAGAGTGTTAACAACCGCAGATTGGGGAGGAAGACTTCTTCAGGATCCACTGGTGAGTTGCAATTGTACGACCAAGGCGAATTCTCGTAAATGTTTGGATCTTGGTTTTCTCAACATTTATTGGATATAAAGTTGGAGTTAATTGGGTGTTATTGGAAGAGTGGTGTTGATGATGGTATTGTAAATTTCCTTCTGCAATTTTCTCTTAAGTTTTTCTTCCAATGTATTTTTGAAGATCCAACTTTTGTATGGAAAAATAAATTAAACCGATTGAAAAAACTCTAGTTTAGTAAAACGAAAAAAATAATAATCCTAAAAATGAATTTATAATGAGTTGAATAAAAATATTTATTTTCTCTTCATTTTAAAAGAGAAGTGCCGACATTAATTCACCTTTGCATGCCGTTTAGAAGAAGGAGTAAAGAAACTGCAATTAGTCCTGGATAAATATATAATTCCAAAAAGAAAGTGAGAAACTTATTAATGATAAACACAAACCCACAGCTAGCAGTTCCTTTTTTCCTTACTTTTGTGTTGGTGAAACTTTTTTTCTTAAGATTCAGTAAAAATTTGTGGAATACTATTTATTATTATTTTAGTTAGGAATGCAATATCGAAACTTTACAAAATTTTTAATAAATATATGATGTCTATTTTTCTTTTCATCCTACATAAAGCAAGTCAAAAAAGATATTGCAATTACAATAATTTAAATTCACATTAAAAGAAAGAATAAAAAAAATCACTGCACACAAACCTAAGTGGACAAAACTATTGTAATGTGAAGGTATGATAAACGATCGTTGGACTTGAAACGTAGCATATAAATATATAAATAAAACAAACGTACTTACTTATCATGAATGGTTAATGTAGGATAGAGAAATGTTACTAAAAACAAAAGAATCTAAATAAATGAACAAGATAAAAAAATAAATCAACATTTTGAGTGAACTTGGTAAAATAGGGAAACACTGAAAATAACATACCACAGATTGTCAAACACCAAGCAAACACCAATATCAGACAAATAAAGAATCACCCTGCTACCAACTAAATCATTATCATCGTGGACATCATCACATCAATATTAAGGTAAATACAAGAGATACAATAAGAGGTACAATAAGAGAGTGCAAAACTTGAAGAGCTATGCAATTACCACTTTTTACTCTTGAAATATTGTGTGTTGTTTAAAAGAACTGATATAATGAAAACAAGTAAAAAAGCTACTGCTGACATCAGTTGGTGGTTTACCTGGTTTAGAAATGGTTATGATTTTAAATGCAAGTAAAATGTCGGCTTCTTTCGCGGGAAATATTTTCAATGTCATCCATATCTGCAGACTTTCATGGGCGTGTTTCACACACCAAGTATTTAAGGGCATCATCAGTTATGCAGTCGTCCTCTGAGAGAAGAACTAAAATTGAGATCAATCTCACCGCCACAGAACTAATCGTATGATTTCTCGCGCAAGAGCTTAATTTGCAAGAGATTTTATTATTTTTTAGAAATCTTTTTGCACAATATTGTGTTCACAATCCCAATACTTAATTGGCGAAATGACGTTGGGTGTTTTGACTGGTTCGGTTAAAGGAGTTTGTCAGAATATTTTAACCAAGATTCAGCAAAGTAGTAGTGCCACAAAATGACTTTAAGCATAGATGTATTATTTAATATATGAACATACACACAACGGCTTGCCAATTGTGTTTCATGAAATTGTTGATAAAAATCATGTCGACTCACAAACCATCACTTTCAATTTCTAATCCAAGCAGATATTTGATATGTCTACTGCATTCCAAAAGATTGTTTGAATTGTGTGTGATGTTTTTCATCTTACATTTAATTGCAACATTTTTTGTATAAATTTACGCAAATGAGAAAACTTACATTTTATAATCCATACAAAGATTTATTTTGTATATTTGATTTATACAGTTTTTTCATTCAAGAAATGATGGTCGAATAATGAAAAATTTCATTTGCCAAATTTCCATTTAGCAAGCAATAGATGAACATATTTAACTGACATGCGTTGTCGAACAGCCAATGAATAAACTTATTCTTATTAGAGCATCAGCCTCTTACGAGTACATCGCGCAGCACGTTTGGATCTTTTTAAATTCATTCTGAGAAAAAAGATTACAATGAACTTCACTGGTAAGTTTTGCTTTCTTATTTCTACTTTTTCAATACAACTTATTTTTATTTGTTCATAGCGACATAAAAACTTTGTTCTCACTCATGTAAAAATTCAAATGAACATTGCTCCTCTCGTGTTTCATTAAATTTAAGGTTTTTAGGCTTCTGTACTAGCAAACTACATAGATATAAACTTTTTGCTTTTATTAAGTGCGAAGGACTTCCCGAACATCTCCTATGTAGCATCAAGTATGTAGTAAACAAACCACTAGAATCAGAACAAGGTCTCTACGATCGGTAAAAATAAGCATTACAAGATAGTGATCAAAATGGGCATTTCAATATGACCAAAGAGACATAATGCAAAGCATTACAAAGTCAATACGCTCTTCTTTTTTCTTAAGAACAAGAACGATCTAAAACTTAATGCAAATATATTTTCGACTAGTAAAAAGTACGAAATTTCACATGCAGCTTACTGAATTGTGGCACAAGATATAAAAAAAGGTGGTGAAAAATAACAAGTGTATGGAGAAAAAAGAAAATACTCGTTAGAAATTATAATGGTTACGTTATTTTTATTAAATCGACATTTGATCGACTAGAAGCAGTCCTTAGATAATATTTTAGGCGGATGAAATGCCTTTCTGTTTTTAGCGAATAAAACTTTTAAGTTGAATTACTTTCACACAACTATAAAATTTTTCAGTTTTATTAAAGCTACTTATATCAAATTTTGCAGGTACCTTAATGCTAGCGTAAGCAAATAAAAATTGTTACGGTTTATTTTCATTAGGGTACCTAGCGTCGTATTGCATTACGAAATGCAATTCTCAGCGAGTTCATGTGTGACTTAATTCTCGTTTTTCCTTTTGAAAAATTTGCTGAATTTGCATAATTCTGCCACTACTTCAAAGTGGATGCATAACAACGATATGCAATCATATTACAATATATCAATGTCTTCTCGGGCCGCGAAGATAAACAGTTTTCGTAACAAAGAGTATTTCAGAAGTTTAGAAAATGTTTCTTGCGGGTCAAACGCGAATTTCTGACAATGAACCATTGCTACAATACTGTCTTTTTAGTGTTCTATCTTACTGGAGCAGTGTTGCTGAACCTTTTATGTGTTACTAATCACTTTCTCTCCAGGGAGTAAATCAATAACTTGCCATATCCATTTTTCGTAATGTAAACCTATCTGTCCGTTTGTGTATGATGCAAGCTTTTATACGCCGATATTTTGTTGTCCTTAAAAACGAAACAAATAAAGGATTACAAACAGAAAACGAATATTTTGTTTTCTGAAACGACCATGTTTGATGGTTGACAAACGAATGACTAACGATACATATGCATGCATGCGCGACAAAGAGACATCCTACAACTAACTAAAACTAAACAAGGAATAAAACAATATGCAATTTACAAGCGTATTACGTTACGTCTACATACTTCAAACGGAACCGACAGTTTGTATAAACTAAAGTGCCACGAACATCCTCCCGCCGTTGAAAGGCCAAAACCAACACTATCATCGGCAGATAAAACAGGTAATTGCGCACAAATAACATAAATTTATAGTGTTGGCTTTGACATTGATATGATAAAGGGAAAAGCGCAAACTTGTGTTTGACAAAAAGGTTGGAACAAAATACCAAGTGCAATGAATCTTTCCACTGCAGATTGTTTTCGCACAAAATCTGCCTAGATATTTTGGCCTTTGTAATTAATGGATCAACTAGACCGAGTGGATCGTAGAGATGGGCCACAGTAGGTGTAGGGAGCGTTTTGTTGCTAAATTTATCGTATGTGAAACCGAAAAAATTAAATCGTTGATTTTATAATCCCAAACAAGACCTAAAGTCTTGGTTACATAAGTGTCATCATAGGGCATTTGAATATTTGATAATCTGCCAGTGAAACTTCACATAAAACGGCACCATTTTCGAATTATGAAATGACTTTTCTGAAATAAGGATAAAACTTCCTGTCGTGTTTTAATTGTTTGATCAATGAATTATTGTCAAAGATTAAATCGCTAAAGTAAATACCTCGTGTCCATTTGCCGTACCACGATACCACGATCTGTTAAAGAGGCTGCGGGCTTTGTCCCATATGTGACGGTATCCGATTCGTAAGAGTTAATATCGTCATGTGTGTCCAAACAGACGGTCGCCTGGATGAGAAACCTTTACACACCGATACATTTTACAAACATCACTGGTCAAAGCTACATTGTAGAAACGTAAAAGTGCGTTAAGTAGCTTTGATTAGAGTGTAGGACCGGAATAAAGCAATGGAAAACCCGATGAGGTTTGTGCTAAGCTGCAAATATTGCTCGCGATGATGTAATTGCGCCGTCTTGTTTAAGCACACAATAATATAGTACGTGCTGACTATTGGTGAGGACGTCACAAGCGAGATTTGACCCAATGCTATGTTCTCTTTCATAAAATTTGTGCATTCTGTTTCGATTTCTGAACGCTTTCTCAGTTTCTTTTCCAAACCTTTAAGACACTGAAGAACCCGTTCATACGAATTTCAAAGCACTTCCTTTTCTTTTACTTTTGACAACCTTACAGAATATCCACCTGAATTATGACGAATCGTTGATTGCTGAAAGGGTGTAACGATATAATCTATATCCTTGCTATCTGTGTATAGAAAAGTATTAATTGCACTAAATTTTAGGGCAACTCGAAAGTGTCACTTCAAGAGGATTGCACTCCGGTGAACGAACCTTTGTAGAGCTAGCTGGTGAGTCGGATATGGGAGCGGTTATATATTTTGACGTTCTTCAATCGTACGACGTTACTTCATATATTCATTAAATAAATCCAAAGGATGCAAACTTAATCAAGAAATGATTCCACCAGAAATGTCTGCCACTAAGTCTTCATTTATTTAATAAATGATTTTTACTTCAGCTTGCTATTGGTAACCTTTGCCGAATTCGTTGAATTTATAGCAGATAATATGACGAGATATTCACATATTGTACGTACTGCCCTTATTAAAAAAACAAAAAACTTGTAATTATTGGATTGTCACTGTTGTCTCTCGATTTATTGTAAATTTCCGATCATTTTTAAAAGGCAACTTTGTCACATTTTTTTTCCATCCAGAAACACACCCTTTTACTTCTTAATAGTTCTTCACCATCCCATCCGATCAGCGCTGTTTGCAGAAATCTAAATCGCTTAATCTCAATATCTTTATATTCTTTCTATTATGTTTTAACAATAATTAGTATAAAATTTACTTCTACGAGTCAATCGAATTCGGCTGTTGATTTGTTGAGTTGAGTTTTAATAAATACACAAATAAAGTCCTAAAAAGAATAAACTCTGATCGTGAGCTATTAAAATGTATTAAAAACGAAAAATTGCCCTAGTGAAATCATGCGCACAACAAGGAGCCGAGAAGATTTTTGACCTTTAGTTAATAATATAACTTAGTAGTCATTAAGATAATGAAATGCAAAAAAAAAAAAGAAAGAAATGCGATTACCTATATGTAGTAATCAACGGATAATAAAAGAATGAAGTCGGCACGAAATACACTTTCGTATGTTCCTTGAGATGTGACAACATTTTGTTATGTGGAAAATCACTCAAAAAATCGATAATTCACCCATGGACGAAAACGCGAAGGAATCAATCTTCGCAACGGCAAAGTTATACGTTTCAAGTCAAATCGAAATTGAGGAGGAGCTGTTGTGAAAACCGATACTAGTTTTAAGGTTGCCGGTAGCAGAATGTTGGCATACCTGAAATTAATTTATAAAATTGTTAAGTGACAATTCGAGCTTCTTATTATAAATAAATTTCGGTTGTTTATGACTTTGTTACATAATATTTTATTATTCTGAATGTTTGTTGCTATTTTTGAGTAACAAGAAATAACAGCACCACAACGACAATGACCAAATTTGCAATTTCTTATTGTATGTTTTTTCTTAAGCAAATGATGCACAAGTTCAATTTTTTGGCCTTCTCATGGGTGGGCTTAAATTTCCAAAACGATAACAATTAACAATACACCGTTTTTGGGTGATGCAAAATGTACAAACAAGCAATGGTGCAGTAGAGAAAGCAAGGACCCTTCGATCACGGAAAGAAGCAAGCTTAGCAGTTTATCTGTCTGATAAGGTCGCATATTTTCTAGCGGCCCATGTTATCTAAGAAAAATTCCGCTGAAGCCCATAACGGAAATCTTTCAATGCACAAAGACTTTTTCCATATCATTCGCGATTGTACATCAACCGTAGACGTAAGCTCTCATCACTGTCTTTTTCACAACAAAAGATTGAACTTTTATACAAAAGAAAGCTCTGTACATTATAAGTAAAATAAAAAATACTGTACCTGCGCTCATTCTGCCAAATTGCAAACACAAACTTCTAAATGTAAGCTCGTGAAAAATAAAACTCCTTAACAAGAACAATAGAAAGCAAAAATTATAATATCGACAACCACAACATCACAATAGCAACCAAAAACAATACAGCGACAACCTCATATCCCTAATGTCATCAACAAGAATAATGCCAGTAAGGGCAGCAGAACAGGCGCAATAAACACAGTAAAATAACGACTCACCAATAGCACTGGGAGTAGCAAGAAATGCAACATGTAAAGTAATAAAAACAGCAGCAACAACAGCATCAACATCAGCTATAGTAACAATAGTTGTGACGGAATAATAACAACGCCATCTATAACAGCGAGAACGGTAAGAGTAGTAATAGCTGTAGCAAAACCGATACCGACCACAAAAATAACAGCACCAAGTAATTAAAAAAATGAAGGCAAAACAAAAACAACAATAGCAGCAGCGATGAAAACAAAAATCGCATCAGGGACAACAACTGGGACAACAGCAACAACAGCAAACACTGTAAAACAAAAGTAAAGAAGTCACGTCAGCAAGACTGTAATAATATAGTATGTCATGACGTATTAACAACCTACATTGTAAATATAAACTGACATAAGCAGGCCCATCACAGCAATAGTCCTACGTGGCCACATATGGTGATTGTTCAATCGGTTAATGTGTACCACTATGCGGGACACGACTGTAGCTACATCCAAAATAGTTGCTAACGCATAAAGCGTTTAACTTGGATTAAAGCACCAGGTATAACGAGTGCATTGAAAATTTACCGCTGCATTACACGGGAACTACGAAGAAACATTGTCGTGGTGTGTACTCACTTACGAAAATATTAGTTTCATTGCTTCGCTCTATATGAAACGAAGACAATAAATACAATCTAGATGATTTCCGCTTGTCTGTGTAAAAGGTGCCATTTGGACACATTTGATTTTTTTGCTGGCTACTAATATACCCCGGCATTCAACTAACCCTTAAATTAAAATACAGGGGTATATATTGATGAATGAATATGTGCTAATTTATACTTTATTAATAGCGACAAATAAAAAACAAAAACAAATGTAAAGGAATATTTTGATTCAATTTACGTGGATTGTACAAGACTCGGAAATGTTTAGCAGTTAGTTACGCAGTATAACGCTTTTACCCTTATTAACAAAACAAACTGATCAAGCAAGTGGTGATGATTGTTGAACAGTTTACACGCTACCCGAAACAAATTGAACAACTCATAATTGTGATACAAGGATACAAAGTGGCTTGAGACCCTCCTGGGCTAAAGCCGTCAAAAAACATCTACTTTTATTAGCTTAAAGGCGAAAATCCTACCTCAAAGCTCGCGATGCAATTATCGGGAAGTCCCATTGAACAGTTTTCTTCCTTTTTTTTTGAATTCAACACCATACCATTGATTGCACACCATATACACACTTTCCCAAGATCGGACTGAAGAAGTTTGGTACCATGTATTGAGTCAAAGGGGAAGGGTAGTTTAACGTCGTCTGTAAACATTAAAACACGGGAATGTTGAATGCACTCCGGAAAGTCATTCACGTATAAAATAAATAAAAGCAGGCCAAGATAGCCGCCCCAAGGAAGACCAAAAGTGACGACAATTACTATGGATTGCCCGGAATCCGCCAACGCTCGTTCGGTGCGCCCAAAGAGGTAGGCGCTGAACCAGGCAATCATATTGTTTGAAAAACTAAGTATAGACTAGCAGGTTATGATCAGCTCTGTTGAAAACTTTGGAAAAGTCCCTGAAGGCAACGTCAGGTTGTTTGTGATCGGAAAGTGCTTTATAGATTGCGCTACAAAACTCATTCAGTTGACCCAGCTTTGAAAAACCGTGCTGACAGTGCGATATAATTGACCCTAAATCCGGAGTAAGCCTTTGTGCTGCCAGTGATTCAAATAGTTTGGGCACTGTATTAAGTTTGGCAATTCCCCTATAATTTCCAATAAGTTTCCGAAAAACCTTCTTATAAAGAGGTAAGATAAAACTTCTCTTCCAAACCGATGCAAAGTAATCTTTTGTCAAACAAACATTAAAACATGTGCAAGCGGAGAACGTAGTTAATCCGCACAATGTTGGAAAATAGCAAATGGAACACCATCAGAACGAGGGTAGTTACAAAGTTTCAAAGTTGACAGTGCTATAAATATTCTTTTTTCTGAAAAAAGCGTGGACGAAAAAATACCAAACGGGCTTGTCGAATTCCGATAATTATCAGACGAAATATTTAACCATTGGTCGACTTCCAAAAAAAAATCTACAAAAAGTTTGGTTATTAGGATGATTCGAAATTTGAAAATCTCATGACGGAATAACAAGTTGCTTTCAAAGATTTATAATCACGTCTACCGCTGGAATATACCATATAATCTCAAATCAAAATACTCCGAGTGAATTTTTTAAATAGCCTACTTTTTTCGTTACGGACCATCCGAAAATGCTTAATATACCAAACTGGAGCCACTGACGTGTGACAAGCTTTAAACGTTACCGGGACGGAAATTGCGGAAAATGTTGACTGTAAATAAAGGATATCGAATCATAAATATCTTCAGAGCGTAAGTCCCAGTGAATGCCACCCAGCAAGTTCCTAACTTCGAAGTAATTTGTTTTGGAAAATAAACGTTGATTCCTACTGATCATTTGGTTACACCGTCTAATGTCAGCTAGACAATTTGCGGCAAGTAACAACGAAGGATGATGCCTATCTTCAGGAAAAGCAAAGGCGTCCCCTCGGATTTAGTGAAAAACTAGCAAAAAACTAAGTCAAGCGAATTATTATTCTCATTAAAGATGTTGGTAAGCAGACAGAAACCGAGCCCATGGATACCATCAAAGAACTCTTTATAAATTAATGCATAAGAAAACGGAATATAACTTCCAAGGTCCTCGTTAAGAACCCACGAAACATTGCCCAGATTAAAGTCACCTAGCGCTATTAACTTATCACTTTGTTTTGTAGGAAAATGAGACGATTTTTTTTTTTTGTTGGGAATCGACTCTGTGCTGATTTGAGTTGGTAGTGATTAGTCAATAAAATTTGAAAAAAAGAAAAGAAAGAAAAAAAGGAAAATTTTGTCATTTTACAATTTTTGAATAAAAATCTTTTAAATCGCCATCAGAATATTTTTGCTTAAAAGATTATCAAATTAATTCATATTAATTAATAATAAAAAAAAAAACACAATTGTAAAATTTATTAAAAACGTTACGGATCCGTTTTAACCTGTTGAGAGAATGCCTGCGGATACCACAAATTCCTGTACGATTGCGTGGATCGGCGCAGCAGAACTTAAGAATTGCAAACATTTAATGATTTTTTCCAGAACGAGTCAAAACTTTAAAGAACAACAAAAAATCCTAAAGCCTTCTGTATCTCGCATCGGATTTGAAAAACGTTATGAATACTTTTTAAACTGTTGAGAGAGGGCCCGCGAATACCACAAATTCCTAACGATTTCAAGCCATAAAGAACAACGAAAAATCCCAAAGTCATCTGTATCTCCTATCGCATTCGGAGAAAAAAGACTTTCTAGGCTGCAACGCATGCTCAAGTCTTTCGAAATGATTGGTCACGTCAAACACAATGATTGGTAGTTTTGAAGTCATGTAATTCTTAAGTTTTTTTTCACGAAGGTACATTCGGAGCGTTTTAGATGGGTGAGTTAAATGTTACTGTTAATTACTGTTAATTAAAAAAATTATTTTGGCAATAACTTAATTAGTATTAATATATAGCTCATATTATTTAACATAATCATTAATTATATGTACTGTTTTGTAATTTATTATTCATATTGTTTATTTTAATTATAAATGTTTTATAAAAAATTTGCTTGGAATGATACTGGCTTGCAAAGTAAGTTTATACATTACACTACACTTTCATTTTGCAACACATAAAAATTATAAAAATTCTGTAGGGCAAATTTCACTTATGAACCCCCCAATTTAGGCGAGCTAGACACAATTTGGTTTAGAGCTACAGTTTGAAGCGAAAAGTAATATTTTTCATCAAAGCCAAGCGCTCTAAACAAACCACAATATCAGACGCTGGAGGAATGTAAGAGCGTGTAATACGTGCATTACAAGTAAACAGCTTTACTTTAGCGCCTACAAACTCGACAGTTGCCGGCATAAATGCACTAACCAAAGATGAAAGTAAGCAACGATTACCCCCAATTAACACTCCCCCACCAGTTTTGTGCAATCTGTCACCTGAAGATCTAAAATTCCGAGCAAAAAACTTCCTTGTCGAAATAAGCCCGGCTTAAGCTAAAATTCTATTCTATTGTAGTGTGATCGCATACTATCGTATGCATCCACTTGAAGTGTGACAAAATTATGCGACTTCAGCATAATCCTTTTGATAAAATAAAAATAAAATGCCACACTTTACTTCCCATGTAAACAGTGATAATTCTGTTTAGATAAGAATAATCTAGTGAGTGATAAGGATAATTTAGTAAACAATTACAATTCTGTTTAGAATAAGATAAGAATAATTTAGTGTAAAAATTAAGTATTAATAGTGCCTAAGAAAATAAAGAAAACCAGTGCTCAAAGAGCAACTCAACCAAGCGTTTTACTCGCTAAGAACACTAGGCGTTCAAATCCGCCTGAACTATTAAAATTAGTGACCGTCTTATGCCGAGACCCTTTGGCGTACTGCAGTCGAGCAGCATAGGGCCTAAACAGATAAACTAAACACTTCATACCACATCAAACATTATTACACTATAAATGCTACAATAAGGTAGTCAGAATTTAAGGAATTTACAAACACATTGCGCAGTTTCGCATTCAGACTTTCTGATGCAGTTTTTCCAGCACATGCCAGCTATACGTTATTTTTTTTACCTGCTGAAGTTACTACTCCAAAATCGCCGGAGCGGTATTCCTTTGGTGGCGTACAAATTCTTTAATTAAAATGCTTTGTGGCCAAAACTTTGCTGACATAACATATTTAAATAGGGATGCCGGAATAACAATTTTAAAGGAAGTAATATCGCTCTGACGAGTGGAACTAAACTTGAAAACACTGCAGTTTTTAGCTTCCTCCACTCAGAGCTTATTCTTCAAGTACTCCACAATCGCTTCTTTGGGGGTACAGAATGATAACTGCGATACAAAAATAGGTTTACGCGGAGAGACAATCCTCAATTGATGGGATCGGCGGTTTCCTCTGAAGTCGTTGGTAACATCCCTCCGGTGGACACAGAGTCCTTCATCTGTTCTTTCCACGTAATCCTATCAATGGGACAGAGGCAATGGCGGCACCGTTCCTTCACAACTTGGAGCGGTAGGTGATGACTCCGACGATGATGACACGGCCGAGTGTCCTGATCTGTCAGAACTTGCAGCGGTAGTTAATATTGAGCTCTTCACTGCCTCAACATAGCAAATAGGGCCAAACCGCGAGATAAATCTCGACCTATGTCACCTACGGCTGGATTAGGCGGCGCTCCAGCAAACCCTTCAAAGTTCAGATGTATACACATATATATATAAGTATGAATAAAAATACCGACGTTTATAAGTTTCTGCCTTAATAATGTAATTTTTGTATTTTTACATACAAACACTCAAATTTTCAAGTACCTATTACATGCTGCGTGTTCCCCAATCTCCATTTTTTAGATAAAAAATCGACACAGTGTACAGCACTCCTTCCACCCTAACTTAAGAATAGTAAGTAAAATCAGTTTTACAAACGTTTTTATTTTAGTGCACTAAAAAACAAAAATTCTCGTCCTGCTCTACAATCCCGTTTTTTTTTTTGTACACATATTGCGACGCGTTCTTAGCTTGTCGCATTCTACTCTCCAAGTCCTTCTATTTGATACCCGATTGATCATACTGTTAAGACAAAACCAATCCTCGACGTTGACAAATCCATCCTATTTATTTTAAAATTAATATTATTAATATTTTTAGATAGATAATATATGTTTACGTGAGGAATGTAGAGAATAATTAATAGCATACTTTCTTTTTTACCTTATTAGTAATAAGAAAAAAAAAAATTAAAATGTTATCACTTATGTATGTGACGAGAACATTTTTTTTCCATTTTGTACAGTCCTTCAGAAAATAAATACAAACACTTTCAGCCTTCTATCTCTCATAATTTATTAGTAACGAGCCAGAACTTAAATTTGGTAGGAGAAAAAGAATTGCATTCAGTTTACGCTTTACTGCCTTTGACTAATTTGGCCCATTTCCAATACTGGACCAAGTGCAAAAAGTTGAAATGGTTCTATCAAATTTGAAGTCGACATCTTAATTTTTACAGCCAGGAGAGTGCCAATAATAACTCCGCGGGTGCGAAGCCTTACGAACAGACGGCTAACTCGATTGAGAATTTTACGTTGATCACGAATATATATATGTACCTTAGAGGATCTCTCAAGCTTCCCTTTTGGCTGTAAACACTGAAGAAAACTTAATTTTATTCATATTTTCTGTAAATTTATTCTATCCAAATATTAGAAAGCAAGTGAAAACGTTGTAGGTGGCCACGGTCAACCATTAAATATTTAACACTACTACGATTAACACAACCATTCATAGCACCTTATATTTTGCGGAAAAATGGTGCGCTCCCAGCCATTTTCAGTAGCGCTCCTCCTTGGACCTAAACATATCGGTGTACCTAATATCATCAAAATACTTTCAAAATCGCGATCAGTAGATTAAACCCAAAAATGCATGAAAATCAGACGAACAGAGAGCGGGGGAAGCTTATAATAGAAGGTGAGCGTATCGCAGGTATTTTTTGTGTTCTTTACATTCCAAAAAAGTTAATATTCATTGTACCGTACAGTTACGTATTTATGCTGTAAAAAACGTTTTTGTGCTTGTGATATTGCGCACGATGAACAATGGGTCCGTTACGGTGCACAAAACACGAATAACCACGATATACGCCAGGAGAACTATTAAGACCGATTCATTTAGAGTTGAAATTGTGGGACTACGTTATAAATTGCTACAACCAAACAAGACCATCGCTGGTAAATTCAAAAAGAATTGGTGCAATTGAGCCGAAGAACGTGACGGCGGAATTTTTCAGTCCGGAGATGAAGTAAAAAATTACACTATTATATGTATATATTACTAATGCCTTTAAAAATCACCGAAATTTCACGAAAATTTGCAACTAAACTTATGTTTTCTTAAATTTCGTCATTTGTTTCTTAGCTCGATTGTTGTAGTGAAAAGTGCAAATTGTAGTGTACTTAATGTATAATGCATGCTCAATGGTACGAAGTGCATCTCAAGTGAAATTTGGAAATAAAAAGAAAATAGTAATTAAGAAAATTTAATGGCACACTTCAAAGTGTCAAATGTTCAAACGCATATCATACAAATGAAAAATTGTCTTCTTACAACAAGAATAATTGTAAATATTAATACCAAAAATTGTTATAAACGCAGAACAAGTACAAATAAAAGACACAGATTTTTATGTAGTCACAATCAAGCGAATCAATCGCTATGGTTAATATAGCTTGTGACTTTTGCGATCGAATAGCATTGCAAAAGAGAGTCATAGCGCTTTGACGCTGAGCAAGTCAGAGGAATAAAAAACACATAAGAACTAAGTATTTCCTTTACAAAACACAATAATTGCAATAATAACGATAACAATAATTGGTAAAACAAAATTTATAGCTAGCGTTTGTGTGCATAAACGTTTATGATCTACAAAATTAATACAGCGAAACATTTTTTTTGAAGCGAGCTGGAGTTAATAAAGCTGAAAAAGTTTGTCCCGTACAGATATGGGTAGCGGTGTACATTAATTTGATTTTTACTTTTTTTTTTTTTAAATATGAAAAGCACTTTAAACTATCACCTTCTTTTATCTTCACAAATACGCACATGTTCGTCTGTCAAATCCGACGCTTGCAAAAATTTTAACAGTTTGCGTCAGCACAAGCTGTACGTTCGGCAACATATACATACATACAGTCAATTTTATTTTGGCAGTTCGTGCCCCACGCAAAACGTATAACGCGTTATGTCATGTGCTCTACTTCTCGAACATTTACAAATAAATTTCTTTTTTGGCTTATTTTGTATTAATTCCTCTATGCTATTATGCTTCCAACATGTTAAGCTGTAATGAGGCATATTTACTGCAGCGTACAATATGCTTACGCTTTTATAGGGTGTTATGTATATATATGTTGCTCTAATTATAAAAAAATGAGAACGGGAATGTAGTTTCTTTCTTGAGTGTTCTAAATTTATTTTAGTAGCCTTTAGAAACAAATAGGACTTTTCCCTTCTGAGTATTCAAATAGAAACCCATCTATGCATTTTTGAAGTCATGAGAACACTATTGCTCTCTAAAGATTAAATACGAAAAACGAGTCTTGAAGGCGCTCTAACAATAATACTTCACAAAAATCAAAAAAGCAATTTCTCTAAAGTTGTGATCCATAAAAATAAAATAGAGAGAAATTGCT
>NW_023998465.1:629721-679408 GCF_014805625.2 Glossina fuscipes | reverse complement strand
AATTTAGCTTGTGAGAGTGCCTTAAATATTAAAAGAAAAACGAAAAAAAAAGTAAATAAATAATAATAAATTTTATATGCATCGCAATAAACTTACTACATCAAACGGCGACAAAGCGGCGTTGTATGAGTTTTAGATTAGCTCAGCATTTAAAACTAAACGGCTTGGGCCATCATTCGAGTGATATGGAAAAAATTGACACAAGCCAGAAAACTACTGCGCTAATTAAGTTTAATATCAACTGCTTTTTGTTGCCTTAAGTACGAACAATAGTTACATTTTTCCGTTTTGTTTGTATGCCTTACTGAAATGAAAATTTAAAACAGCACCTTTTGTGTGAAAACTTTCTATCTAGAATTCGTGACTTGGAAAAGTAGGATATATTGTCATGTTGATAAAAGCAAAAATCAGGTTAAAAAATAAAAACTGTGTAAAAAATAAGTGAAATGCTGGGAAATGTTATTCTACGAAAATCATGATAGCTGTATATAAAAGATACACCTACACATAAATGTATACACCTGCATACAGTTATATATATAATAGCTACTTAGTATATATTTTAAACCAACTTAAATTGAACTTAACGAATAAAAAGCTTCAGGCCCCAAACGCCAAATGAGAATATTATATATTAAACATTACGGTTCTCTCAAGGGACCAACCGGGACTATTCGCAGCAAAGACCTTTAAATTATTTATGCAAATAAATACGCATGTCAGCAGAGGTTTGATCATTTTCGCCTATGTTGCATCGGGATTGCAGTTGTTTATTTTCGTTTTTATAATAAAGAGATTAGTAATCGATAATAATGCACGTTTAACTAAACAGATATTATGAAATTATCTCGCAACTTCACGATTATTAAGATTATATGTATGGATGCGTACTCCTGAGTGCTACAAAAATATTAATAATACGAACATAATCTCATCTTGCGAATGGGTGGCTGGATATGGGATGTAAAACTCCTCTCTACTGCCCGAGCTTTTCTTATTAACACTAACACGACCGACGTTACACATATCCCTATTTCAACCGTTTTTGGTCGTGTTGATTCACAACTTTGTGACACAGCTAAAGTCGCAAAAATTAATTCACGTTTGCCGCAAAGTCCCTCGATCGACCAAGGACCTAAACTTAAAAATGATTATGATCTGCCCATATACACGCCCACGCTACATTAAAAACTGGGAGAACTTCTAAAAATTTGTGACGATTTTTTCATGTTTTTGTCTATAACTTTTAATCCCGTGAGCACATTTTGGAAAACGTGCGATCCAAATAAAGACAACCTACACGTATAATCTAAAAATGACTTTGATAGCTAATTCGTTCACAATTAACGATAAAATATTAATTCCAAGTTAGTTTGGTCTAATTTATTAGTTAATAATTGTAGTAATGACAATACAATTATAGAATAACAACTAGTATTATAATTATTAAACGATGTGATATAGGTATATAAATTCGTATAGTTTAAGAAACTAAGCCACGATATTGATATGATTTATAAGTTATAAAAGGCCTTTATAGGGACTTAAATCGCATCGGGCTACAAATGATTTTGACATGAAGTGATAGCAAGCTCCATAACTTCACAGCGTTAACAATGAATGGGCTTGTTCACGTTAAATATTTGTGGTCAGGCAGGACTAAATATGTTGCCTGCTCGGATTTTCGAACTGAATATTCACAAGCAAATATGTTTGTGTTCGGGTCCGCTTAACTTGTTAAGAAAAACCAGATATTTTGTAATGAGATATATCAAAAGGTCGGGAGTCAATATCTGCAGCGAAAGCTAGGATCAACTACCATACCTGCGCTTTTTGAAGACATATATGGCCCACTTGTTTATAATAACTTGCTATTTTCGTGCGCACCATACGGCAAGAGCGGCACAACAAAGCATTTAGTCACTCTTAATTTGGCAAAGATTGGGACATAAGATCAGGAAAGTTTACACATTTTCGTGAAATTAACATGTTCGTCAGCGCTCAAGCGACAGCTGGATTCGAAACTAGGGTTCTTGATCGCACTAATTCAATATCTTCACGTTATTACGATGGCTTTCATCGATTCAAAGATTCAAAGACTTTTGGTAGAGCAGAAAAAACGTTAATTGGACGAAAATCTTTAGGATGAACAGAAGATTCTATTTTCCGAATGGGGTTTATCAATTTATTTCCAACTTAAGTGTAATTATGTGGAGAAAGTGCTAACGTGCATTGGAATATATTGTCCATATTTTGGAAATAAATTAGAAGTAAAATCTTATGGTTAGTTGAGCCCATGGTCTATGAAATTATCTTCACGTGACCGAAACTTATAGAAAACAAATGGAGAAAAGGTCGATGTTTCGCTGCAGTTATTTCAGTCTTTTCTATATAACGGACATCATTTTAACCTCATAATATTAATCGACCAAGGAATGTTTATACCAAATTACAGCTTCTTATCTCAGCTTTTGTAAATGCAGCGAGTCCACAAAAACTATAGGTCAAAATGATCAATAACGCTAATTAATTGCTTTCCAAGGCTTTGCAGGCTGCCATCTCCGACTCAGGCCTCAAAGCTTATTATTAGTGGTTATTATAAACTGGAAAACTGGGAAAAAATGTTTAAATAACAATTGAAACCATCAAAAGATATGGAAGGAAAACTATGAGCTCTTTTTCCACTTAAGCGCGCAGATATAATAACATATATTTTGTCTAAAAAGTCTGCTTCAGGTCTTGAAATAACTGGAAAAGTTGATCGAAGAACTTTTTAAACTTTCGGAAGATGCATGGAATTTGGACAATCAAAATATTGTAGAGAGTATTAGAAAACTATCTAGAGCGAATGTTGTTGTTGAAAGAAGGCAGAAGAAGCGTTGAGCACAATGAAGGTTCCTGCCTCTCTTGGAGAGTTTTCAATACACACCATTTCAAGAGAATCAAGGATTTTGCAATAGTGTATCCTCCTCTCATCGAGAGGACGTAGTAATATTTACTCATAGAGTAGTAATAATGAATATTAAAAAAGATTCGAGCCGATAAATTAAGAGTTTGCGAATGTATGCAACACTCAACAGGATTTGAGATAGGACCATCTTTTATTATATCAATCGATTCAGAAGGACTTTCTGATTTGATTTAATAGTATCTGTCTGTCTATGTCTGCCCGTCTTGGTTCCTACAGGGCACAGTTATGGAAATATTTTGGTAAAATTTATTACAATGACATATTCTGGCCAAAAGAGGAACGCTAATGGAAATAGTTAGAATCGGCTCACATTTTCAACGTTTCTCATACAATGTATTATTTTAAAAAGCTGTTGTGTAATTAACTGTAAAATGGTGTAGCGCATCTAATAGTCAGTGTTAGCTTGCTATAATATTTTCACTTGTTTTATATACTTTATCAAGTTTGGATACATATTTTAGTATTGGTTTTTTCTGTATTGAAAATGTACGTAATTATTTTTTTAAGCTGGGTATGCACGATTGTGAATGCAATTTTAAACTTTCAACATTGTATCATTTTCCGCATAACAAAAATTTAAACATTGGCTCAAATTTCACTACTTTACCATTCCGCGAAGAACCCGCGCTGACATCTCGAATTTATTGTAAGGCACTGCTATGAAATACCTAAGATTTTTATGAAAAAAGCACATAAATGAAAATAAACACATACAATGTATAGTAAAACCATGAAAAAAATTATACTTGCCGCTGCAGTTACAAAATATGATAATCCAAACAAACGAAGCAACCTAAATTACATATATCTGCATGAGAGATGAAAAAAATTTAAGTGGCAGGGAATAAGCCCTTCCAAACATAAAACAAAAGTAGATAGAAGTGATGGGGTAGTCACGAAAAATGTAATTCGCTCGTAGAAGTTTTACCTCAATACAATTAAATAAACGGATCAGAATCAGTATGTAACTTTTAGTTTTGAAATAGGCAACGGAAGTTAAAGATTTGCTACAGTTTTCACGACGCTTTACGCTTTTTATGGATAACTTCTTGTATACGCTACAAATCCATATGGCTTCGAACGCTTTTTAAAAATGTTTGATAGTTTCGTCTTTTTCTTAACCTGTCGCAGTGGGGAGTTGTATTATTTACATCATCGATCAATGTGCATGGAATTTTGTGGGCTTGCATACATTTTGATAATTTTGATAAAAGCCATTTATTGAGAAAAATTGATACAATGTATGTTGATCAAAATATTTTCCTTCATTTTCTACAACTTTTTCCCATCTTTTCGGCAACATGACGATAACGTGTTAGTTTCTTGCGTACTTCCTCAGCAGTTCGAAATCTCGTGCCAGCTACGCCATACTTCATTGATTTGAATAAATGGATCAGAAGACCCTATGTCTTGTGAGCATGTTGGCTGCAACAGTGTTCCTTGAGAACTCTGGGCCCAGCGTTGTCATGCAAGAGGATGACTTTTCATCACTTAATAGCTTTTGGTTGTCTTTTTTGCAACAATACATCGCTCATATTGTTCAATTAACTTTCATTCGGCTTTAGCAGCTCATGATGCACTACACATGACCGAATATTCCGCATCCGTGTCGAAGTGGATGGCTCTCCTGAGCTAACCCATGACTTTTTGGGTTTCGGATTGTGGTAGTAAATTTGCTTTTCAGGGCCAGTCACAAGACACTATAAGGAACTCTTCTTGTTTTTATTCGGTTAGCAATGAAACAGTTCGAAATGTCACTTTATATCAATTCGTACGCCATTTCCCTTCTTTTGGATATTTCCAGTTCCAGAGGTTCTGCGAGAGTTTGAGTTAGGTTTTCGTCCAATAAGTGTTACAATTTATTGTTCTCGAACTTTTTTGGTCCTCCCGGGCTTTCTTACTTATTGATATCGAAATAACGATTTTTAAACTTTTGAAACCAAAATTGCAAAAATGGGATATGATAGAGCAAGATTGCTATAAACTTCTAAAAATGTTTGATGATTGAATTTAATACGTTAATACTTTATTTTCACCAATTGATGTCGCTGACCAAAATATATGCAAGCGCCTATTATTTCCAATTTATTTCCCATTTATTCTAAATTACACTGGAGTAAATTTTATTAGCTGCGGATGTGTTAGCAAGCCGGTCGGAACCATTCTTGGATTGAACGTGAAGCTGACACTAGTGAACATCTGTATCGCAAGCTCTCCAAATCTTCATGGGAACGCAAGTTATATAAAGTCGTAAATGAATTTAATTCGTGGCGCGACACAAGAAATCTTCAGAATATTCTTTTCAATAGTGTATAAGTCGGAATAACTGAATAGTGTCAGGAATTAAAAGAAAAATTCCCATTCGCTCACAGAAGCAGGTTTGTGTTTGTTAAGTTAAGCTGCTTAAGACAGATGTTAGCCTACTAAAACTCTGTAAATCAAGATCATTTCCTTGCCGCGTGTTTTTCTGTCTTCTTTTAGTAGATCAAATATTCGCGCTACCGACATCTGTGTTTTTCTCTCAAATTTTGTCGCACTAACCTCAGCATCACTTATAGCCCATCAGCAGATTAGGTAACTGCTCCTCGCTTATTATAACCACTACATTCAGATATTGTGTTCTTTCACAAAAGCAATTGTAGAGTTGTAAAAACTGTCACTAGAATGAAATGTTCTTTTATGAATTCAAACGT
Source organism: Glossina fuscipes (assembly GCF_014805625.2). Taxonomy (NCBI): domain Eukaryota; kingdom Metazoa; phylum Arthropoda; class Insecta; order Diptera; family Glossinidae; genus Glossina; species Glossina fuscipes. The sequence goes on along the minus strand of NW_023998465.1, from coordinate 673,744 downwards.
AGATAAGAAACATTCCCCTGCTTTTTTTAGATCAAAACCGGATACAAATTTTCTTCCCTCTTTAAAAAATTTAGAAGAGAGATATTTTTAAAAAGTTGCAAATAAATTGTTACAAAGCATATCTCTTATTTATTAGCCTCTCAAAAAAAAAGCAAGTCAGAACATTATATGCGGGCAAGGCGGACCATTAGATTCCCTGCATCACCTCATCACCCAAAATTGCACATCATTTTTTTGCAAAGACACACTTTCTGTAATAGCGCACATATTGGAGGATGTCCAAAACATCACATTTCATCACAAAAAACCAGAAATTCAGCTTTCTCTTTCATGATAACCCCTATTCATAAGAAATTTGTATGGAGTGGTGTCCAAGAAATCGCCCCAGGCGGTTTAAATTTGATTCACTTAATTTTTATGTCAAATTACAAATTTTCTTCGTACAACATTAGCAATTAGGTGTTTTTGTCATGTAAGGATTTACATTTCCTGAGAATTCTTATATACGCTAGTATCCAGAAAATAGGCTTACGTAGCCCGAGCACAGTAAATTTGACTATGTCAATTTACTATTATGAGAAAATTTTCATTAAATATTGAAAATTATATCACTTTACCATATGTAGATTCAGTTTTCGTAGAAATGGTTACATGAGAGGAGATTCAAAAATTATCACAGCCGTACAAAATTTTTTACACGAGTTTAGAATAATAAGGTGTTATTACTCAGCGAGTTTTGTCGAAAAATTGTAAAAATTTGAATTTTTTTCAATAGAATGGTCGAAAAAGTGCGTCGATCAGTACTCAACTGTACACTCAAACCTCTTTTTGGGCGGTCTTTGTTCGTGAGTTTGTGCGGTCTCTATTCACCGCGTAAAAATAAATCTATGTTGCGAAAACTATTGTTTATAGCTACACTTAAACCTGTTTTTGTGCGGTCTTTGTTTGTGCGTTTATGCGATCTGTTCATATCACTGATAAACTGTGGCAACAGGTGTATGAAGCCAACATATATAAAACGAACAGCAAAAAAAATTTAATTCTTTTCCATTTTATTTTATTTCGAACGGTTCAGTTTGAATCAACACCAATGTACTATGTCTTAACAATGATGATATTACCAGACAATAATTTTCTCTTACTTGTGTTTAAATTTATTTATTAATTTTCTTTTGATGTTCTTTCATACTCTAATTTTCCTACTTTCTTACCTTGTTCTGCTCTCTCTTCATTTTTTTCGTATTTTTAGACATTTTTGTTTCAAATTTAAAAGATAAAGCAAACGACCGACCGCGTAACGAATAAAGCAGCAACATTTAATTTGACAAAAAGCGAGAGAGAGAAAATTATAAAACTAACACATACAAGCAAGCTGCAACAAAAACACCCAAGCAGCTAGCCAAGTCATCAACAAACGGAGAAATGTACCAGGGGACTGCTAGTTATTGCGCGAAACTAACAATGCTGAAGAACGTTCTTTCTCAAATAAATTATTAGTAACAACTTGAACGCTCAATAAATAATTTGATTAAAAAAAAATTAATGCAAAATGTATACAAGGAAGTCAATAAAAAATATTGATATTAAAAATTATTTTAAAACTATATAAAAGCTATATAAGCGAAAGTAAAGCGATAACATAAGTAAATGTAAGAGCAACACATGAGATACAGATTACGTGTTAGCGGTAAACACGATTAATATATAAACAAATGCAGAACAAAGTTTAAATGTTTAAACGGATTTAAGCGAAGACGTAGATCTGAGAGGAGTACATTGCCACAAATTTTAACAAAAATATGATTTATATTGATGATTCAGAACCGGAAGGGGGTAAGTGAGCACTTTATTAATATACGCAAATAAAAAAGAAGCATTCGTCTTATGGCGAATTTTAAATATTCGCCATGTCCAACAAAAATTTTAAAGTCTTCATTCTTTATATTTATTGCAAACATTCCAATACTCGTTTAAGCCCATTTAACCCTTTTTTTCTAGCCATAAGCAACGTTTTCCTAAACTATCAACCTATCCGAACGTTATTGCTTATAACTTATATTGATATAAAGTAAAAGTATACGTTCCAAATTATATTTCTTGTTAAAATGAAAGTTTCGCTACTAGGAGGACGGGGGAAAAGATGGTTGTGTCTAAATTTATTCAATCCCACTTGTGTCCGTCAAGAATCAAGAATATGTACGCTTTCTGTGACGTCTATGACAGAATCACAAAGTTAGCACACTTCAATTCATCGGTGGTGCGTAAAAGATATTACAAAAATAAGCTAAACAAAAATGTTAAGCATGTGATCACCATGTTGTCTTTATGTGTCGTGTGGGTCTTAACATTTATAAATACAATTTTCCTTTTAACGAAATATTTTATTATAGAATATGTGGAGGTTCTGATAAGTTTTCAGCCACGTATTGATGCTTGTTATAAACTTGAACTCGCATACATTCTTTGTGCAAATCGCTCATACGCACTGTTATAGTGAAACGTAAGACAAATCCGTTACCTTTTCTTCTTTTAAAGAAAACGTCAAACGAAATTATTTCTAATTAAGAAATGGAAACACATTACACTGTATTTATTAATTATCATCTTCATTTCCTGACGTGCGCCTGAGATTTAATTGTTTTCCGCCATCGCTGTTGGTTTTTTTTTTGCTGATTTTACTCAGTTAACTAAATGTAAAACAAAAAACGCATCATTTTGGCATTTAACCAAAATCATCATAAAAAATTTTATACAAACTAAACGCACGCGTATTTACGTATCTGTATATGCTGATATTTCGACAAAAGTATTTAAAATTCGAAGGCATTATGGTCGAAGAAAGAAAATAAGCAAAACATAGAGAGCAGTGTGAAAATATTAATGCAAAACAAAATGAGAATGAAAAAAAAAATTCTTAAAGAATGACTAAGGCTTTTAAGCTTATATGTAGCAAAACTTTCTTGTAGGTAGACATAGATACAAATGTATGAAAATAGTTGCGTGGTTCAAATTTTCCTTTTACAAACTACCTAGACGTGCAAATTATAAATTCACGTAAGATAATAGGAAAGGAAAGGCATTTCATTTTGCAAAACTTAAATATAATTCACCAGCCTTCTTCGAAAACGATATAGCTCAATGCTTCCTTAACATTTCATTGCTTTTCTTATAAAACGGTTTGTTGAAACCCATAAAACGCATTTCAGGTTCTGTAATCACCCCATCATTTGATCTAAATGTCTTTACCTGAAGGAGCATTTTAAATTTGCTAATAATAGGAGGAGGTAACACATCTTCAGACTGGTGGGCGGAGTAACAATTCCAACCTTACTTAATTTAGGCAATTTCTTTTGCGATTTCATTTTTCGATTGCCGAAATTAATTGTCAAGCATTTTTCGTGCTTTTCAGCCTTTGAGGTATAAGCTCCCTTTTCAGGCTTTCACCACGCCGGTGTTCAGCGTCGCCTGCCTCCGTATGACTTAGTGCAAAATCAACAAACTGACGAGACACTACTGTTTTCGATAGAAAACAAGAGAAAAAAGCGAAAGTAACGTCACTGCAACTTTGATTTGCGGGACTTTTTGACCGATTATTACCTATACACACAGGTAGATCAAAATTATCTGATGTACTATACGTTCACAAAAAACATTCGGTTTATAAACATAACTAACATTACAAAGACTTACAATACAAATTTGCATTAGTATATTTTTATTGACATCAGTACGTTTCCAACGTATACATCCAAGAACAAAATTTACACTGTACTGCATTCTTGGCCATTCAAAGTCATGGACAACGTATTCCTATTCTTATGATCACACATTTACACACAATCTGAACCACTTGCTCAAACATAAATCGCATCGAGATAGACTAAAATTTCCCCTTAAAAAATTTCTCTATTTAAATTTAATTACACTGGCCTTCACCTGGCACGAAAAAAAGTTTTTTGGATTACGAGGAAGAAATTCATAGCTGCGCTTTATGAAGACAAACTATGATTCCTTTCAAAGAAGATATTCAAAAAAAACGCACTTCATTTCATACAAATGTAAACATGCATGTAATACCTGCTTTTTTTGTGAAACTCTGTTGTAAAGCTCACAGCTTTACATACTATATATAATATTACTGCATACATAATTACATACACGTTCGTGCACACAACTCCTCAACCCAAAAGACATTTGCATACACGATTAGTATGCTTCCCAAGCTAATGTAAAAAACTACACCAGTTTTAATCAACATAAGTGCAAATTCATGAGCTGAAAACGTTATCTAAAACGTATTCAAATATATAAACAACCATCACGAAAGACTATGCGAAAATTGGTGAAATTCGGACTTTTCACCTGCGCATAACCATTCTTAGGTTACAATAAAAATTTCGGTATCGAAAGGATTGATGACTAAACCACTCACGGAAGAAATGATTCAGTTAGGCGATGACATTATGCGGGGAGAATTACGGAGAGCAGTGTGTAGTTGACCATGAAGCCAAAAGTGAGCACTCCACAAATGACATCTAAACTATAAATGACGCTCATAAAAAAGCTGAAAAAACGAACAAACGAAACCAAAAACAATGTATTTAGAACACAAAAATATTTTGCGCTATTGACTGCTAAAAGTCATCAAAGATGAATGAGGGCGGTTGTGGTCCAATGTTGTACAATCATTGCGTTCATTTAAAAAAAAGTAAATAAAAAAATTAAGTCTTGGTATTCTATAAGTTACATTATATAAATATAAATTGGACGGGCATAGTCAATTTTTTCTAATCTGTACCGTAAAGACACTCATAGAATACACGGTATTTTTTTACTGCTGTTTCTCCTCTACCGCAAGATTAACACGCAAATAACACTTGAAAACAGATTTGTTCTCAGTTTATGTTGTATTGGAGCTGTTTCTTCTTTTTAAAATGAGTGTATTCCGAAACAAAAGAAAATAAAGCCACTACGGCGACGCATATAAACTTCATAACGAATTGTCGGGTGGCCACTATTTTTCGGTGGAAAAGAAAAACGCTTTCAATAGACATGAAAAATATCAAGTAGTCCAGAAAATTCTTGCGGATGTTTCCCGACGTCAGTTTTAACGTTAACTTATACATGCTTATACATAGTTTTGTAGAGCAGGTTTAAGTTTATTTTGTAAAAAGATTTAAAAGCGGTTGGTTCTATTATAGTAGTGAGGCGCAATTTTTAATATGAAACTAATAGTGAGCGTATAAGACATATCTCATTTTTTTATTTAAAAAAAAATCCGAAAAGCTGCAGAAGTACATAAAGAAATAAGTTCTATGAATTGAGCTAACGCTGTAGCATAACGCACTTTCCAAAATTGGTTTCCAAAATTTCGTTAGGCAAATTTTTGAAAGCTTTACGGTGTTCTGATAGGCCAAATAACTGTAATGAATGTAATTTAATGATGTTTAATGATGGAAGCCCAGTCTACCCCTAAGCTGGTCGGCTTCAGTGCGCCAAGTCTTTTCGTCTCTTATAATGCCGATAAGTCTCGGCAAGAGACGGTCCCTAATCTTTATGCTTCAGGCGGATTGAAGGCCTTGTATTTTCAGCGAGTTAAACGCTAAGTTGAATTGTTTGATGACAACTGAATTTCGTTATTTTCTTTGGCACTATTTATACTTAATTTTTACATTAAATTATTCTTATCTAAGCAGAATTATAATTGTTTACATGCGGCATCGTATTGCATTACGAAATGCAATACTCACCCTGGTGAAGTGTGACATAAATTTTATTTTTATTTTACCAAATGGATTATGGTGAAGTCACACAAATTCTGTCACATTTCAAGTGGATGCGTACAATAGTATGCGATCACACTACATAACTTTGATGACGGCCAACACATACACATCGACACAACGGTTTATGAGATTCCAGAAAAACTTAATTCATGCGAAACGCTTGTTAAGACGAGACCAAAACAATCCATTTCTGAGGAGAAATGTAATTGCTAATGAAAAGTGGATACTCTAAAAATGTGTGCAACACAACAAATCATGTTCAAAATCTAGAGAGCCATTTCCAAAAACACCCAAATCTGATATTCGCGAAAAGAAGATTTCGCTGTCATTTCGGTGGGTTTATAAAGGAATTGTATATTATGAGCTTCTGTGGCATAACAAAGCCATTAATTCCGAGGTACACAGCGAACAGCTAACAAATTAAATGAGGCCTTGCAGCAAAAACATGTAGAAGCGGTTAACCGATAAAATATTGTTTTTCATCACGACAATGCAAGACATCATACTTCTTCCCTCACTGGTCAAAAATTGGCTGGGAATTATTATCACATTCACCATATAGTCCTGGCATTACGCCATCAACATTACCTTCTATTTCGTTCTCTGCAAGATTCTTTATCTGGCAATTCAGATGGCAGTATAAATTTGTATATAGAAAATTTTTTTGCTGCAAAAGATAAGAAATTTTATAAAGAAGGCATAATGAAATTGCCTGAAAAGTGGCAACCGATTATTGAAAAAAATAGCAAATATAAGTGAAATTTATTTCTTATATAATAAAAATTATCTTTTTTCGTAGTGAAAAACTGCAAAAAACTTCCGGACAAACTTAATATTGTATAAAAAAGCTAATATGATTGCCCGCACATACGTTACTATCGATTAAACGCGCTACTTTAAATGTACTTTACGAAGAACGTATAAGAATTCCAAAAAGGGCGAACTAAATTCATAATGAGAATAGCGTCAATGGTTACCGTAGAAACAGTTTAAAGTGCTATTGTACATGCACACTATCCTATTTACTAATGGTAATTACTGTAGATTGAAAAATAACGTTTTTAATTCAAACTTAATCAATACAAATGTAAAAGTTAAAAAATTTGAAAACGATTGCGCGGCTGCTCATATCCATCTGTAATGGCGAATTCGAATGGACTTGAGGAACTTGAGCTAGTTGAAGATGTGAGTGAAACAAATTGCAGGGAAATAAATACCGTCAAAAAGTTGACCAAAATATAACAAGTTCGTAATTCAACAAGCCTCAAAATTGATCGTTGACTAATCAACACTATGGCAAACAGATTGAAAATCGGACAACAATCGCTTATGAAGAAAGAATATAGAGATATCATCACCTACTGAACAGTGACAACAGCATTTCAAAGAAAATTTGGTGGCGAAAATTCTGATATTATGGGCCAGTGTTATTATCATGTGCGAGGTCATAGGAAACCGTGAATTGTTGGGAGTTTCCTTTAAAGCAAATATGGTTCCGTTACCAAAATTGTAAAAAAAAGATACCACGAAAGACTTTGTAAAGTGTTAAAGGATGGTGCTGCTCTCTAAAGTTAATTTGTTTTTTTTACTGTTTCAAACAATCTCTTAGATATTCAAGGGCTTAAGTAATGCTAAAAATTGACTTTTCGGAAACAGTCACTGCTTCGAACCACATAGAACCTCTAGTTTACAGCTTTCTCAGCGACTCTCTTTACATTTTACATTAATTATACCTTCACTCTCCATCGACCGGCTATAACGTTCAATATTCCGCAGTGGAACGCAAATGACTTTTTTTCTTTAATTGATTTATTTTATCGACTTTTGTTGCGAATTTTAACAGATGTTTTCGAAAGATATAACGTTTTTGTGGGCACGTGATGATGTGCGTATAAGATATCTTCTTTCATATTGATGTGTCTTTCGTAAATATTAGGGTTCGTTTTCCCGCTAAAATTCAAAGCCATTTTCCTTAAATTTTACTGAGCCAAATAAGTACCATTTTGATTCATAACATCTTCTCATTTTTTTAATAAATCCATAATGTCATCATTGTAGAACTTGCTTATTTCTGAGCGAAAGACTAAGCTAAGGAATTTTCAAGGCGTCTTTTCAATTCAGCGATGTGGTAGTCAGGCGCAGTCGTGCCCCGCCAATGTGGTGGATTGCCAATTAAGCTCCCTCAATCCTTGCGGTTGATAGCAGTGGTTGAAGTGCAGCGGTGCATCAGGTTACAGCAATATATCATATGGCGCTGGGTTACATTCGTCTTTACAGCTTGGCAGCTTTGTTCACCTTCGATCACAATGGTTTTGACCTATTACTGTGTTAATGCCGTTAAAAGGGTTCAATTTCTTTTTGTTTCGTAAATCGTGTGATAATGAAATATCGCGATTTTTTTGTATACAGCTTTGTACGAAAGGTTCAGTGCAGTCTTTTGGGCAATATTTGACACCGAAACGTTCACATAATTTTGACTAACTTTGTCCTAGTTTTGAAAAATCTTTTTTTAAAGACCCTCCACAAATATTTTCATCAGCCTACAAAGCTTTATCGCTTTCAAAATGGTATTATAAAGTAAATTTAACCTAATTTCTTTGCTCAACACAATCAAACGTTGTAAAATCCGGAGAAGTGTTAACCAATTTTCTTCCAAAGACGAGAATAAGGTTTAGATAGTACGTGTTTGCAAGTCTCCTATATATTTTCGCTAAAATATTTGTTTGGACCGGTCACGCTTATTATCACATTGAAGCCTCATTCTCTACCACAAATTTTAGAACAATAGCTTACTCTTCCCATTATTACGGTAATGTGCTTAGAGCGTATGCAAAACTATCGAAAAACCTATCACTATCAAATATATCACTAGACCATTAGAGAATTATATTTTGGCTCTCGGACACTCCTCATATATTTACACTTAATGGCACGTACTTAAACGAACACGCGACGGACGGAAACTAACCTACCGATTGGGCGTACCCTAAGCCCTAGAAATTTCACTACACGCCCTATATATTAGTCTTCTTCGACCTACTATGTCTATGAAGGACCCCGAATTTGAGTCCGAAGACTTCTCTAAATCTGTCTTCCTCCCATAGCAAAAGAAAAAAAAAAATTGTTAATATTCTTGACTCATCTCTTATATACAAAAGAAAAAACTTGTTTGTCTGTTTTATTCGCCGGAATACAATATTAAATATATAGAAGAAAATGTATAAAGCCATCCAACTCAAGTCATCTAGATACTGGCAATGATTGCAGCGTTATTATATGTTGTAGCTATTAATATTATATATTGTCGCGCATTTAATAAAAAAAACCAAGCGACAATATATTTGTTCTTTGTAGATTAAAATAGTGTATGTTTTAAATGAAAATTAAAAACAATTTTTTTTTTTTTATTATATTAGTTTCTTTTTACAGGCAAAAATTGCAAGCTTTTTATTCAGAAGAAAAAATAATGTTCATAACAAAGTAATAACAAAGTAATAAAATGTCGTTTCGTTCTTAATTCATCAATTATACCTTGTCTTTTTTGTATCACAAATCAATCGTTGCATGCTTTTTCTTTCGATAATTATTCAGGTGTCTTAATTGTTGCAAAATGGCCATTTCTTCAAAAAGAAAAATATGTTCTATATGATATTGAATTTTTTTTTTTTAATTCACATTTAGCGAAAACGTCAGCGCAATAATCGACTATTCAGAGTTATTCAGTAATTTCACAATTTCTATTTTTCTTTTCTTGTTTTTACGTTACCATCAAAAAGAATTCCTTGTCTTTATACTTGCCACGTTGATGACGTTTCACATTGAATTATTGTCTCATACTTCTGTTTAGCTATTACTTATTTTTTCCTTCTTCAATAAATTTCTACAGAATCAATTACGTTTAAAAACTACAAAATAAATTATATTTTCCTACGCTCTTTACAGGTGCCGCAGAAGATTCACTTTTTTTTGCCTTTTACCTCGTTTTAACAATTTCTAAACTTTTTCGCGTTTCTTATTTATTTTCTTTCTTTTCTATCAATCAATCATTGTACCTTCGCTCATTTATATTCTTGCGCGAACACTTCAATTTAATGAAGTTTCGTCTTTACGTTAAATTTTTTGTATGATGAAAGTTTAGTGAAATTAAGTATACTCTTTTTCGTCACCTTTCCATTGCGTGATATCCAAAGTGACTTTAGGCTTGCTGAGTTAAACAATATGTTCCATCTCATCCAACGAAAACTGTTTTAATGTTATCGTTTTTTGCAACACAGAAAATAATGCGTTAAATTCTTAAAAAATCAGTGAGACCAAATTCATTCACGGCAAAAAGCCCTGAGATTTCGAAATAGTTATATTTGCTTTGCGGTACAGAGACTGGTGGGAATGTTGCAAGTATTACCAATATTTACCGATAATGCCAGTGTATTTGAAAGCAATGTTATTATTATTCTTATTTTCATTATTATAAATTTAGCTAGATTTAAAGCACTAGCATCTAAAGCTTTCGGCTTTATTAAAACTCTACTGCACTTGACATTTGAACCCACGACTATTGAGTTGTTAGTCGAGACTCTTGGCTACTCGGCGACTTAGGCGGATTGAAAGCAATGTTCAAAATAAGAATCGATTTAGTTTTTGCTCGATAAAATTTCAAAAAAGACTAACTGTTAGAACCTGCAAGGCTAATGTAAACAAAACACTATTTGGTTTCAAGGAGAAGGCATTTGCCCATTGATGACGCATATCGAGGTCTAAAGTTTTCGTTGGTATTTAATTCGCCTAGTGAATAATACCAAAATTAACTTTAATGAACAAACGCCGTTCCGGCGCAAATTTATTAATGCTAAACTCTTAAGCGGATTTTGGTCTCTCTCTTTCTCTCTCTCTCTCTCTCTCTCTCTCTATATTCAATCCCCGCGAAAATTTGGAATTGCAGGTTGAATAGATAATAAAGGACAAACGTGTGGACGAGGCACAGGCATGCTTCACTCGATTCAGAAAATAATTCCCCAATGATTGCTAGAATACAAACTGGACAAAAAGCCTTCTTCTACGCGCAGCGTACATCCTCGCTATTTTAATTTCGCTTTGCGGTTGTGTTAGGCGAGAGAAGCGCAAAGCGTTTTCTTTCCTACTAGAATTGCTGGGTTGCATGTACGTACGTGCTTTTGTTCTCTCCAATGTGCGCAAGCTTCTATTATTAGCACCTTTCGATGTTATCGAAATAAAGAAAAGATTTAAGGTCTTAAACCGTATTCCACTATGATTCTATGTGGTGATATTCAGCACACATAACATATCATCTTCCGCCTCAGTTGTCCGATCTCTGCGTTTTATAATTTACTGAAATATAGAAGCGAAAAGATCAATAAAAAATATTTTTAACAACCCAACAAAAATTAAGACAAGCAGTATAAAGGAAAAATAAAGGAAGATTTTACTTACTATTATAATTTTTGTTTACAAATTAGTCCATTAATTGATACCTTTTATTGACTGAACGAAAGAACAGTCTTCTTGGTCGTTATCAACTTGCTTGATTTAAGATAACGACACGTAAGAATGGCTTCAAATATCCTAAGTACGTGTGATACTTTTACGTCTTATTGTGGGCCGAAAAAGAGCCTTGCGCCTTTCGAGAACCGATGGGGCGAACGCATGGCGTATTGATGGGTATTGCCCTTTTCAGCATTCGCAATTTACCTGGTTTCCCCAAAAATTCTGCAACCTGCGTCTGCACTGTACAGCGAGAACAGCATGGCACTAATTGCAACGTCCAAATCCTGATATTCATTTCAACGGCCCAGCAGTTTGCAAAATCACTTATCAAGCACCTCGTTCGTCAAGCCGGCGTAGTTTTGTTGTAACCCCACCTATTTGGTATCCGGCGTATTCATTTAAACAGCCTTAACCTATCGATTTCATCATTCTTCAGCAATATTATTCATTCAGCATCTGGAATTAATCTATAGGTCTCATATAATCATTCCCTCAATAAGTTATTCCGTCATCATTTCATCAGTTTATAACAGTTCTTAAAATATTAAGTTTTTTGTTCATTCCAATAGCAGATATTAACGCCAGCTATAACCTATCAGCTTTTTGAACCGTTAACATTTCTTCCAGGCAAGAAAAGTTAACTCTAACTTAAACTACACTTAACTAATAATATACATAGAAAAGGACAACAAGATATAAAAACACCTTAAGCTACGCTAAGTACGTACGATACTCTTACATCTAAGCGCGGGACCAAAATAAGTTTTGCGACTTTGGTCTTCGCGCTCCGCAAACTTTGTATAACTATGTACCACAAGTGATGCAGGGTATAAAAATAGTGGACTAGCTAATGTGGAGTTCTTAGTTGGCTTATACGATATCATACATAGATCATTTTCATTTGTTTAATTTAAATAAGAGATTTTGTTTTTTTTTAACCCAATGCAAAACATCAACACGAACTGCGTGTGTTGATGAAACTCTGTTTTTAATTAGTAAAAGTTCAAACTTAGTATTGGCTTTATGGCAAAGACAACAATTCGGACAAAGCTAACGAAATGTCGATAGTCCGCTGGTTTTCAAGCAATGCATTCAGACACGATAGACAATGAAAAGATTTGGGTGCACCAGAAAGCATCGAAATCGATTCGGAAATTGAAGTTGAAAGGGATAACTGCTATCCCAAAAATGTCGAAAGGCAGTGCTTTCAATATCCGAAATTAGATGAATTGAATTTAAAATGTCTACCCCGCTCACCATATTCTCCACTTCAGATCCCTATTGTCTATTATATGGATGAAAATCTTTGCATGCAAATTTGTAAATCTCAAAAGGTTGCTCGGAGAAAGAGATTTAAATCGTATTAATAAATGGTGTTATAAAAAAATATCGAAATGCTAGAGAAGTGCCGAACTAATTATATTGAAAAAAAAATTGTTTCCCTGTTACTTTATTCCAAAATCATTAACCAACGTATTCGTTTCCCAATTCAGCAAATGCAAGGCATTTTAGATGGTATAGCAACATGATCGGTGGAATTCAAAGGATTAAGTTCAAACCAAATTCATTTCATTTATCTTTTATCTGCGGTCCGATCGTTTTGCGATGTACTTTTATTTTAAAAATTGGGCTGAATTCCAACTTTCCTTCTTTTACTTTTAGTTTCTTCGTCGAACATTTGACAATCACAGGCAATTGGAAACTTTTTTGCAAGACGAAAACGGTCAAATATACTAACTTGACATTGAATTCTAACACATATCTATTCGTTGGCACTCAACGACAGAAACGAATCAAAATAATTTTGCTCATATGTAAATTCCCCGTCCTTTTATACGTGCTTTCGTAAATATGTTTACATATGCACATGTGCATAAATGGATACAAAATGTAATGTAATTGCAAAACTATATGAAATTACCTAAATTTTGTTTAACAAGAGTTTGCATAAGGCCCAAAATCTTAGCTATGGTGGAAAAATGAAGTACAAATAAACGTGCACTTGAAAGAAGAGAAAGTAAAAGGATCCTAATAGTAGCTGCATGTACGCGTCTCCAAATTTATTAACGAAAGAAAAATATCTTGCAATTTGAAAGCGGCTTCACTACAACAACCTGACGACTAACATTCTCTGTTCATTAACATCTTAATGAAGAAAATTAAACATTTAAAAGCAAGTGAAGAAATTATATTTTCTTTGAGGCAAACAATCCTCGCTGTACGCATTCGTATCAACGCTGTAAAATTATTACTAGTTAATTTAGCTCAATTTTTACGTCGCCCAACGAGTTATTTAGAGAAAGTCTTACATCAAAAATGGCTACAGATAGTGAATTACAATAAACCAAAATTAGACTTATAGGCGTTAACTTGTTATATGCGAGAGAAATTTTTATTTTCGAAGTCAATTTTAATGTCGTTGCCGACAACAGACGATGAAGAAATGGATGGCGCCTAAAAGGGCATGGCCAAAGCAACCATGACTGGAAAACATAGGAGCTTCACGGGATCGCTTATGCCAATTATTGTAATGTGACCGATGGAAGACCTAATCTACTATAGTACTTGGGCAGCAAATATGAATAATACTGTCTCTCACTTTCCCAGAACGGTACTTTAAGTACCATTAGTGTGTGCCGTATTGATAGTGACTACCCAGTGGTTAAAGGCATAACGCTTACCGTTTGAGTACATACGTCCCTGCCTGCGGCCGCTCTCTGCCTTTTACTTCTTACCTATTCCTGACTATCATAGTCTCACACGTACAGGAGACATCCCTCCTTAGGCATAGAAAAGAAGAATACGAAAACACAAGTAGGACATATTTATTGCCGCGTAGTGTCTTCGTTTTATTTATCCACTGATTGCACGCAATTAATATATCCTCCTTAGTGGGTGCGCAACTATCCTATTGTTAGGATAATGTGCATAGATGTGAATCATAGCAAAAATTCAAAAGAAAATCTAAATGAGGTTATTTTTACTCGCCTTATAAATCACTAACTTCAATACATAATATACATGAAAAATAGCAGATGCAACATAATTTCATTTGTGAGAAAATATGACACAAATTGCAAGCTATTCTTTTCAATGATATACATTTTTTTCTTCATTTTTGAAAAAAAAAATGAAAACATATGCGTACAAGCTTTTTGCGAAAACGTTAAGTCTGCAAGGGTTAGAAGGGATTAAGTTACAAATACAAGCAGATGCGTTTGTATACGTGCTCGTTAAATATGGTGCGTAGATAAGCTGAAAGTTTTCTATGAAGGTTTATTAAAGACTTAAAACGAAACGTCAACTTAACATGAATTTCATAGATTAACTCTTATAAGGGTATATAGTATATGTATAACCTATATATATATATATATATATATATATAATATAATAATATATATACTAAATTTTCACATCAATTAAGGAATAATTTATCATTTTCCATCGAAGTAGAAAAAATTTAAAATGTTGAATGGGTCTATTTTTCAGAAATCATCACCTGTATGACCAATATTTCTGTGTTATTGTTTTATGCATATTAAGTGATTTGGCACCAACTTGCCAATTATATCATTATTCACAAAGAAAACTTAATAAATGATTCTGCGTATAATTAACGACATCAATTGGTTTCAAATATGTATGCCAGAAACGCTAAAAGATTTGTTGTCGTCATTTTTGAATTTTGCGAAAAGATTTATGCATGCAATCAAGGGGTCTTAAGAATTGAATAAAAAAGCTTTATAATATATAATTCGTGTAGTTGATAATAAAATTCCTTCTGTTTTTATTCGTTTCATTCGTTAGTGTTGGAACCGTCGTTTCCTTATCGAGATGTTACCATACAAAAGGGAGTGGACGCTAATCAGCTCTACGATATAATCAGCGAAGTAGGCCGGTTGGTAACAACTATACTCGAAATATTTTGCATAAATATATAAACAGTTTAACGCGCTGCGCGTTATTTGGTTTCATTTAGAGGTAAATTCGGTACCGTTTATAAATGTCAAGACAAATCGACGGGATTGAAGTTGGCCGCAAAGTTTGTTCCAATACCAAAACGGGAAGATCGTCGGAATGTTGAACGGGAAGTGGAAATAATGAATTCATTGCAACATCATTTAATTATTCAACTTTATGCTGCTTACGAACACCAGAAAATGATGTGTGTGGTGCAGGAATTGTAAGTAAAAAATGCATAATTTTTTCATCACATATGCGAATTGTATACGAAATGTATTCCAAAATATGTGAGATTTTCAAATAGTCATAATACACTTGAACGCTCAGTATGCTGTCTGACTCCAAAAAGCTCTGTATCAGTGTAAATGTCGACACAATTTTAACATTTTTGACGATTTTTACTGTGGCAGAAAACTTCCCTCAGAATTATTGAATTTCTCGATAATTTAGAGTGTTTACATATGTTTCTATACATATTATTTCAATTATAATTATTGTTTCTGGAGTTTCTCGATAATTTAACGTCTTAGTTAATCTTTTCAAAGATATTCGTACATGTATTTATATATTAGGTCATATTGAAAATTCTCCGCGGTTTTTTCGCGGGTCGGTGTTGATGCCCATATATCAGGCAACACTCATCTGATTGTCTCAAACGAACATGTGGTTAAGAGGTGATATTTCCGCTTACAATTTTTATGCAGATAGTTTCCCAACTCTTTGCTCGTGGAAAAAGTTATATTGATGTGAAAATGAGTGGCGTATCTGCACGAGTACACTATGTGATGCTTCTTTATTATTAAAAAGGTAAAAGCCCTGCAAAAAAAAAAAAAAAAAAAATAGTGGATGGAATGGTTTGCTCCATTCCTTTACGGCAATTTCGATGTCAAAGAGGCACTGAAAAACTCGATGAAATTTTGCAACTGGTAGAGCAAGACAGGCAAGCAAACTCTAAGAAAATAGCAGGGCACTAAACATGAACAACATGACAATTTGGCATCATTTGAAAAGAAGGCTACAAAAAGAAGCTCGAAACCGCGAAAAAAAACGGCGGAAACTTTCAATATGACCTAATATATATATATACATGTATGGTATTATTATTATTATTAGTATTATTATGAATTTAGCCACGGAATAAATTCTAAGACTAAAGTCTTAAAGCACTAGCATCTAAGGCTTTCGGCTTTATTAAAAACTCTACCGCACTTGACATTTGAACCCACGACCATTGAGTTGCTAGTCGAGACTCTTGCCTACTCGGCCACTCAGGCGGATATATGTATGGTAAAAATAAGAATTGCTTCCATAAATATAAATTTATATATCTTGCATCATCTAAGTATATGAGACAATTTAAAAGTATTAAGACGTCTCTATTAATGAGGTGTGATTCCAATGGAATCTCAACGTTCTGAATGCTCAATAATTTTTAGAGTGCCGGATATATCAATTGCACGCCACTGTACCTTTTTACAGAAAATATTTCTTATACTTTAACAAAAGAACAACGGATGGTCAATTTAACTCATTTCGACTTACGAGCTGCAAAGAAATAGTTATAAAGCACCTAATGACCAAAAATTTAGCTTCTACTTATATCAACATTTTTATATTTGTAACCACTTTTCCTGTAAGGCTTCTGGTTTTCAAGATGCCGATGACGTGTACGTCAAAGTGAGTGCTTTCGGTTAAGCTCGTACCTTCTTCGATCGATTATGAGAACAATTAAATAAAATAGACTATAAAAGAGAAACTGAAGTAAAATTGACAATTTCTTTCGTTTTCCTTTATAACCTACCACATTATATACACATTTTCAAAAACTTCTTATTCAGATATTGGCCGGGCATATTCCCTCCAAGAAGTTCTCTGGTCGGTGTTACGTCCACAATTAACGGATAAACAGTTGAAAGTATGTTTTCTATTTTGTTTTTTACTTTACGATGCTATTTGTGTAAATGATGTAAAACATTGTTATACAAATTTCACATTATAACTGTAATTATAAGACACATGTATCAGCGACATACATATGTGGCGTAGTCTTACTACGATTACATTATATTAACGTACCACAGACGTATTTATTACATTTATTACATGAGTGATAAGAAGCTTTATTTGTTTTGAATAAACAACTTATGTTTGCAGAACGAAATTTTAATAGCCTTTTTAAGCGAATTGCGAAGTCCACAGTTTGTTTTTGGAAACGGTTTCCTTGTGCTTATTATATATATTATATATATGTCGACTACAAAAGGGCAAAACTCGTTCGTAGTCATAGTAATGAAACTTTCTTATAAAAGTCTCACGTAGCACCAAAAGTTAAAAAAAGCCAAAACTCCTACAATAAGAGCAACAGAAGCCGTACAAGTACGATTACTTTTTGCGTATTTGTAAAGCCATCGTCACCATTTTTAGACCGAACATGCAAATGATCCTGACAAACAACTTTTTGAAATATTTCTATAAGCTACAGATGACTATCACAAAAGAAAACAAAAAACGTCCTTTCCAAGTTGATTCAATTCTAATGCGTGTACCAGATCCCTCCCTTTTCTTGGCATTGTCCCTGTAAACGATAGAAGATTGCGCCTACCGCAGCTTCAGCTTTCATTTCTCCTATTTTCATATTTGCAGCTGTGGTAAGAGTAATGACAGGTGGCAACATCCAACCTCTATGGTGGATACATCAAATCATCTCTACCAAACTATGTTTGCTTTGTCTAGCCTTGCATTGCCACGACAGAAAATGGCATTATTGGCCAACTATGATCGCATTACTTCAACCGAACGCTTTAATGGTAATAGTTACTAACAGCAGAGAGTGAAACCAGTCGCCTGACCAGGAGGTGGATAAACGGCGATCGATTTGCAGGCACATCAAACACGAAACATAATCTTTAGTGACTCAGATCAATAACTTTTTTTGTGTCCAACTTAATGCAAATGGGTGACCGATGTTTTTACTTAATATTCCGCGGAAGGTTTTTGTAGAACTTGATAAATTGTTGGTCCACCAGAGCACGTCGTGTCCTTAAAATTAACGAAACTTGTGAAATGGAAATGTGTGAACTATTTGCTGATTTTGATAAAGCATCTGTAATATCAACGCAACAATATTTTTCATAAGCCGGTAGACGCTTTATCGCCTTGGTTAATATGATATAGCTTTATAAGCACAGCATAAACCATTGAGTTAACATAGCCAAATTGCAATCAATCTGCGATTATTTCTGTTTTATAAAAATTCATAAACGCATTGTTGTCGCTTTACAGGGTGGAAGGAGGTGAGCTATTCGATCGTGTTGTAGATGACGAATTCATTTTAAACGAACGTGTGTGTGTTGTTTTCATACGGCAGTTATGTGAAGCAATGGAATACATTCATCGCCATAATATACTACATCTGGACCTGAAGCCCGAAAATATCTTATGCTTGACAGAAGGAGGTAACCGCATTAAGATCATTGATTTCGGCTTAGCACGGAAATATGATCCTGACAAAAAACTACAGGTAAACTTTTATGTCCCTAATGGAAGCGCTTTCTTTTTATCTTTCTTTAGAGTTCAGTGAAACAGGCGAAGTAGGAGAGATTTTTCTCAATTATCTTATAAACGGTACAGAAAATTCAAAGCGTCCATTAAATGAAAAAAAATTTTTTTCGAATAAGTTGCAGTGGTGTTATCTGTTATCTGTTAGATGTAGGAAACCCTCATGGGGACATATTTCAAATTTCAATTCAGATGTTAAGTGTTCTCTGCTTTAGTTATTTTACTTAAAATCTCATATTTTCTCTAGCGTTTTCTTAAATATTTTTATTGTTTCTTAATTAAATACTTATATAGATACTGTTCGGAACACCAGAATTTGTAGCTCCTGAAGTGGTAAACTTTGACTGCATCTCTTATGGGACAGATATGTGGAGTGTCGGCGTGATAACGTACGTACTGTAAGTATATTTTTACGTAGATTGTAAAAAGAAAATAAATAATTCTTTATTTTATTTATCCTATTGTCCTATTGTCTTTATCCATTCCAAGTCTCTGTGAATTCCATGTGAATCTTTCCATTTAGTTTGCACAGAAATTTTAATTCGCTCTGATTTCTCTCCAAATTTCGACAAATGCCACATAAATCAGCCATTACTCAACAATCACTACATAGTTGTGATGTATACCAGAGTAGGAGGGATTCAGTAATGTTGCGATTTATTTATTTATTTATTCGAATATACATTCCATTATATGCATCAAAAATTGGCTATACTATAGCCATATTGTTTCTCGCGTTTTTGAAAAGTTTTCGATATTCTTTTACTTACCAGTGATTATCGAAATCCCTTAAAAGTGGGTTAAAATATCCGAATGTCAGTTTAGATACTTGTGAGAAAGAAGAAATGTAAAAAGATCGAAAATTCAATATATTTCCATTAGAAACTTCCAATTTGTGTAAGATACCTATTTCATATTTGATAATAAGGCTTTTTTGAAATTATAATATTTCTTGCAAATGATCCTACATTTAGCGTTTTAATTACGTGGTTACATAGAAGAATAAGACTTTGTCGTTTGTTTACTTTATATGTACAAGCACGTAAATTTCCTTTTATGATGATATTCTCAATTATTTAATCAAAACTTACCAAGAATGTCGTACTTGCAAAATATGTAATTACAATAGCTACAATAACCTTTTGCTCTTGTCGTTTCATGAACATTACCACAATGAACAAACGAAAAATGGAAATAGCATATCCGGCCTTTCACCGTTTATGGGTGAAACTGACATTGAAACAATGGCAAATGTGACCATAGCAAAATACGATTTTGAGGATGACTCCTTCAGAAATGTATCTCCAGAGTGCCTGAATTTTATATCCAAACTGCTGGTTAAGGACTTAGTGTAAGTTGACCGTATTCTTTATCCTACTCTATTCACGAAAACTGATAGTACAAAAATATATTCTTATCCACTTAGTAACCGCATGAACGCTTCTCAGTGTCTACAACACAAATGGTTGGAAAAGCGCTCAAAACCTTCATCGAAAAACAAAACCAAATTCACAAACGTCAAAACCACTAAGCTGAAAGATGCGAAGTCTTTGCTCATAACACTTCCTAATGACTCCGCAAACGTAGAAGCAAGCAAAGCAGAAGCCTGCGGTGATTTAACAGAGGTAACTACGTATTTATGTAAACAAGAAGATCAACTAATTCATTAAAGATTTTTATTTGACTAAAAGTGATCTCACACTAATTGTTTTACTTGGTTATCAGCAGAGAATAAGGTTTATCAAATTTGTGCTTGCCATTGCTACGTTCAGGAAAACATACGTATACACAAAGTATGCATAGAGTTTTGTCCTTGTTCACTGATTTTAAGTCGATTTAGCCTTGTTCATCTGATTATTTGCCATCGGCTTATGTCTCAATCCCTGAAATTAAGATCGAAGATCGGCATTTGGTATATATGCTCTTATTTGGACCCAACAGAACAGCTTTGAAAGTGCACGTGACCTGACTGCAGCCTTGCGCACCATTAGATGAAAGTGTAACTGGCAGTTCATACGAAATGCTCTAGTTAAAAATTTTGTCTAATTATTTAAAATAACCTTCGCAATGGCCAAACTTTGCATGATTCGAGGCCATTCGAGAATTGGACATTGGTGGAAACATTTCCTAAAACGTCCATATAAGCAAAGATAAACTACCTAATACGCCTACTATTTCCAAATACTTTAAAATTTTTATCATTTTAATCTCGGAGGTCTTATTAAAAAGAAACGAAACCATCTTTTAATTAAAATAATTAAAACTTTTATTTCAGCATGGCGGTCTCTTACTTTCGTTGTTTATTTTTCAATAATCGGATTTATGCTCTCGAGGGTGAACTTGTTCAATGTTGCTGAATTATTTCAAAATATTGCCATAAAACGCTGAAAATTTTTTCGAGCACAGGAAAAATAGAACCAAGAGCTTCAAAAAATTTCATAGTCCAATGCAAGGCATTAGAGAAAAAACGAGAGGTTTACTCAGCACGTTAAAAGGGCATGAAAAGCATCACTAAAGCATAATTTGCATTTACTTGTATTATTTCATTTAATACTTTCGTTCATAAGCATCTCTTCTCTTTTTCTTCTTTTTATTTTATGTTTGTGACAACGAACGCGAACGTATAAACAAAGGAATTGGAGGCAACAAAGGAAAATCTTAAGAATTTTATAGAACGCTGGGAGGCACATCCCAACAGTCCTTATGTATTCGACGTTGAGGAGAATGTGATAGCGCCGCTTACGGGAAATGAATATAAAAAGTTTCATGGTGCTAATAGTATATTATCCTCCAGAGGTGAGTACAATCTCACTTCCAGACCAAGAACAAAAACCAAATACAGAAAAGCAACGATAACAGCAACAACAACTACTGCTACAATAACAACCACTACACAGAGACAGAAAAAACAACAACAACAATATAATCAACAGCAACAACAACATTTAATAACAAATGAAATAACATTCAAAGAGATTTTTTAGATAGAGATGAAAAGATGTCAGCGTTTCTATGTGGGCATGAGTAGGCGTATAATGTAAGAGAACAATTGATTGTAAATAGAAGTATATTTATACATACATGGGACTAGATATATTGAAGCCAAAGTTTGAGGCATACATGCAAACACGAAAAAAGGGATGACCACATAGGGTAGCAATGTTTTCTTAGCCAAATAAAGTAAAGTCTCGAGTGTACAAACAGAAATTAAAAGATTTTTCATTCTCTTATACTGTGACAAACCATATAAATGGTACGAAAAATTTACACAATCGACAAAAACATTAATCAAAAAAATAAATTTTAGAAAAATTACTTTTCTGACCACCGGTTAGAATGCGCAATTTCATTGTTTGATGTACCATTTTATGTATATGGTTCCATCGTTTGGAACACTTCAATGTTCACTGTTATGGTTCAAAGAAGAATAAAAAGCAATAATGACTTGAAAACTGTTTTAGGCCCCCAAGCTACCATACTGAAAGTAATCAGGACGATTCAATGAAAGAAGTGAAACACTTTTCAATAATCGACCAGCCGTCGTAACTTCTTTTTCCATATAGAAGCATAAATAAATGAAAACAATATAAAATAAACAAGATAAAAATCTCTACATAGAATCTTATATGATATAACAGTGATTACAATAAGGGTTTGCTCTACTCTACTTTTATGGTAAAATAAAACTTAAATATATATATATATATATGTGTAGATACATATATAGACGAAAATAAAAATGTAGGTGTTCACTCCTGTGTAAAACTGTTGCGTTTTATATCTACTAACTAAGAATGAATATGTATTGGCTTTGCCGTTCTACTCACATTATTTTCCATTTATTGGTGGAACAACTAAAGTTGATATGCTTAAATGGAAAGATAAAATTTGCTTAATTCACCCACACGGATCGAAACACAGATGTCAAAATTCTCTTTAAAATAAGTTGTAAGTTACTGTGGATATCGGTTTAGAATTTTGCGCTAATATTCAAGCTTTGAAAGCTTAGTGCAAGAATTCTCCCGATCAGCTAAATAATAAGCAAAAATATTGGTCGCTCACGTACCTTTGCTTGAGGTGCTGGGTATTTAAGAATTGCCACAAGGCTGTTATTACATTCCTCTTTGGTTTTTTTTTCTTTTAATAATAATTTTTACGTTTTGATACATTTGCGTTTGATTCCTCTTCATTTCTCGCTCTGCCGAGTCAAATGCTATATTTTAATACAAGGTTTTAAACTTAATTCGCGCACCACAATCTGCTGAAATATTAAAGCCAGATAACATTTTTCACGGTATATGAAACTCAGAGGTAAGCTTTACCGTTTTACTCAAATATTAATTAATCGTATTCAGAAAGCATCGTTTGTAAATTCTCATTTCTTTTAATTCGGTATATCAATAGATGCTTGTATAGACAGACATAAATGCACGCATTCATACAGGTTTCTAAAATCGTAGCTGTTCGCGATAATTTCTTTTCACTCATTCTGTCATGCGTTCATCACCTCATTAAACAGACTAAGAATATGTATCTAAAAATGTTTCGCATACAATTTGTGTACATACATAAAAAGCGAGAAAATTTCGCAATTAGCCCTTTGCCCACCTTTTTTAAATTATTCTGGTTTCTTTAGAGAAACTGTAGAAGTTTCATACAACATTTACACAATACATGCATTCATTACGGATACTACATCTTTTTGAGCACACAGTCGTTCGGTGATGGTTTTCCGTTAAGAAAATCAATTTGCAATGCTAGCGTCCAAGAACTCTTAAATTGAATGTAAATATCTTGCTTATATTCGTATTTTATTTAATTACCGAGAGTAGATACATAACTATTTCAAAAACCATTTAATCGATTTTTTTGGTATGTTTTTTCCAACTCTGTAGCATTTTCTCCATCTCCTTGTGAATCCCTCAGCACCATAACCGACGATGAGAAAAAAGAAGTTCAAAGTGATTTGGTAATTGAAGGCCAAAATGCTGCTGACGTGCCTGCAAGCAAATCCAATGAGAAGCTATTTCAACGTAGTTGTAGCAGTTCAGCAACCCTTATGTCATCGCAAAGTCCCTTTGAGAATGAAATATATCAATCGACCAGCAGTTTCATGAATTTGGAGCAACGCTCATTACGGTCCTATTTGCATACATTCGATCGCCGCAATTCGGACACCGCTTGTTTATTGGGTCGCAGAAGTTCTGGGGAGCGTGTAAATCTAGCAAATGAAATAAAAAAGTTGTCCGATCACTTACTAATGTTAGCTGAAATCAACACAAAGTTGGATAATGAAGTTAAAGCGGAAGCTAATGAAGTACACAACGCAAAGACGAACAAACCAATAAAATCGAAAAATCAATTAAAAATAGTAAAGGCAACAAAAAAAGCAAAAGAAGGTAGCAAAAATATTTCTGACGCAGCTATCGCACAATCTACTGGCGTAATTGATGTAACATCAACAAGTGCCAGCGATTGCTTCAACCACCTAAATACAACTAATACGCGTACGACTTCTTTAACTTGGCGACTGCAGAAATCCTTGGATGATACACCTACACTAAATAATAACAAATTTAAAAACATCATCGCCTCTAATTCGAACAGCGCAATAACGGTCGCAAAAAAAACGGCTTCAGTAACTGAGGCGGCTAGTATAAAACGTGCAAAATTTCGCATAAATCAAATGAGTCGCGATGTTCCTATAGGTCTACCTGATATGCATCAGACTGTTTACCTGGAAGAGGCAGCAAATAATACTAAAGATTGCCTTCTACATTTGCTGGAAAAGTACAATGAGGCCAGGACACGGAATCCTTTGGGTCGTCATCAGAGCATCAGCGTTGATTACAATTTCAGTGACAATCTGGAGTATCGCTCAATGAGTTCAATAAATGCGTTTTTTCAACGGCATAGCCATACCGGCGACAACGTACGACAATTACAAGCACAACTAAAGGACAGAACAGGGAAAAACCAATGAACACCGCGCGGAATTTTGGTTTTTTTATTTTTATTGTGATTATATAATTAAAAATAAAAATAAATAGAAATTAAAGAATTTTCTACGGTTTTTCTATGGTTTATGATATCATCCCTAGCGGCCTATTTTTTTCCAAGACTAAAATCTTAAAAGACTAACACCTAATGCGATCGGCTTTATTGAAAACTCTACCGCACTTGAGATTTTAACTCCTTCGCTTTTGCGTTTTCTCGTACATACACGCTTATATGAGCCAACGAAGAGAAAAGAGGATATATAAAATAACGCAATCGCATTTTGATAACTGCCTATATTTCGCAAATAGTGCATGAGTGTCTGCAATAAGTTGTGAATTTCAGGCCACATATAGAGCTAATCTGTTAATTTAGAGTTTAGTTCCTTATTTTCTTTTAATAACAAATGCAGATACGCTGCCCAAAAAATACAAAATGTTTCTATAATAAATCTCGATAGAGGTAGGTAGATATAATTGTCGCTCGAGCGAAAAACCAAAAATTTAAGTCTTGAAAATAAGAAGTAATGTCCGTGAAAAATAAGATTAATGAAACCTTGCATATTTCAGTGTGTAATAAAAGTAAATACACGATATTAAAAATAAAAGAAACAATAAGAAAACATAACAAAAGATGTTGTGCGAAAAATTATAAAACGAAAAATAATTTCAAAACTGCAAATGGTTGGAGAATAAAAAATCAAAATCTTAAAAACAAAAAGACGAAAAAAGAGAAAGCAAACACTATTAGAAAAAAAACGTGCGAGGACAGTGCAAAAACAAAACAATAAGCATAAAAGTATAAATTCTGATGGTAAGAAGTTAAAAAATAATAAAGACCCCCAAGTTACTAAGGTAAAAAGTGATACTACGTAATAACCTGCACTAGGGGAAAGCATCGAAAAAATAGCGGGGTGCTAACTGTAGTCTTGTGGGAAAAGTAAAGCAAATTAGCGAACATCCTAAATTTTCGCAATAACATGATGCAACCTACTGGGATAGCAGAAAAATCCGATAAATACCCCAAAAAAAATTGAAAAAAATCTGTTCTAAACATTTAATAAATGTATGTAGTTTAACATAAAAGTGGTACATTTTATTATAGTATTATTATTTTATTATAGTAAAAATATTTTATTTAAGGTATCGTAACAATAACGTCAAATTTATTTATTTATTTAACCATGAAACTCAACTAACGTAAATTAACAGTCGAATTCGATTGACTCTTAGACGTAAATGTTATACTAATTATTATTAAAAACTAATTAATATTACAATTATTAAAGTATGTAAAGAGAAGTAAAGAAAATATAATCATAATAATTAAATAATAATTCCTGTATAAACAAGTAAGAAAGAAAAAAAAAATTATGTATACAACTAGCACAGAGGCGCACCCACAAACAGTATGGAACCAAATTGCAAGTGAACGCCTAAACCATCGCAAACATGCAAAAGCTTGGCAACCGATACAGTAAATAACACCAATTAATTTCCGATTCATAATGGGATCTTAAGATTAAAAGTTAGTTCGAAAACGGAATAGGCAAATCGCTCGTATTAAGCACAGTTGTTTTTAAAAGGCTTTAGAGAATCCAATATTGAGATTAAGTGATAAATATCATTCATATTTCTGCAACAACTCTAAACGGGTTAAATAGTCAATAATTATACTTACATTGACTGAGCTTAATGAACAAGAGTGCCAAGAGAGGTGGTTAAGGACATTAAAGCTTATCTCATTAAGCAATGTGGACGAATCGGTAGTACCACATATTAACTTAATTAAGGAGGAAACACTAGGAATAAATCAAGGTAAGAATAACAGAACAATCCTATTTTCATAAGCAGGCAGAAAGACAAGCGCGTCCTAACCCAAAATTGGTAAGGGCAAACAGTAAGAATTACTTTTGAACGTATTCAATTGAAACTACTTAGTATCTACAGAAAGGAGACCATACAATAGAGGCATATCCAATCATTTGTCTAACTGAGCACATTCATAACCTTTTTTAACGTAGGGATCCTTAAGCTCTTTGGACCATTAATTAATTAAATTCAGCGCGGACCTAGCTTTATTTAAAGAAAGCTCAATGTGCGAAAAAAAACGTAATCTAATAGAACCTCCAAATCGATGAACCAATCAACGTTTTCCAACTTGCATGAATCATTGAAATACTCACTATTGAATGACCTCCTCCTTAAGAAAGAAGAGCTTTGCATTTTTTAGAATTCAATTAAGTAGAATTTAGCGAAAAAATGTAACCAATTTATTTAAATAAATTTGAAGCTGACACCAGTGCGATTTCCAAGAGAAAGAAGGAAACAGTGTAACATCATCAGTTTACCTTAAGGTCTGGAAGGCTGGATTTAATCACCGAGGGGAGATCATTAATGTGTGAATTAAATAAAACAGGGTCCTAAGCGGCTGCCTTGATCTGTTATGCAGATAGCGAAGCCAGAAGCCTAGAGTTTTAAGATCAATGACTTATGGTGAATTAAGTCAACTTAATCTAATGGACAGAAAAAGCTTTATATTGTTCTATTTTAATAAGTACCATCGTTAAGCCTTGCTTAAGCTTTTGCTAAGTAATTATGGAGGAAATAATCAGCAAACATAAACAATAAATGTACACTAAACCAAAAAAAATTTATTACTGTCATGTCACTATTTAAGAAATAAAAATAATGTTATGGAATAAAATTAAAGGAACAAATGTAAGAATTCTTTAATTTGTTTGCATTAACTCTTTTTAACAGGGAATTGTTGTGATCGTAGATCACCAAGAAACATTTGCGTAAACTCCTGCTTTTAATTGCCATCCCGAAGAAGAGCACTGAAGTTTGACGCCCCAGTCAAATCATTGGATAGTGGTGCATTTTCCTCTACCAGTAAAGCAGTGCGATAAGTAAACTTTTAATACGATTTTCTGTTTGTGTTTAATTAAACACCCAATTGATTTTATCTATTTAGCCATAGTGTAATGGACATACCGCTTGAAGACGATATGCGGAGCACAACTCCGAAACGTATGTAAACCCACGCATATGATTTATTATTTAAAAGGTTTAAAGTTTTAAGGTCGTTTAACGCCAAATATTAAAGCTGAAAACAAAAAAGGCCAGTTTCCTCTATTACCAGATGCTAAGTGATTTCGACGATGATGAGGAGGAACTTAGTTAAATCCTTTATAGTTCTACTCTAATCTGATCTAAAAGAAGACCTTTTTTATGGTAACAATCTTTTATTATACCCACCACTGTAACAACACTGGACTATATTCATTTTGTTTTATCCAAAATATATGTAAACACCCAAAAGGAACCATCAGAGACCCTATAAAGTATCTATATTCTTCACCGGCGTGAAATTCTGAGTTGATTTAGCCATATCCGTCCGTCTGCGTGTCTTTATGGTGTGTGTTGTTGGCACTCTCCCGATCGCAAAAATGAAGATACCGACTTTAAATTTGGTAGGAACATTGAAAGTTTCTGCACGCAGTTTGGTACTTAAAATGGGCCAAATTGGTCAGAGCAGAAGTGCGCAGTGGAGCGTAAACTGAACACAACTTAGTTTTTTTAAACAAAAATTTGTGGATTTTTTGGTCGTTCTTCCGAAATAATTAAAGTTAGAACCGTAAAATTTTTCATATATACCTTGCGAAACAGTCTACTCTTTAGGTCCGAAAATGGAACCAATCGGCGGTACCCACACGAGGTAACTAAAGTTTATTTTTTTCACTATTGTGAGATTTTGTGCCTATTTATCATAAGGCAAACAAGATAGAATGTTTAAAATAATTTTGCAGGCTCCTCAAATGAAGATGTATTATCCACCTAAAAATGGTGTGATTTTAAAATGAGTATGGTAGATATCGCGACGAATTTTTTCTTAATAACACTAGCGATATTGATACCAAATAAAAGAACTTTGTGAGTAGATTACAAAAAGTATAGCGGTGGATATGCGAGATTCGGCCCCCGGAGAATATAACTTTCTTACTTGTTTTTTATTTTTATATATGTAATATTCTATATTTAACATATACATATGTTTATTTCTATTATCAATCAAATACATCAATGAAATAACGAAATATGTATTAACAGAATAGAAATAATAAGAAATTTGTAGCGAATGTGTTGACGACATATATTTTTTCACTTGTTTTACTTGATTTCAGGTAATTTTTTTTTACGGTTTTTGTTTCTGTCACTAATCAAAGAAATAATTGTAATTTCAGAAGTTACACTTCCTATAAAAAAACTTAACGTTTTTCTTTTTTATCAAACCTTCGTAATAGTTACAGAAAGATACAAAGCCGTTTTTTTGGGGATGAGATGATTTTCGATGACTTCAAATTTTGACGCGGCTCGTTTCACTCCATAGGGAGTAGTTAAGCATCCAATTGGTTGAAGCTGCTGCTACTGGTTTGGACTCGGCGCTCAGTTAATTTTGATGGATGCTAAAGCATTTTGCTTTGCCTAATTAGTCCAATACGTTCTCTATTACTGTTAATATAATCGCTATAATCGATGGCCCTAATCGATGAGTAGTCTCAATTTTTTTTGCATTGTTGGTCTCTTTTGTGTAAAGGACGTAATGGTGAGTAATGAGTGACAGATTGCTCTATATGTTTGCCTTGAAGTAACTGATTGACTTGATTTCTTCAGCTTGGAAATATGGCAGTTTATAGTTTTGATATACTGGTGTTTTGTCATGTAAATCTATTTGTTGTTTGTAAAAATTATTTGCTGTTAATTGTCCGTGTTTGAGGTGGAATATTTTTTGGCATTTCTGTATAATTATAGTGAGTTGAGATTCTTCATTATTGGTTAAGATGTTGTGGCTTAAGGTGTTGAAGATTTTTTTGAGTAATTTTTGCTGTTTTTATTTATTGCTGTGGTCTTCTAACCGTCTTTAAGTCCGGCTGTTTCGATTCTTAGATTTTTAATTAGAACTGCGTGTCTCTTTGCAAGGAATAAGGAGCTCCATATATTTGTTCCCATCTGCTGGTATTATCGTTTTTGCTAGGTATATACCACTTGTTAAATCTCTACATTGCATAGAGCGTTATTTTCCGATGTATTTATTCTGTATGGAATGATAATATCTGCGCTGGCATGTGGCCAGTGCCTACTTGCAGGTTGAAAAATCACTACTAATGTCTGTAAGCAGTAATGGTGGGCTATACGCATCTTCTTTAAATATGCAAATCAATGCCATATGTAACAACCCAAGATCTCAAGAGTTACTGACAATTCAGAGAGTCCACTTCGTCCGCCGATCCACTCAGCGCCCGCTAATGATGCTCAAGACTGATATCCAAAAGGTTTTCTAGAAGGTCGAAAATTTTATATGCATAAAAAGATTTTTTTTCTTTTGAACAAAATCACTATTAAAACGACTTAAGTCTACCTGTATTTAATTCATCTTTTTCTCAAAATATTGAGATCGCTGCCCTTGAATTTTTAACTGTCAGTCGACTGACTAACTTCGAATTTCAAGGGAATTTTCATCAGAACATTCTCTAGTGAAAAGTAGGATTTTTGATTGGTTGAAATTATTACCTAAATCCCAGCAAAGTTATGGAATGCAAAATTCGACTCAACTGAAAAAAATCATCTTACTTGTTCAATACATGTTATTGTGTTGCGGTTCATTTAACATATTTTTCTATTAAATTCATAGTTCTGTTAAGGTAAACGTACAGTGTACCTTAGCAGTAATAGTCATACGATTTAAAAAAACATTTATCAATTGAATGGTATTGCCTCATTTCAATGTAAAGAGATTAAGTTCAACCACCAAATTTATTACTCAGCTTTGTGACAAACCCTACACACCCAGCGCGATAGCTAATAATATTTTCAGATCATTACAATTTTTATATTCCTACGTATATATTGGTTCTAGCTATCAAAAAAGGATACATGAAAATAAGCTAATAATTCAACCGCTCTTTTGCATTAGTTGCTAAACCATTCACGTTTCATTTGCAATTTCTCTAATAAATTGATATCGAAAGTAGTATTGTTTTCCTCTTGTCCTTTTTCAAAAACCACAAAATTTCCATACTTATTGGAGGACTTTTATAGTTAAATAATTTATTCAAAAATCCGATTAAATTTATTTGCCAAACGCTTGATAATTCTTGCAATAATTTCGCGTACGAAGAAGGTATGCAAGCTAATATGTTACCAAGAATGTGTATCGCGTAAAGTACCATTAAATTTCCCCTGACGCCCGAAACTTCTGCAGTATTATTAATATTATTGAGAGAATAACTAATTAGATATGTTATTAAGATTTCGGGAACATTTGCAAAGATTTCTTCTTGAGTGTACAATATCTGAAAAATAATTTGTAAGTGATATTCATTAGGTAGGCACGTTGGATTCTTCTCGTTGGCGTGTTGCAACAGGAATTTCATGTCTTTTTCGTTCAAAACAGGTGCATAATTTAAGACAATTATTTGTAACCATATTACTGAGTCTACTTAAGAATCCATTAAAGGATCGGCTATTTCGTCACCTATGTAAAACTCCAAAGTTGCGGTATTAATTGCATTTGTAAGAAATTTTGTGGACCTTTAGAGCTAGTCTCCAAAATATTTGCGATCGTCCGTAAACGTAACGTACTAGTCGAATTTCAGAACTATGCAAATAGGTTACCATGCAACGTAAGAGTATACGATATAGTGAGTTTTCATAAACTGACTTTTATTAGCGCTTTGTTTCCCAATTCGACTAGTGACATTTTGGCCACTGATTTTTTTTGAGGGTAAAAAATGCCGATATCGAAGAATATAATGCAGGTGTACAATTTGTGCTGAAGTTAGAAATGGAAACTGGCATTTTGATTTACCTTTTGCAAATCCATTTAGAAAAATTTCATGTTTGGTAATTTAACAAACATGCATTTCATAATTGATTAAATTGCGTGATTGGCGGCTAACAACAACAAGTATGTGCGACGCCATATTAATAATGTTATATTCGCCATTGTTCTTTTTTTTGCGGCCATGTTATGTTTTATGATCGACCAAATTCGGTGAAATGATTACATATGTCAATATATATACACATATGCGCAGATAGAAGAAGAAAGAAGCCTTAACAATAGCGAATTAAATTCTTTTTAATTTCTAGCAATTGGGGAAGAAGTCAATTTTAAATGTTGTAAATAACTCCACAGAAAGTATATATATCTATTTAACTTGACACACCCGCCCTTCATTACCCTAAATAAAAAAATTTCAAAGAAAGATTTTAAACGCTCATTCTTCTGTGGCTTCGAAAGTAAACGTGAACATAACACATTTCTGATTGAAATTTTCGTTACATTTTGCTTTCAATATCTTGTCTGGACCTGGTCATTATTTGTAGGATACAATCCTTATATATACATAGTTGTAAAGGGCACAGAAATTATGAAAACGATAGAGCCATGCATTCCTATACGTGGATTCTTCCGTATAAAGCTTAGGTTCTTCCATGCACTACAAATATATACTGTTATGTCTTGTCCATCGATATCCGTGAAAATCTTGTTTACTTTGAAGTTTAACATTTTTCGAATTGATTGATTCTTCCTATGGCTTTGGGTAACCATAAATGAACCACAAATTGTCATTTTTACTGAAAATTCGAAAATTACAAGCAGCGTATTTCCAACGCTTGCCTAGCTAAGATAACTTTCGAATTCCCACAGATTGGCCATGTCTTACTCTTCCAAGAAATTAAAAGTTTATGATAAAATGATATATTACATGTTTATTTAATTATTAGCTTATATATAAAAATGTCATATAAACAAACAAACGCTTAATGCTTTTGGAATGAAATTTTTGTAAGTACATTATTTTTCTTTATAAAAGATGAAATATGATTTTGAAAATTAAATATAATAGTAATCCAAAATATTCAATGTATTGTGCATATGTGTCTGCCCAGTTTATTTAATAAGAAATGTGCGGAATAGTTTTCTGCATTTAGCCGTTACCTTTTATTTGTTTGCAAACAATCTGCTTGCAATAACAAACAATAACAAACAATCTGCAACAATAACAGTATTCACACACATAACAGATTTCATTAAAGCAACGGCTAACATAACAAAAACAAGTATATACAAGTGCATACAAGTATGGCGGCGCACGTACTTGTTGTTGTATGACGCCGAAAGAAACTATAGCTCACATACCGAGTCCGATGTATGTTGAGGACTCAACACCTACCACAACCCAAGTTCGATATGCACGCAAATATGTATCACTTAACATATAAATCAACTTTTAACAAAAATTATGCTGAAATTAAGTAGCTTACTGCAAAAACAAATTTTTCTTTTTATATTAAAATATTCAATAATTTGTTTCACTCTGTAATATTTTATGTAAGGAATTTGACAAAAGATTTAATTAATTCAATTTATATCATTTTTCCTCCACCATCTCTTCATCGCATAGCCGATAGATGTAAAATGTTGTTTACAATTACTGACAGTGTCTATACTACTATACCGCACGGGTTACAGACATGTTTTTCTAGCATAACCGATCTTTCTTTATTAGTTTTTTCCATTAATCTCCCATCTCAGGATAACAAAAATGTTCTGCCATCTTCATATATCCGTCTGCATTCACTTTTCTTAAGTGAGATTTACTCCAAATTATCTCTTTTGCTGCATTTGTCACAGACGGAATCACAAATTTCACATTTTAAATTGTTAAATGAAGGAGGTTACAAAAAGAAAATGTCCTCACAATTAATATTACAAACTCTATTCTGAAGTTTTCATTTCTTGGTAAAAGCATTGACACCTTTCAATTAACTCTCACTCTCATATGCAGATGAAGTTAGCTATGAACCTATTCTTGTTTGAAAATGTGCTTTGAAACGAACATAAAAATACTTTCTGTCTCTTAATGTATTAAATAAGAAATAGAAATTAACAATTAAGACATTAGGTTGTCCCAGCGGAAATTTATTAACAGACTTATTTTGTCTGTATTCAGAACAATTGCGGAAGCGCTCCAAATTTCAGGGAAAACGTTTTTTCAATGTAAATGAATTTTTCCTCATCGCATTTTTCCCAATAAACGAACAAAATAAATTTCTGAAGGAGCCATAAACTACTGAATACGTGCTGCTACATGTGAATAATCTAAAGTAAGAAAATAAGAAGAACGCTGCGCTTTTATTAGTTCTTATAACAGTGATGAATCTCATAATGCATATGAAAGGACATTTATTTTTAATAAACTGTAAATATGTCTATATGTATATATTGGCGCCATATGACGACTTATTTTGAAAAAGCCGTTATGTAACAAAAATTTCCAATTTCTACCGAATTTTTACTTTTTGAAATTAAAACAAGTCTTATTGATGGTTTTATTTCTTTTTTTTTCTGTTCTTCTTTTTAGGATATATTAACATTGTATATAAATTTATTTATATTATTATATACATCGTGTGTATTATTATAAACATTATTTGCATTATTATACACATTTTTTAATATATTATTAAACATTAAACATGGTCTGCATACCTGGCGAACTTTTTAGTAAACTATTAAAGAGTTATCCTGAGTTGTGGGGTCTGGAAAGGATATATATTACCTGGAAGGACATTGGTGGGAAGTTAGCTACGGCAATGACAAAAAAAAACAGGTGGACGCATAATAGTAGAAGATGTTAAGTTAAAATTTAAAAGAGATAAAAGGAACCTGAGGCGGTTGGACAACTCGGAGGGGATGGGTTACACGGCTAATGGGGCGTATTTGTGGTACGCCCGTAAATTAGGATTGGAACCTGCTGTCGCTAGAATTACCAAACAAATGTTAACGTACGGTGAAGTACCGATAGAATTGGTTAGTGAGGAATTACCGGAAGAAGTAGATTGTGGAGAAGTACCAATAGAAGAAGATTGTAGAGAAGTACCAGTAGAAGAAAAAGTACAGACGGGCACAGATTACGAATATTTTTTAGGGTTTGACAAAATGGACAACAGATTTTCACAGGAAAAAGTGACATGCTTTGACTGCGGAAAATGACGAAGAATCTGTACAAGCTCAAACTTTGATGGCAAACATAGCCATCGCGAATGGAATAGGACGGGATGGATTCGAACAGATAGAATCAAGTGATGTTCAGGAATTGCTTGAATCGCAAGGTAAAGATTTGACAGAAACCGACTTGGAGGAAATGTTAAATTCACCGCCTATTGAAGAAGCGGCTTCAACAAGCACTGGAAACGTGACATTTAATTTGAAAAATCTTAGTGAAGGGTTAAGAATGGCAAATGGGCTTGGTGATTTCTTTATTAAGATTGATCCATCTATGGAACGAAGTCTTATTTTTGCGAGGTAAATTGGGAATGCGACTGCTGCGTATCAGTCTGAAATGAAGGAGCTTTTAAAAAATGCCAAGCAAGAGAAACTTACACAATTCTTCAAACCATTGCCTAAGCCTTAAGATAATTAATCAAAATGTTAAAAAAATTTCAATTAAATTGATTTTTTTATATATTTGATATTTTTTTATTTTGTCACCTAGGAACGTATCCCCTATAATTCCATACAAATTACCATTCAGTATTCACGGTTTCTGTATTCACGGTTTCTGTATTCACGGCATTTTTATGGAACGTATATCCCTCGAATAAGGAAATTTTACTGTATATTAAGATCTTCAATGCCATTCATTGGACAATTTGTAAAACCAAAATTAGAAATGATTTAAAAATATTGTTAAATATTTCATAATTTCGTGTGTACTTCTCAAAAGATGACGATAGTCAAACCCAGCTAGAAAACATAAGTTAAAAAGACATTTTAAAAAAGTCCACGAGATTATATTTTGTGTATATGTTAAAAGTTTTGGAAAAAAATTTAATTTTATTTTAAGCTGTTGCAAGCAAAGCCAGACATTTGAAGCAAGCTTAAGAAGAGGCTGCCGAAGAAATTGAAAAATATCGACAAGAAAGGGAGCGTCACTTTAAGGAGGCCAAGGTTAGTTATAAAAAAATGGTCAGTTTATTTAAAAAGGACATTACTATTTTCTTAGCTTAAATACAAGCCGATACGCAAGTTAAATTGTCACAAATGAAAAAAGCTATTGCCAATCGCAAAAATCCAGTGATAAAAGAAATACTGCAATACATTTATAAATTGAACCAGAAAAACATAGAAACTATCAACTATAAATTTCTTCTGCATTGTGAGAATACAGGTGCGCAGATCACCTCCTATCTTTGGCCATTGATTGTTTGTGCCAAATTTCAGCATCAAGACAGCATCCCATCTATTAATAATCAAATTTATCTACCTCCATAGAGTAGAAAGAGTCTAGCATTGAGACTATTTCAATGTTTTTTAGTTTTTAAGCAATCGGAAACGAAATCTCTTGATATATGCATATTGTATGCATATACAACCGTTGGATGAACTGCTTTCATTTTGCTGTGTACATATATTTATATCTTTCATTTATTTTATAATGTGAAACATATGGTAAGGAAATATTTTTGTTTTTTTTAATTTTTGACAAATTTACGATTGTGTTGTCTTTTATAAAGTGCCACTTCAAGAAGATTTTCAAAAACTGTTTGATTAATTGTGATTGTTATCCACCTCAATTTAGAAGCATCTGGGAGTAACTTAAATGAGTGGGCCTGAAATCCACCTCGATTCGTAGCTTCTTCGGTCAGTCATCTTCCGTTTTGTTTCTTATTTAAGTTTTTTTCATATTGTTTGTTTTGATTGTTTTGTTTCCTTAGGTGGAATGGTATTATATGAATAAGGCAAAGAACTTTGAGTGGTACATTGGTGTATTTAAAGGGTAGCATTACATTTATTTTTCAAAAACCTCAATTCGCAAATCTTTATGCAGCCTTTCACACCATTTGTGCAAACATCAATGCAAAATATGAAATTCCGGATTTGACTGCTGTAGCTCCTGCATCTTATTTTGACGACCGCGTCGAGGTGACTAAGAAACGGCATATCTTTTGCACTTGAAAATCGAATTGTTTTGAGATAAAAGATATAAGGAACAAATTAAAATGTTGGCTTTTATTTCTATAACTAACTAAGTTTTTTAATAAAAGTTTTGATAGTAAAAGTAATCCGATCTATAAATCAAAATTTAAGTACGCCATAAAAATAAAAATGAAAATTGAGCTAACTTAATCCATATCTTCACTTTCGGGCTCACGTGGCCGAATTGGATCGGTCTTCCCTTTGGCCGGCTGCAATTTTCTCCCATGGAACAATTCAAGCTCATAATAATTTTGCAGGTTTTGCTATTTATATGGTTGACCAATCCCAACTTGCTTCCTAAACAAATCCAAGAAATCAGAACGCAGATTCTTTCTAAACCTTTTTGTCCTTTCGTCGTATGATGAAATATAATTATTTATATTAATATTTATATAATTATTAATCTTTAAAATGAAAATTAAAATCAGCACTTACTTTCGTTTCTTATCTGGAATGTCGTCCTCGGCCTCGTTACCCACGACGTGAAGGCTTTTAAACATTTATAAAACACACAAAAGAAACCAAAAAAATTACATAATTTACTAACGTCCAAGACCAGAAGTTGTACATATATATGTAGTATACTCAGGACATCTTATAATAAAAAAAGCATTCAAATAGATCCCGCAAAATTTAAAATTATTCGTTGCACTATGCAACTATTACAGAAGATTCATCATGGATTGTGCAAAAATTGCAAAATGCCTCATCTCATTACTAAAAAAGCACCAATCCTTTATATGGTCAAATAAGTACCAAAATGCTTCCAACACACTTAAACAAAAGTAACGAACTCACGAATTCACCAATGACGCCTGCGTTCATCTATTTACAGCATCGCAGCTTTTTGACCTCTTTATAATATTTAGTTTTTTTTTATTGCACCAGAGGAGGCAAAAAGTACGATACCTACCTCCTACCTCCTGTAGAAATTCTAAAGTGCATCGCTATTTCATGTGTTGAAAGAGAAAACCCGATTAGGTTTCTCAAGGGTATAAGCATAAAAGGAGACATATTCGGACTCAGAGATGAAAGTTTGCTACTTCTAGTTAATATCGATGTCACCAAACAATTCATAAACTTTAAAGAGTTACATGGAATATGCAAAATCACTACAAACTTGCACCATAGAAGATAGAATATATACTCCTCGTCTCAAGAACATTCCCGAAGGCAAGACCGTTCCCACGCTGTTTTCCAAGCATACAACTATGTTTCGAACGTTTTCACTTGTCCGAGAACTTGGATATGTCTTATCATACAGTTAATGTTGAAGAATACCTCCAATTTTGCAAGACATGCAAAAATTGGGTCACACAGCCAAACATTGCATTGGAGCTCCTATCTGCAATATCTGCAATCTTTCTTTATACCATTTCACAAGCGGCTCTGCTGATAATTCTGCATCACATAATTTGCAAAGTTGCTAATTTTTGAATTGAATGATGCAGGGGCTAGCCTCACCGGCTATTCCAGTTGTTCTTAGCTTCGTGATTTTACTTTTTTAATAATTTAATAGAAAAAAAACCCTAATATCTCGATTGACATTATAACTTGACCTCGGTTTATGGATTCACTTATCCCATGGAAAAGCTAACCAAAAAACATTAAACTTAGAATACCTATACATAACATAAATCAATAATCGATTGTCAATTGTCCACAGACAGACCCAACTCCTTCGAATACGACACCTAGATCGGGCAATCCTATGGAATGAAACTGACTTTAATTTGCCTTAGTTTTTATGTCTTTCCTTGACGGTGGGTCCGTCATGAAGAAGGAAGTCGAAAGTCCTCAACTAAGTTATTTCGAATGTGGTATTGCCATTCCACTCCGTCCGTACTTACTATAGCTTCCCTATAATACTCGCAAGAGAATAACAAACTGCCTACTATAAACGAAAATGAAATAAAATAAAACAAAATATGCTAATTTTATACATAAGAGTAACTTACAATTACGTGCAGGACCAAAACAAGCTGCGTCACAAATTTGGGCGCTGAACACCAAGAAGCTAAGGAGATTTTAGTAACTAGAATTAAAAATAAATGCTCTATGAAAGAATCCTCTAAGAGACATACTTTGTTACCAAATCAAACACTAGCGTGTTAAGGTACGATTACGTCTAGAAACAGGGACGCTCCGCGCAGTAATGACAAACAACAAGATAACGTAAATACAACACTACTATTATCGTCGTGTTTAACGTCCAAATCATCATCATCTTCATTCTTATCATCGATACCAGCATCTATTTTGCCTATTTTTTCCACATCAGAATCGTTATGAAGCCACTAAATACATCGTAGATACAACAATACAACACATATGCTTTTAAGCAACAACAATACCATCTCTAAAATGACATTTAAGGTCCCCACTTATATAGCACCCAAAACTAATGTAATTCTCAAGTCACCAGTCTATTAAGGTAAAAAAAGAGCTATATATTTGTGATTGCAATTAGTCTGCCTCGTTGTACGACATGGAAAGTGATCCATGCTATGCACTTTTGCAGTGCGTGGTGGCGTGGATGACCTTGTTCACTTAAATTCAAAATATGTCATAATCTATAGTAAAATAGACCCGCATCCAGTCCGTGTAATGGCGCGGTTTGGTTTTTCGTGGAGGCTTTACTAACAGCACCAATATTTTCAGTCGAGCATGCGTTTCAATGATGTGCTGGCTTTAACAAATGTGTTACAGATCCAGTTTCTTTAAATTTCGGTTATATCGACAATCGTTCGCTTGGAATGCATGAAACGAACCTACTCCATCATAGAATCATTTTTCGACTAAATTTCTACTATTTCTGCGTTCAGTGACTATTAAACAATCCATATTAATCAATGGGAAAAGCTCCACAAAACACATGATAATCGGCATGACAGTTATGTTTTACATATGTTACTGAAATTAAGTGACTAAAACCGAACCACGAAATGATTAGCCAATTGTATATATACTCCTTGTTTATACCCGCCGTATATCATTTCAATGAAATGTTAACGGTTATTACAATAACTCAAACGAATTGCAATTATTGATCAAAGATACTGCTCCACAGAAACGTGTCTTAGTTATAATTCCCCGCATCCTTTAAATACGGGGCTATACTCAACTTATTTAGGATATATTTCGACAACAATTGTAATGATAACACAAACCAAAGCGTTAGTACACTTATTAAGAAAGAAATCAGCCATACTTTTTTGCCGATTTCATCCGATCTTCGAGGAGCTCATACACTGTATCCTGTATATTAATGAATTTTTTTCTGTTAGCATTCTTTGCGCTTATGTTACGCAAAATCAAACTTTTTCACTAAATGATCTCATCTCCTTACGGAATCAAATTCCTAGATCTGAAATGTTAGCAGGTAAAATCATTCCACTTGTGGAGTACCTTTTGGGATTGCGCTACTCCGAATACCACGAGGTTGTTTTGCAATCCATTTCTCCGCTAGAGAACTGATAAAAATTTAATATTACGTTCGTCTAAAGTCATTACACTAACTCAGCGGTCGGTGTTATACAATATGCTTGGAAAACGTAACTTGCACATCGTTATTAATTTCAAAACAGCTCCAAACTTTGGCAACTCTGTCGCGCAGTATAGTCGTCTATATTTTGTTTCGGCAATTAATATTTTAATTTCTTGTTGAATTTCGTCGCTATTTTGCCTTATTGTGTGTAAATTTATAATATGCTTTGAGAAGAAAGTGAGTGAATTCAAAGTAATTATTATTATTATTATTATTTTAATTTTAGACTAATGAAATGAATTCTTAGACTAAAAAAAGGGCACTCAGCACTAGCAACACAGGCTATCGGCTCTAATTTAAATAAATGGATATTAGATAGTGAACTTAGTAGAATTAAAAAAGTAAAATATTGAATTGATATTCTGTTCTGAAGTTGATTGTAGAATATTCAAAGGGTTAATCGTTCCAAATGCAATACTTCTAGCCGAGGAAAAGTTGAGGCAGTCGCAGAGAATGTGCTTTATAGTAAGAGTTTGTCCACAACAGCAGATTGGGGGAGAAGACTTCTTCAGGATCCATTGGTGAGTTGCAATTGTATGACCAAGGCGAATTCTCGAAAATGTTTGGATCTTGGTTTTCTCAACGTTTGTTGGATATAAAGGTGGAGTTAATTGAGGGTTAATAAAAGAGTAGTGTTGATGATGGTGTTGTAAATTTCCTTCTGTAATTTTCTCTTTAACTTTTCTTCCAATGTAACTTTGAAGATCCAACTTTTCCATGACATCATCCATAATTAGAGGAGCAGAAGCAGCATACTTTGCCGCTCGATCAGCCTGCTCATTTCCCACTAAACCGATGTGACTTGGTACCCATAACATTTTAATTTTTCCGTCGGGTGTAGTAATTATACTCCTTAATTTGTTGATGGTGCTCCATCTCGAAGTCGAAGGGTTCCGGGTAGCTAGTAATACAGACAAACTGTCGGTAACAATGACGGTTTTGAGTTTGTTTTTATGGGCAAGGTTGGCAGCGTGAAGGATAGCTCTGGCTTCGGTTATGAAAGTTGAAGTGCTTTCGTGAAATATGTGGTTGAGAAGAACCCGTCCTGTAGCATCTACCACCGCACAAGCAGGAGGCAGACCATGAGATTTTGAGCCGTCTGTGTACAAAAGATTCCAACCATTACTGTCCAATACTTGTGTTTTCTAAGCTATTAGATTCCTGAAGACGTAATTTGGAGTATCTTCTTTCTAGTGCATAGACAGTGAGATGTCAAAAGAGCAGTCTTTCAAAATCCAGGGAGGTTTAACACCAAAAGAGCGGGAAATTTTTAAGGGAATGTTCAATTCCTTTGCGATGCACAAACAATGGTCAATTGCAGATGGTGACTTTGGAATTTTTTTCGCAATAATAATCATTCTTACGTCATCACCGAGAATGGATTTGTTTGAATTAAGAAGCTTAGGGACTATTTTAGCTTTTAACTCATACAGTCTATTTTCTAAAGTTGGGAGACCAGTTTCAATTATAATATTATTTATGGGCGTCGTCCGAAAAGCATAACAACTTGCTCTAACGGCTTGGTGATAGACCGGTTTAAGGATGTTGATATTATATTTGCAGCTATTGCCATAAATTATCAAAGCATAGTCAATCTTGCTTAACACAAGCATTTTGGTAAGATAAGCGATAGTGTTAATATGCGCATGGCTTCTCCAAGCAACGTACTGTATGAAATTTACCCTTGTTAAAAGGGAGTTTTTTAACCGAAGGCAGTGTGCTTTCCAACGATAATTGTTGGAAAACGTGAGCCCGAGAACATGGAGCGTCTGCACATTTAGTACTGGTAAGTCGTTAATATGCATCAGTAGGTTTCCTGCATCGCACATTTGTTTTCGACAAATGTGCATTTTTTTTTGATTTTTGTATAGAGATTATAGCTCCTGACGAGTTTGTCCATGTGGAGATCTCACATGCAATAGATTCGAGGATGTTGATTGCTTTCGTGTTGTCTTTTTCTTTTGTAAAAATGTATACATCGTCCGCGTAGAGACAATGTTCCACTCTTGGTACACGGCAAAGAATTTTGCTAATTTCGTTGAAAGCGATCTGGAAAAGCATGACAGAGAGAGGAGATCCTTGCGGAATGCCATTCATTAGCGGAAAGGAAGCAGAAAGATGATTGTTGA
Source organism: Glossina fuscipes (assembly GCF_014805625.2). NCBI lineage: Eukaryota > Metazoa > Arthropoda > Insecta > Diptera > Glossinidae > Glossina > Glossina fuscipes. Next base: position 631,208 of record NW_023998465.1, on the reverse strand, counting down.
TTCTAACTTTGAACCGCCGATGCGACATGAATGATTTGATGTAGTTGAAGAATTTGGGTCCAACATTCCATGATTTCAAGAGTCTTAAGATAACATGAAGACCAACTCTATCAAATGCTTTTTCGAAATCAATTGAGAGAATTGTTACGTGATTTCGTTCGGAAATTGCTTTGCTTGTGAAATAATCAATATGTAACAGAGCGTCGATGCACCCTCTACCCCGCTTGAAACCAACTTGTTGCTTTGTTATCAGGTTCTTGGACTCAAGAAACCAAGATAATCTAGATGCCATAATCTTCTCTAATACCTTAGAGAGGCAAGGTAAAAGAGAAATTGGGCGATAATCTGATGCGATGGAGACATTTTTTGACTTTGGAATTGGAACAATTGTTGCCAGTTTCCACATGTAGGGTATATGGCCAGTCATAAATACTGTATTATATAGGTCCAGTAATTTCTTTTTACTAGACTTAGACATAGCACTGATCATTTGGTATGAGATGCGGTCTAGACCAGGTGTCTTCCCCTTCAAATTGGAGAGACAACTTCCAAGTTCTGAGGTAGATACGCAATTTTCCAGGAACATGGCACATCTATCGATATTATTTGGAGGAGATATTGGAGTCCTTTTATTATCAATGAAAGCACTGGAGAAGTTGCTGTCAGAGGAGTATTCGCACCACACTTTTCCAAAGTAATTAGAAATCTCATCTGCGTCAGTTAAAGTTCCATTGGGAGTGCAGATGGCAGAAATTTCGTTCAGGTTTGAAGTCCCATTAAGTCGGTTGATTTTGTTCCAGACAACTTTCATTGATGTATTTCTGTGAATTCGTCTCGAAAAAAGTTCGAAACTAAGTGCCTTTGATTTCCGTAATTCCTTCCTGAATTGGCCTTTTTGTATAATAACAACTGATTTTGATCAGGACATCTCTTAAAGCGGTGCCATAGATCCATTTTATTTTTCCTCAAAAACGAAAGCGTGTTGTTCCACCAAGGAACCCTAGCTCGTTTAAAAGAGGTGTTGGATTGAGGGATAGAAAGATGAGCAGCCGTGCGAATCGCTTTAGACATAATACCAGCATCATGGTTGCAGTTTCCGTTAAATGGCTTTCAATTCAAAAATGACTCCACTTGTTTGGAGTAATTGATCCAATCCGCTTTATCTAGGAGGAATTTGGCCTGTTTTGCTGGAGTAGCAGAGGACGTTGAAAGTTTAAGATCGATTATGATTGGAAAGTGATCACTATTATGTAGATCATCAGAAATAGACCAGGACACCAAAGGAAGAAGTGATGGAGAGCAACATGTTAAATCAATATGTGAAAAAGTATGATGAGTTGAGAAGTGCGTTGGTTTTCCATCATTTAAAACGCAAAAATTGCTTTGAAAAAAGGCCTTTTCTAAAACAGTACCGCGAGTGTTGTTCACTGTTGAGCCCCAGATGGTATTCCAGCTGTTGAAATCGCCGCATATAATTAATGGGGGGG
>NW_023998465.1:617353-629321 GCF_014805625.2 Glossina fuscipes | reverse complement strand
TTGAAGGTTGATTAATGGATGAAAGAATGGATTCATTACCACTTGTGATTTGTTGATTAAAGTTGAGAGCTGAAGATTCTGGAGAATTTGGTATATTAGATTTTAGCATATGTGTTGTTGTTTTAATTTTTTCAATATTTGCAGTTGCTTGGTTTTTTCAATATTATCTTTGGCAAGTGATGTAACTGGTTTCGCAATATAATTTTTGGTTAATGGTGGAACAGGTTTTTCATTGGAAGCAGTTGCAGTTAAAGTCTTACTAGGCTCGATTTGCGAGGCAACAGCAGCGTAGGTATTACTTTTGCCAATTCCATGGGCTACAGATGGATTTCTTTCCCGGTATGTGCGTCGCGCTTCGCCCATGCTACAGTAATTTTCTGTTTTGATTTTTAATATTTCGCGCATCTGTACAAAACGTGGGCATTGTTTGTCTAACGCTGAGTGTTGATCATTGCAATTTATGCAGAAACTACGGGTACAGCTTTCAGTATGTGGAGGATGACCACAGTTAGCACAAGATGCAGCATTAGTGCATCTTTTTGCCGTATGACCCAGGCGTTGGCAATTTTTACACCTCATAGGATTTGGGATGTATAGTTCTACTTTACATTTATACCACGCCACATCAACTGTTCGCGGTAATCGGTAGCGATCAAAAGTTAAAATAATCCTTCCTGTAGGAGAGCGTGTTTTTCCGTCATCATTTAGTTTGGTGAGTTTATATATTTCAGTCACTCCTTGATTGCCCATTTCGCGAACAATTTCATCTTCCGGCACATGCTTTAAGCAAGGGGCATAAATTACGCCTCGAACTGAGTTAAGTTTCTCATGTAGTTTAGCTGAAACAGCACATAGATTAGCTAAAGATTTGGCGTTTATGAGCTTTTCGGTTGCGCGCGGGTTCCCAGCGAGGACCAGTAAATTCCCATCGCGTAGAATCGAGATCGAGTCGATGTATGTTGTAATGCTATCTAGAGCTTTTTTTATACCAAAAGGGCTAATTTGGGAAATTGTTATTCGAGCATCGGTTGAAGAAATAACAATATATTTTTTATCAATAGGGATTATATCGCTGATCGGCAACACCGGAAAATCTGATTTTTTACTTTTTTTCTTTGGGGGGATGTATCACTTAATAGATGAAATCTATTCGAGTTTTTGTCTGGCGGCCCCGGGGCCATTATGCCTTATTGTTGTCTATTGCTTATTATTTTTGAAATAACCACTCACTTCAAAAGGTTTGGGAAACTACTGAATAAAAAGTCAGATGTTTTTAATTCTTTTTTTTTATTTTTTTTTATTTTTTTTTTTTTAATGTATTTAAAGGAAAACACGTACGATATCCGCGATGAACACTTTTCGCAATAAACACACAGAAAGTTCAATCGATTATAATAAGTTTGAGAACTTTTAAAAATGTATAACGCAATAAAGAAATTAAATTGCAAAAATTTTTCCACAAAGAGAAAAATGTGACCACAGCGCTTGAACAGAGTTGCCGAATGGAATTCAAAGTAAAAGAAGTATTCTTTCTTTACGCTTTGATTCATTAGATTTTTGCAAACAAAAATTTTGAGCTCTGATATAAATTTTTTTTGTTTTATTTTTTTCTCTCTTTTTCTCTGCTTATTTTTTTGGTGTTTTGTAGTTTGTTTTGCTTTTGATCTCTTGTTACAGTTTCAACGTAACAGAGAAGTTTTGCTCAAATTAGTTGATAAATTTTTGTGTTGAGGATTTTTTGCAATTTCTTCCGTCAGTTCTTCATAATCTACTTCTGCCTTTTTTTCTGAAGTGTTTATATACACCTTGTCGGGCGAAAACGGTCCCGGAATCTGAAAGATTCGTTTCGTGTTGGCTTTGCGATCGCTTTAGCCGTGCAAAGTGTGCCGGTATTATCAGCCGTGCTGCTGATGCAGTCGTTGACCCCTCGAAGGCATTACGATAGTTGTATCCTGACTGTAGAAGGACATAGACTTCTACAAATTATTCACGGAGACGAGAAATAGTTTCTCTGAATTGATCAGATCACTAAGACTAGGTTTGAAGAGTGTCGTTTTATTGAGCACTTTGCTTCTTTCCAAGCTAGCAAACTCACAACTCGTAGAGTAGCGCGTGTTGCGTCACCTCTAAATTAGTCTAAAAGAAAAATTTCCACATATCCCTCTCATGTTTCTTTTGATGGGTCTGATTCCTCCGATGATTTTGAAATCTCAAATCTTTTCAACTGCTAATTTCGATTTATCAGCAAACTACCCATATACTATGACAAGCTCGGTTTCTATTCCTAACTTGGTTATTTCGGAAGATGACGTTTTTAAAGGGTTGAGTTCTCTAAAATATAGTTGTGCGCCTGAACCTGATGGAATACCATCATGTGTACTTAAATCTTACGCTGGCGAGTTATGTGGTGTGATCTCAAAGATTTTTAACCTGTCCTTGAATTTAGGTGTTTTCCCTTCGTGTTGAAAGAGTACTTTCCTTATCCCCATTCACAAAAGTGGAAGTAGACAACTTGTTGAGAACTACCGGCGCATAGCCATGTTGAGTATCTTGCCTAAGTTGTTTGAACGAATTGTGGCTCAGCATTTGGCATTTGCCATTAATTCATATAATCTCCACACCAGCACGGCTTTCGGAGACGGCGATCTACGGTTCACAGATTTAGGCATTCTATTTGACCATAGATTACATTTTAACTTGCACATTGAGCTCTCGATAAGCGAAGCTAGGTCCTTGCTTGGTTTTATAAAATGGTGGTCCAAAGAGCTTGATGATCCTTATATTACCAGAAGGCTGTATATGTGTTTGGTTAGACCTATACTTGAGTATGCCTCTGTTGGGTGGTCTCCTTCATATAGGCGCTATGTTGATTCAATTGGATCTGTTCGAAAGCAATTCTTGCCGTTTGCCCTTAGGAATTTGGGTTGGGATCCAATTGCCTCTCTTCTCCCTATGAAAATAGGTTGCTTCTGTTGTTCTTACCGTCTCTCGAGAAACGTAGATTTGTTCTTGGCGTTCCCTTCGTAATCAAAGTAATAAATGGTGCTATTGACTCACCTGCGTTACTTGGTGAAATAAGGTTTAAGGTCCCCAACCGCTTCCCTAGGCACTGTACCTTGGTTAAGCTTAGTCAATGTAAATATAATTATGAGCTGTTTAACCCGCTCAGAGTTGTTTGCAAGAAGTTTTTAAAGTCCAATAAAGCAACATTGCTTAATACGCGCGATTTACCTATGTCTTACTTAAATTAGCTTTTATCTTTAAAAAGTCGTTACGATTCGAAAATGAATTGTTGTTAACTATTATTGGTTGCCAAGGTTATGCATGTTTGCGATGGCTTAGGAGTTCGTTTGTAATTTGGTCCTGTACCGGTTGTGGGTGTGGCTCTATGCTGGTTGTGTACGTTCTTTTTTCTTTTTTTCTTCTTATTTGTTTTATTGTAATTATACTAAGTTTTAATATTAATTAATATAAGTTTTGCTTTAAGTGCCAATTGAACTCGACTGTTATTTGTTTAGTTGAGTTTCATGTATAAGTAGAATTAAAATAAATAAATAAATGTCTAAAATAAATAAATAAATAAATTGCATATAATACAAAAAAAAATATGAAGGGCACATTATTTTTATTGTTTCCAATGGGTAATGTTCGAGATATATCATTTTTGTTATTCTTCATCATGCGAATTTCCATTTCTTTTCCACAAGAACCTGCGTGTAAGAACAATAGTTGATATATATGCGCATCTATTACATAAAAAATATCCCTGACCATAAATTCTCCCGACCATGAAAAATTCCCAATCTCCATTTTATATCACATAGAATTCGTTAGCCCACACCGAGTTACAAGCGATTAAATTTTATATATGATTGAGAGGAACATGTCCTGAAGCATCTATCACGGCACAAGTAGGTGGTCGACCAGAAGATTTTGAACCATCTGTGTAAAAAAAATTCCAACCGTTACTCTCCAGTACTTGGGATTTTTCCCCTATTAGATTCCTGAAGACGTAATTTGGAGTATCTTCTTTCTTGTGCATAGATAGCGAAATGTCAAAAGAATAGCGGAAAATTTTTAACAGAATGTTTAATTTCTTTGGGACGTACAAACAATAGTCAATTCCAGATGGTGACTTTTGAATTTTCTTCGCAATAATAATCTTTCTCACATTTTCACCGAGAATAGATTTGTTTCAATTAAAAAACTTGAGAGCTTTTTTAGCTGTAAATTCATAAAGTCTATTTTCTAAAGCTGGGAGACCAGTTTCAATTATAATGTTGTTTATGGGCGTCCTCCGAAAAGCATAGCAGCTTACTCGGAGGGTTTGGTGATAGATCGGTTTAAGGATGTTGATGTTAGATTTGTAGTTATTGCCATAAATTCTCAAAGCATAGTCAATGTTGCTTAAAACAAGCACTTCGGTAAGATAAACAATCGTGTTAATGTGCGCATGCCTTTTCTAAGCAACGCATTGTATGGAGTTCACCCTTGTTAAAATGGACTTTTTTAACCGAAGACAGTGTTTGTTGGAAATATGAGCCCAAGAATATGCAGCAGAACGGTATTAATATGCATCAGTAGATTTCCTGTATCGCAAATCTGCTTTCAACAAATGTGCGTCTTTTCTTATTTTTGTATAGAAATTTTAGCGCCTGAAGAGTTTGCCCATGTGAAGATCTCTCGTCCAATAGATTCGAGAATGTTGATTGTCTTCTTGGTATCTATTTCTTTCCTTGAAATGTACACATCGTCCGAGATAATGTGCGATTTTCAGTATACGGCAATGAATTTTAGTAATTTCATTGAAAGCCATCTGAAAAAGCGTGACAAGGAGAACATCCATGTGGAATGCCATTCATTAGCGGAAAGAAATCAGAGAGATGGTTGTTAATTCTAACTTTAAACCGCCAATGCGACATGAATGATTTGATGTAATTGAAGAATTTGGGTCCAACATTCCATGATTTCAGGAGTCCTAAAATAGCATGAGGAACAACCCTGTCAAATGATTTTCGAGATCAATTGAGAGAATTGTTACATGATTCCGTTTGGAAATTGCTTTGCTTGTAAAATAACCAATATGTAGAAGAGCGTCAAGGCACCCCCGCTTGAAGTCTTTTTTGTTATTGCCTTATTTCAAGGAAAACATTTCTCAAAAAAATGTCTCACAATATAGTAAATAACTGAAATGTGAAAATTTTCGATACTTTAACCTAAATAACCCAAGAAGACAATTGAAAAAATTAGTAAAAATAACAGCCAATCGAAGAAATTCGAAAAAGTTCGTGCAAGCGCATTCGCTTTTTATTGATATGTTTATTTAATTCATTTGTAAATGTGTGCATGACGTGAAAAATACTTTTTAAAAATATATTAATGATACTTAGTTTAGATGGTCATCTATCTACATGTTTATGCCCATGTGAGGATACAAAAAAAAAAGAAAACATACGAAATATATTAGATATATCCTATGAAAAATGTCTATAAAATATTTATATATAAGTTACACACATTTTCAAATACCTTCTACAAATGTATTAGATATAAATAAAACTTAGATTATAGAAAATTTATAGATTATAAATATAGATTTGTCGCCCATAAATCAATTCTGGAAAATTCAATCTACGAAGATATACTTAAAAGAAGTGATTTTGAGTACAAGAATGTTCAAAACAATTCCCACTTTCTCATATTGATTGTACATACAAGAGATTGTCTTTACTGTCGAATTACTGTTCTTACAAATTAATTTTATTTTGTACTTCATTTTGAAAAATTTGTTTTAACTAATTGAATCCTTTTCGATTTTGCAAAGATCCTAATTTTATTTACAAAATTTAAAAAAGTTGAAAGACATTTTTGTAACGTGCAGCTCAATGCTATTCAAAGATTAATAAAATATTTACCGTGCGGAAGGAAAACATTTCAAAAAGCTTTAACATAATATTTTTTTTATAATAAAAAAAATATTGAAAGTAAATAATAATAATTATGATAAAGTAATTAACTACAACTCTTTTGAAAATAATTGAATTAATATTTCGTAGAAAAAATAAAGGATCACTGCTTCCAAACAATAAATCAACGAATGTTAAAAGTCAAAACAAGAATAACTTAGTCAGTGCACTAAACGTAGAGTTAAATATAGACTTCGAAATTCCAAAATTGAGACACACTTCTTGCAATTTGCTTCTTTAAAAATAAACTTTGCTCTTGTAAAAAATTCGCATACACTTGCAAACCAATTCAATTCGATAAATTGTAAGTTAAACATAAAAATTAAATCAAAAATTCTTAAACTTTAAAGATATCATTTTAAATTGCATACAAATTCCGATTATCATATTTTTTAATTTTGTTTTTTATTTAACCTAGATACTAGTCATGACGCGGTGTTAAAGAGAAATATGAATTTATTTGATGAGTATCCACAGAACTTAAGTGTATTGAAAGGGAATTACCAGCGGCCAAGATGCGCACGCGTTTAATTGGAGCTACTTTCTTCGGGGTCTGGACTAAACGCTTGCGTTCCTTTAGGTATTCTGAAACGAAATAAGCGAAGAAGTAAAATATTGCTATTTAAAACAAAAGAATTGGATAAAAGATGAATATGCCTTCGGAATATATTTTTCTGGCTTTGATTAAACTCACGTTATTCTTTAGTGTCAACACACAATTAACATGACATCAATATCACTTGAAACAAAAAACCAAACAAATGGAAATAATTTAATCATCATTCTCCCAAATTATAATTTCGAAAATTACGCGCGAAAGCAGTTTAAATATCTAGCATGTCGAACTAATTTATTCCTTAACCCTTATTTTATTTTAGAAAGTAAACTTGCAAGAAGTGTATCTAGTCTGTAATAAAAGAGTACGTATTCTTCTGCTTTAGAGTTAGTGCAAAGCGTTTAATGCTTCCAATTTAGAGAAGAAATGTGTGTTGGATGGTTTTAGTTTATCAGGAATGATGATAAGGGTTTTTTTAATGATAAATATCACAACTAGAGCTTAAATAGTGCAATTTGCAAGCAATCATTAAAAAGTTTTAAAATGTTGAGCTGTTTCTTAAGTTATTTCTAACAAATCATTGAAATTAATTGAAAGCATTTGTAGCAAAATTTTATTGGGGCTTTGGACTTTAAAAATATGATTAAATGAAAGCAGTAAAATATCACACACATCCATAGAATCTGGAATTTTTTTATATATGTTTTTAATGTTTTCGGACAATGCACACAATGGCACCAAGAATGCTTTTAGAGTTATAGAATTTCAAGCCTAGAGTTATACAAACGCTTATAAACCCTTATCGTCACTCAAGTTTCCCATTTTTGTGCCTGCCTGCAATGCGATTGGTATCATTTCAATCCCGCAGCTTGAGTGGGTTTTGCAGTTTGATGTATATTGACGAAATTACATGCGAAAACATAAATCGTTTTCGTCTTTGCTACCATTTTTTATATCTCTTATTCAAAATTAGACCAAGAGTAAAAGGAGCAAAGTTTCTCACGCCCATTTCAATTTACATAACTCTGAACTTTCTCGATCGACAATAGATGGGAGAATTTTGTTATTCTTTGATCATATATGCAATATATGCAATTTTTAATATTTTATTTAACTTATAGGTGGTTGTTCAACACATTTTAAGCCGCTCCAATATTTAATTTGCATTTTATGCAATGTTCTTCAATTTTCAAGTGTAATTGGCAAGAAATGCTCGCTGATACAAAATTCTGACGTTGTAATATTTTCTTGCTTTCAAGCAAGTAAGAGACACTAAAAGAGTTCTTTGATGAGAAAACGAAAAAGAAATCGTAAGACACACGACACGGCACATCGAAAAAGAAAAATAGTGCCCTCGAAAATTGAACCTTTCCTATTGAAACGTTATACGTGAAAGAACAATTGCATTGATATGCCTATCAGGTTGAGCGTCTTGTCAATCTTTGCAAAATATGTAGTACAATAATGTTAAACTTATATACTACACATAGGAATTAAACTTTTGCATCTATTTTAAAATTTCGAAATTTACCTGTAATTTTTGGCTGTCTTTTGCGAAACCGCATTTTGCGCGGCACAGCCGCCTCACTTGTTGTCCGGCTAATTGGATTGGCAGGAATCTTGAATAGGGCTAAAGTGGATGAATTCCCAAAGTGGGACTCATCACAAAAATCGGTATCAGTTGCTAAGCCATTTATGGTATCATTTTCACGCTCAGCTCTATCGTCCATCAGTAAATCTAAAGGTGTCGGCTGATCAGGTGACGGATGTACGTGCGCATTTCGCGTCAAAGTATACACTTCTGGTGCAACAATGCTTTCTTGATGGGTAATGCGTTCCCATATAAACTGGGCATTAGTAGTCGTCAATGGCACACCTGAACGAAAGTCGAAACCCCATTTTCTCGTTGCTTCTTCATGGTGTTTAGCCAACTGCTCCTTAAACATGCTGCAGGACATTAAAGAAAAGAATGAGTGTTGCAAAACCCACTGCAGAACAATAACAATAAACAATTATAATCACCTGTTGGTTTCGCTTGCATTGATTGGGCCGAATAAATCTTTTTTAATGCGACGCATTTGGTGGCTGCATGGCAAATTCCTTTGCAAAATTGTTGGACTGGAGCGCACTTTACATATTTCACTAAAGACTGGGTTCAAAATACGAGCTGCGGACATTATGGCAGAAAAATGTTTATTTTCATATTAATTGTCTACAATCAATTTTGTCTATTTTGCTTTTAGTGTTTCTTTTGTTTTCAGCACAGCAGAAATGTCAAATTTTTGGCGCAAAACTTTGACAGATATCTCGAATTATTAATGAAGCAATAACAGGAGTAACCAAAATCTTTTTCTTTTGTAATATTCACTATTCTCCACCTCGAGTACAGTTTGTCCAAAGTTTTTTTCACTTGATCAAGAAATGGGAATAAGTTTTTTCTTTTTTGTTGACTTCACAAAGAATCATAATAATATGCGGCATAAAGTGAAACTTCTGTATAAATTTAATAAAAATATGTTAATGATTTCCTTATGGTTTTACTTCTCTCTTTCCGAATCGCTTTAATTGCACTATATATTTTGCTTTCCTCAAAACATTTATCCTTTTAATTTCCACAAAACATTGCCAGCCTTCGAATCTCTGAATGTTATTAAAAAGTGTTAAGATATTAAATTCATTCTATTATTTTTTTGGCTTTATTTTACATGAAATTTTCAAAAGTTCCATAAATAAATACATTCACTCTCACGGCGAAACATGTTTATTGGTTGCGTTCACTCTCTAAACTGAGTTATGCATAATTCTTCCCTTTTAACTCTTACTAAAGAAATTGAATTCTTACAAATAAATGAGGAGAAAACACGAAATCATTGTCTAAAATGTTTTGTGTGAGAGAATAAAATTTGGAAGAATTAATTATAATAGATTGTTTACTCACCACTTAAGGTGTACACATACGGATAGCTTTTGTTAATATACGTTAATGAAAAATTAATAAAGTGAAAAGTATCTTTAAAAAATTACTTTTTTGAAAAAAAAATATAATTAATAAAACGAAATAAGCTTATTTCATATAGAAACAGCAGTATACTTTAGTTAGATTTTCTTTCTTTTTTAATAAAAATGCAAATGACCACTTTAAAACCATACTGTGCTTGCAATATGAACCGTATGATTATGATGATTTTGATAAAATGTCAAAAACAACGCACAAAGAAATTTTCCAAAAATTTGCGTTCACGCACAACGCAAAGCAAGCTGGGTTTTAATTCACACAATCAAATGACAGTTCGTGAGAACAACGTGTAACGCAAACATTGTGTTCGCTTAAAAGATTTTTCGGAAAGTTTTTTGTAAATTTTAAATTACGAGGATGGTGCGAAAATAGTGAAGAATAAATTGTATTCAAAATTTCTAAAAAATGAATAGAAGGTGAACAATAAATTTTGTCATAGCCACTTTTTTGTGATTATAGGTAGGAGATGGGGTGCTTAAGATGAAGAAAAATTTAAAGAAAAGTAAGTGTTAAATTAAAAACGAAGTTTGATGTATGTTTTAGGTGGTTGCAAAAGTTTGTATTGTTTTGACACTTGAAAAAGGCATTTATTGTGGAAAATTGGTGCATTGTATATTAGTCAAAATAGTTTCTGTCATTTTCTACAACATTTTGCAATACACCCTCCCGTCAATTTTTGCATTTCTTCAAATTTACGAAGAAGCGTGCCAGCCAAACCATGCTGCATGTCTGGTGATTACGCTGGTTGTGGCAGAAATTCTCATTCGAACTGTAACAGCGTATCCTGGACAACTTCCAAGAAGTGACCAAAAAACGCCATTTTCAGTCAATTCGTGTCGCCAATTTTAAACGGTTGAAAGCAAAACCGATTTTATCGTTGAAGATCTTATTATGCTTTTTCTATTTTCGTTATAAAACACTAAATGTTAAAATGAGAATTCACCTGGTGGAGTTCGAAAAATAGATACCTGTGACCCAAATTCGGTAAAGTTAAAATTTGTATTAAATTATTTTTGTGAATCAATTTTCATTACGTTTTGCTTTAAAAAGGCTTACTTATCACAAAGGCGATTATATGGCAGGCGATACAACACTGATTCAAACTTTCCACTTCAATTTAGTGAAGTCAAAAAGCCCAAAAGAATCGATAAACGTTTGACATGAAACTCTTTTTCTTTTTCCTCGCCGCCGAGGATTTAAAAATTTTTCTTTAGACAAAGAGAAAAAAAAAATAAATAAAATAAAAATAAAAAAAATGAAATAATAAAAAAAACAAACTAAATGAACGAAAAGGTCTGGTCAGTTTCCGGCTGTGCGTCTGTCGCCAGTGGGTCAGTCGGTCATCGTCTAGCGTCGGCCCTACATGGCCACCATGTGCACGCCCCTACACCTCAGCCACAGCGGTGGCAGCGCACGCTTAGCCACACATGGGTAACAACAAAATCGGATAGCTTAAAAGAAAAGGTAACATAACTTACAGTACAAGCAAGGTGGTGGTGTTCGTTTACTTGGTGAATATTACTGCTTTCACGGTCGGCTGCAGCTATCCCAATGCTCCCGATAAGTTGTTGCTGTTGTTGTTGCTTCTGCCTTCAATTTTATTACTTCCCTCTGATTCGTTGCTGGTGGTGTAACAAGGTGATGGTGACTGCTTCACTGGCTGCCGAATAAATTTATGCATAGTAGTTTACGAAGTCACTTCTCTGCATCCATGCACATAAAAGCGGCGATAAATCTTCAGAACTTTGTTGTAATGATTTATATAAATTCGTTGTGCAATTGCACATGTTCATCTCATTAAGCTTATTTTTCATGCTTCGACCATTCACGGCACCAATCATCTTCGAGTCCTTTGATTTTTAGTTCAGTTTTCTTTAAAAATTGAAATGTTCTTGTGGCAAAAATTCATAAACCAATTAAAAGCCTTCTTTTTTGTTTCTCGCATTTATTCATTTATTTATTTATTTATTTTTTTTTTCAAATATCTTATTCTTCGCGAACATTAGTATTTCCTACGTTAATATGCTTTGTATTTATAATATTAATATCGACAACAATAAGTATATTTAATTTTTATCAATCATATATTCAACTGTTCATTGTGGGTTAATGGGTTTTTCCATTTCGATTTCGTTGTTTTTTCTTTTGATTTTATTCCCAAGTTGGTCTGTTTTAACTCAAACCACACAACGAAATGTTTGAAAGTACTTCTATTTTTATTAACTATAAATTTTTTTGTTAACAATAATAAATAGATTTTAATTAATCAATCATATGTGTAAATGTTCATTGTGTGTTAATGGTTTTCCTTTTTTTTCTTCTCAGTATCACATGGGTTTACGTGTCTTATTTGCACAGGCTCTCGCGATAAGCATCTCTAACTAACTTTATATGCGACAGCTGTACCCGTTCTATATGGAAAAAAAAAAA
>NW_023998465.1:607028-607353 GCF_014805625.2 Glossina fuscipes | reverse complement strand
TTTTTTTTTTTCTTTTCAATAATCAAAATGGCCTCTTTTATAATGTTAATCAAAATTATTATATTTTGTTATAATTTTCGTTTGCTTTTAATTTTAACATTAACTTCTGGCAATATCCGGAAAAATATTTTACGCAAAATGTCCGAAAAATGTTGACACATGATTTTCTTAAAGTTCGCAAAAAAAAATGGATCATTATCCTTTTATTTGTTTTAAAAATATGATATTTACATTATTTTCTTTTCTTTTATGCCAGTAAACAAACACTACCAATGGATAAAAAAACGACAAGAACTGCACTCAGCGAGTGCCTGACTCCGACTCT
>NW_023998465.1:594066-607018 GCF_014805625.2 Glossina fuscipes | reverse complement strand
TAAAAAAAACGACAAGAACTGCACTCAGCGAGTGCCTGACTCCGACTGCCTTCAACTCAGGATTCTATCCCCTGACTTTAATTTTTGAAACGCAGACAGACTTCTCCTTTTCACTTCATTTCCCTCTTCTTCTTCCTGTTGCTCTCTCTCTATAACGGCTTGCCGTTACTCTCACAAGAGCAAGCATAGATCCCGCAAAATCATACGATTTTGCCTATGCTTGCTAGAGCAAAAGGAAAAAAAAAGGAGTACCGCAAAATCATACGATTCTGCCTGTACTTGCAAAAGCAAAAAAAAGGGTACCGCAAAATCATACGATTTTGACTGTACTTGCAAAAGCAAGCAATGGTACCGCAAAATCATACGATTTTGACTGTACTTGCGAAATAGGAGATCAGAAAAGAAAAAAGAAAATAAAATAATAAACACATATACCGCAAGATCATGCGATTTACTAGCGGTACCACAAAATCGCATGATTTTGTCTAACGGCATGCCGTTATTGCTCCGCTTGCGGTTGACACAGACCGACAGACACCCTACCCAAGGTTTGTTCGCGGCCGTTACACGTTTCCAAATTTCCTTGAGAAAAAATGATAATAATTATATTTACAAGAGAATGATAAATAACAGTAACATTGTTTCAGACAGATATAATTTCATATTATATAGAAAATAATCCCTGATAGTTGCGTCAAACTGAAGTACAAGTGGGAAAGATTTCATATTGTAATGTCAAATCAACTTTTAAAGTTATATCGCGTCGTGATGGTGTATCTGGTGGCCATTTTAACGGGGCAAATATCCGAAAGCTTGGGCTTATTATTGTCTTCGCGCTTAAATGTAGTGTTAAAATGACTCATAATTGCTTACGCTTACCGACCGTTCGTAATTTATTGAAATTTTTAATTTCCATAGAATTCAAGGTTTATGGGCCCCTTGACGGCTGTCCTATTAATTTTACTCTCCACGTTCGGCATGGGTTATGGTAAAAGTACTTACTTACAATTCACCGTTTATGCGTTTCATCATGAATTGCAGCTACCTGCCTCATAGTATGGACGGCATCATAGAAGCTTTGTATGGATACAACCGTTCAGATACTATTTGTCCGCCTACCGAAATTTTTTGCATGTTCAAGAGCGCAAGGTTTCTCTGCGTGATTTTAAGCTTTGAAAATCGCAACTATACCTTTTCAATTGTATGCTTGGGTGGTTTCTGCATTATTTTCACGATACAAGCCTTTGCTTTAATAAACCACCGCTTGTCCACGTCAGGAACCGCTCATCCGTTTATTCAAAAAATTAATAAATATTTACTTAAGTGTTTAATTTTAATTCTAATAAATAAATGGTGCATACATGTAGGGATAAACATTAAAAGCGCCAGTAGTTATCATTCGATTTCAATAAATCATTTCTTTCACCGCGTAGTCGAGTTTAAATAATTTACTCGGATGCATTTAACTCGTTAACTTTTTTCGATTCGTTGTAATTTTTTAATCTCTTTTTAATTTTATGTATTGTTATATTTAAGACCTATTAATTTTTATTACAGCCAATAGAATTTTACAAGTTTGACTTTTATATTTAGGATGCGTTTGCAATTATTTAAAATCTTGCAAATGTCCTTGCGGTGGGGCAGCATCACCATAAGCCTCAGAATATGTTTGGTTAGTTTCGGCAGCATATTTCTTCAAATAAACAACAAAAGTAATCAATTTGGAAGAAGAGTTTTGAGCGCTCCATGATTGGCGCCAGCATACGCTGAACAAATCATCAATATTAAACGGGAAAAAAAAAAAAGTTATGTTATGTAGAGGAAGGGCAAAACCATCGAATTCAACCGTTATATATACTGGTACTTTCCCATTTCTTTATTCTCTTTACCTGTAGAAGTCAAAATTTTTGTAAACCCTTAACAGTATCTAAAAATGGATAACGGTATATTTTTTTTGTGCGTCAAACACTTCACACTGTATAAGATTATCATTTCTCTATTTGTAATTAGAGAGTTTAAGGTATTAAAAGTTGACGTAAAAATGTGAATTTCGGTACTACCATTTTTTTGTTACTTTATGGCCGAAAATGGCCTTGAAAATGGATTTTTATAATTACTAATAGGGCAACGTTGAACTTCCACATATTTTGATTTCTATCGATTTCACGCCAGCGATACTAAATTAAATATCATAAATAAGAGCAATACATACTTCGAGCCTTTAGTTAAGTTTCAGCATCTAGTATTAAATAAATGTAGTCTCTTAAATGCTTTTTAAAAAATGCTGCACATTAGTTACGATAGAATAAAGTTAATTGTTTGTTAAAAAACGCTCATTATTATGAGTTATGCGTTATTTCGATGAACATAAGCAAAAGCTGCAAAAAATTCGATGAAAATAAGCAAGAGCTGCACAAATTTCGATGAAAATAAACAAAAGCTTAGAAAAATTGTCCCTGCAACATTTTTACTCTGTTTATGTTTTGTTTATGTTTCTGATTTTGCTTACGTTTCTATGGCACGTGTTTCATCCCGCTGTATGGAATCTTTTACTCAGATATATGAATAGATGCATATTTATTTATTTATTTTATTAATGAAATTAAAAAAAAAATTATAATGCAAATTTTCTTATAAAACATATCAAGGTATTGCAGCTACAGTATACGGCTACAGGTATACACATAAACTTTTTCAAGTTAAAGGGTTATCTAAACGTGGTTTTTTCCATAAGGTGTGCATGTAAAAGGCAGCTGAAAATTAATTTGAAACCAGACTGTTTTCCGGATTTTGTTTACATCCAAATACTTCACTTATGTTTATATATAGGTTTGATTACTTTCGGTGATTTCACGCCACGCTTAATTTTTTTTGACACAGGGCGCACTTAAGTTGAACTTTGTCCCCATTAGACATTCTGTAAACTTTTTGTGGGTCAATTTTGATTTTTTATCACCTTTTTTTTCCCGTTATTCGAAAATTATTAAAATTAGAAGGGTGCAATATTCTGCATATTGTTGCAAAACACGCTAGCCTTTACGCCCAAAAATAGCATTAATCAGCGGTGTCCATACAAAGTTACGAATCGTTAAATTTAAGCTTTTTGAGTTTGTTGATTAAAACATTAAAAAAATATTACTTGTATTTAAATGTTGTGGTTTATTTTTCTATTTGGAGCAGGTCTTTCTCGTTTCATTTTCGTTTTTTTATTTTTCTTCGACATTCTTTTTTTTTTAAAGTTGTGCGAGAACAGCATTATTTTCTTTAAACAATAAATTTTCACAGCAGTAATCTCTGTTAAACATGTTATTCACATGTTTGTTTTTTGAGTATAGTTGACATCCAAAGAAGAAAAAAAGTAAGCATTTAAAGTGATGATAATATTAACAGTGCTACCTATGTCATTTATCAAAAACGTCGAAAATCCCAAGAGAAGTCTTCTACTTTACAAATTATCTTAGCATTTAGTCTCTTTGATGATAATAATCTAAAGAGCCCCAAATTTTATATATATTAGGAAACCAATTACAGAATTGGAAAAACGCGTTGTATCTTACTGGAGATCTTTCTTTTCTATTACACAATTCCTGGAAAAATTTGGCTAAGGTATTTATATGGATCTCATACGTGTGTATAGTTATTGTTCTAAAAGTGTCTTGAATTTTTGTTACTGTTCTTTTTGCTTTTTTTTTTAATAACAATTATTTTCAAGTAGAGTTAACTATTTAAATACTAGTGCATTTAGCAATTTATATGGGTATGTTGTTGAATTGATGAGTAGGAGATCAGGTCATAAACGGGGGAGCTTTGGAATAAAATATTTTTATGATTTTTTTTAAAGGAATATTTACAAGCAACAAATTTGATGATTTAAAAATACTAAGCTCCCTACACAAGAAACAATTATATATATATTATTATTTGTTTGAAGTTTTCTTATTTTATTATACGAGCAATTTTTTAAATTTAATTATACTAAATTTTTTTCTTTTTTTTTTATTCTTGTTCTTCACACTGTGGAAATACAGTATACATATGTGCATAGTGTTTGTCTGTTACTTTTATATATTTAGGTTAAGTATAAAACCTTTTTTATTTTTTACTAAAGCCAAGTATAGTGTAGTATGTTTTAAAAAAGATAGCAAAAAAGTAAGTAAGTAAGTTTAACATACGTTAAAATTTGTCTAGTATTTTATTTTACTTTAATTATTCTAAATTTAAAAGCTAATTAATTTAGTTAATTATATTTTATTTAAACATATTCAAAAGGTACGTATTTTGCTTCTATGTGATTAACAGCCCGAAACATAGAAAGTAATATCACATTAAATGAAATGGAAAAATGCAACCTTTGACTGTAACCAAATATTGATAAATAACAACACTTAAAAAAATTAAATAAGTAATTAATAAATCATAAAATTTGCAAAACAAATTGTCCTTAGCTTGACTCTTCAATTTCTAACAACAAAAGTCGCAAGTATTTCACAAGTTAAATTCAATTCATTTCACGTTACATCACAGACGAAAATATGCCAGCATTCTCTAGTCGAGGGTATTACGTTAACTCGAAAAGAAAGCTTTCATTATAAGGATATTTCATAAGTTGACAATACAAGTCTTTCCTTAAAGACATACTTAAGAGACTATTTAAAAAAGAAAGGTAAAAACACTATAGTGGAACCCGGCCCGCCATTAAGCACCCTAAACCGCTTCGTTTAATACAGTTGTTTATGTGACTTTTTGAAGTAAGACTGTATGGCGGGAGTGATCGAAAAAGTGGTGCGATCCGAACGCCTTCAATAGGTCCTCGGGTCAAAACGTATCGGCAACTAGCCCGCCTTTAATTTAGCAAACCCATTTTAACTTCGCCGAACCTCTCCTATGTTGATTATTTGATTGATTTGATTGATTATTTACCAACTATTCCACCACGTCATAAAAATTAGCCATATGATCGTACGTTGACAGACTTAAACTATGGAAAAAACCACACCCAAAAATGATACAGCCGGTATGCGGAGATCAGTGGGTTTAATTGTAATTGAAGATCTTTTCGGGCCATACAAGGCCAAACCTTTCTGGACATCTATGTGCAAATCTCGAGTCAAATGATGCCGTTTGTTTAAGGCTTGCAAACCCAAACCGTAGTAAATGTTTGCATCTTGCACACTCCATAATAAGTCAACCGGTATGTAGCGGACGCGATATGTATGTTTAGTTTCACGATTTTCCACAGTTATCATAAGACTACTGCTATTAGTAATTAATAATAAGTCAGCACTTAAAAATAAATTCGATGTATGGTCAATACTGATCGAAGAACCACCGAAAAAGCAATCCGAACTAATAGAAACTTCTAAAGGCAACGATAAAAAGATCTTTATACATTACACGATTTCGATATTGATTTGGATGTCAGTGTACTAGGTATAAAGAATTGCTTAGTTTATTGACTATTTTAATTCTTTTTTTTTTTTAAATAGCGGCACTAATGGAATAGTAATTTTGATATTGGCTCTGGATAATCCGGAAATATGTGGCCGAAACTAGCTTGGCTTACAGGAATTTTCAATATCTTATGAATTTAAATAAAAAGCGGAGAATGGTTCTGTTAGCAGTTGGTTGAGCTTTCCAAGCTTTGTTTATTAAAATAAATGCATGTTCAAAATAGTATCATTATGCGGAATTTTATATATGTGCTTGGCCTATTTGGTGGCAGTAGAGCCGATCGGGATATATTCAAAGATTTATTATGGCATAATCGTACTTAATACACTTAGTTACCTTCCATAAATACATATCGTAAGAGTGGAAATATAAATAAAATATTAATTCAATATCGTAATAACAAGCCGTTCAAGCCAAAATACAAGTGGACCACGCAGTGAAAGGCATTCTTGAGTTTTACGTCTAAGTTTTAAAGTTACAATAGTTCATATATGTGTATGTACACATACATAGTCGAACGACGCTGCTCCCCAGCCAAACTAAATAAAAAGATATCACATACGCAATATTCTTCAAGCGAAATCCAGTTCCCATCAGTAGCAATTCTAACACAATTTTTCATTGCTTTTCATATAAAGTATTCATAGGAAATTTACGATGGAAAACTTTATTAATGTGGGAGATATGGCGAAATTCATAAGCCAAACGATTCCAGCAAAGTGCCACTATTACCACAAAAGACCTCTAAAAATCTATCTAAATGTCCTAGGAACATAAACTTGGCGGTTTTTAAAAGATCGCAGAAAACTAAATTTACAACGCATAAAAGGAGGAAGACATTATGAAACTACTACTATAAACGTCTTGAACTAGGGTAAGACTACGATTTGATTTAGTCAGATCTGTTTATTTTTCGTCCCACTATCGCAGCAATTGAAATGGAAACCTGAGAGATTGTAGATATATCCTTAAACAGCCCGTAAATTTCCACGAAAAGCTTAGATACGTCTGCAATTATAAAAGGTTTGAATTGACGCGCAACGTTACAAAGCGTAAAATCTCTTTTCGCGAAACGTTATATAAACATGTATGAAATAGTCTCCACGTCGAAGAATATTTTTTATGGTAAAGGAAATTTACAATGAAATGATACAAAATAGTTTCCATGCCGGGGAATATTTTTCATGGTAGAGGATTTACATTTATTGAAAATAAGCTGTGATTTTTTTGCTCTCTCCATTCTCCACAAACGGAAATTCTTATTAGGAACCGGTGTAAAGAGAAAAACCAGATAGCGGCGATTCAAAATCATTTCACAATAAGAACTTTGAAGAAGTGTTTGTATGTCAAAAACAAATTAGAAAAAAAAAATTTGTTATACATTTACATTAAAGTGAAATAAGAAAAATCAGAAAAAATTTTTAAATGTTAGATTTTCTTTTAAAACATTTTAACAAAGTTATAAAGTTATATTTATTGACGGTAAGTGCATTTATTTGCTCTGTTTAAAAGATTTAAGTTATTGAGAAGGAGACCCAGCTGAGATTCCTATACTTTTTCTGGGAATATCTTTAGTGTCTCCTTCGTTTCAAGTAATTTCGTGACTTTGAATTCGATTTTATGATATATGAAATAAAATATGAAATATCTAAACTAATTAGTCAACAACGTCCTATGTTTTTTCAAATTAATTAATTGGCGCTTAATTTTAGTATGGTCTCTCCATGTTAACCTTTTGTTAATATGTAAGCCCAGATATTTTGGGTTATATAAATATATTAATATATTGTTATAATTACCTTTACTCTATTGCATTTCACGCAAAGCAATTACTTCTGTATTTGTAATTTTGCAATGTGATGTTGAACTCGAGGAAGACGAAGTGATGCCTTTACAAGAACGTGTCAGCGAGGCTCAGCGTAAAGATATTGAGGAATCTAAGGATAAAAGGATTCAAAAAGGGCGGTGCTGCTGATGCCGATGATTCGGAACAATTTGTTAAAGCACGAAAGCGTTTAAAAGTGGCTGGAAATGTTAGAAAGAATTGGAAAAGGGCTGAGAAAAAATAATTTTCAAATGGCTATTAAAAGAAAATTTTAAATTTGGATAGAACTTTTACCATTCAATTAATGTAAATAAATAAGATTCATTTACCATTTCTATCAATTAATCATTTCTTTTAACTTTATGAACAGAAAATCCCGTACGTAATAAAATAATAGTAAAGCTGGTGTAAATTTCGACATATTGTTCAACATTAACGATAACTATTTAGTTTGGCTATGTGGAGAGGTTGACAGTTCAGTCGTTCGCTTGTCAGCACACGCCTTCGCCCTTGTGGCCAAACGATTAGTGATGCCCGAGCCGTCATTAAACTTACAGTTATTGGGGCGAAAGTATTTGAATTTAAGGAATGACCGGTGTAATCACCTTCTATTCTACAATACCTCTCCGGAAAGCGTAGGATTTTTAGGCGAAATGAGAGATGCAATGTCATCACGTTTATATAACTCTTCATTTATGTTCACTGTGCAACGTTAACTACACCTTGTTGTGATACCTGGGTATACCGCTGTAAGCGGTATGAAAAACCGACCCCCCTCAAGTTTTTTCAGACCACGCCTAACGCTTTGTAAAGTTATTCTTAACTGGTAAACAGTCACTGCCCGGTTCCGAACTAAGCCTATACGCCGGTTCCTTGTATCGTCCGTTAGTCCACGCCGCTCGAGGACACCACACCAGTTTTGGGTATTCCCGTAGTAGCCTACTTAGGGTTTCGTGCGTCGTTGTCCTATTTTCCGTAGTATAGCTAAAAAAATAATGAAAACAAAGAATTTTTGAAAAATCGCACTAACGCTTGATTATTTATTAGCAACAACATCGTCCACAACACGACTTTTGTTTACCGATTATCTAGCTTAGCTAACAGTTGCATTTGTAAGGAAAAATAACTTGCTTGCACTTTAGACAGCTAAATATCTACATCCATACACTGAGCAAACGCCGGATCAACTTCCCATGAGAGAAAAAAGGCCCAACAAAGCTAACTAATATCTGCTTATACATACATATATACATATTATGTATTGTATACATGTTATACATCTGTATCTATATAAGATTTCAGCCAATTAAGCCGATTTTAACTGTTCAGAAAACAGATCAATAACAAAACCGACTAATCCTAAATGCTAAATGTGATAAAACATGTAGGCCAGTGTAATGTTATCTTTTTTAAATCGATTTATTATTCCAGTACCTTGCGATGGTAATATTGGAAGGGAAGGCAATTGGACAAACATGATTAAATGAAATCGCGATGACTTAAACCAGTCTAAAAGTGGGGTTATATGCGTTTTATCAAGCGTTGCTGCAATATCCCATAAGGAAGCTTTAGAGATCCTATAAAGTTGTTGATCAGTATAAAATTCCCTATCGACCTCAGCATGTCGGCCTACAATGAAATACAAGATACTTTGCTTAATAGTATGTGTGAAATTAACGCAGCCTTCGCGCAATTGTACAAAAAAAGGACTACCGTTCGTTTGGTAAGTACGGGAATTGAATTTTATATATTAATGATAACTTATAACGGTTGTTTTTCTTATGCACAACGTGCGCCTTGAAAACCCAGAGGAGTTCGATTTCTTCCTCATACTAAAATTTGCGTTTGGAGAAAAGCTGAACGTATTAATGGATGGCAAAAGACTAGGAATTGTAAGACTACGTTATGGCGGCAATTTAAATGAGCCACCCTTGAATAAGGATTTGGGGATTAGTACTTAAGGATGAGGATTAGTACTTAAACAACTTATTGACCAGAAGGTGGGAAGAAGAAAGCCACTAAAACGAACTGCATTACAAATGTGGATAAGCGACATTACAAAAAAAGTTTTAGAAAATATTGGAAACCGTGTACAATCGAGGACAAATGTTTGGTACTAAAATACGTAAAACGAGGTGTGGCTCATACCATATACGTTTTGAGTGGTTTCACAAATATTCATGCGAAGCACATAATATTTCAATAGAAAATAGACCCGATCGAAAAAACTTTGTACGCTTGAAAAAATGTTTTCTTCCATTATACCAACGACTCATCACCATTTTCTGAATCGAGTAAAACGTATTCCTCTGCAGCCCTTATCTTTGGCCGTATATTTTCGTGTTGATATTATAGTTTCCAATTTTTAAAGTATTTTCACAAAATTTGTCTACAGATTCGTATTCTGCCCATAGGATAAAGCCTACTAAATATTATTTATATCGACCTTTTTTGCGACTCTTTCCCATATAAGGCCCTATTTTCACAATGAAGCCTATATTTATAAATAATATTATAGTCTTCTAAATATCTCCATAAAAGTCGTTAATTAATGGGATAAGCAAATTTTTGAACCCCTTCCGTATAATCGTATCCAGAGAAAGTACGCATTTATATGGTAGCGCTTTTAAAAATCTCTGGGTTTGCAACAATAAATTTGCATAAAGGGGAACTGTTACAGATTTGCATTCTGTAGGCTTATTTTTTGAAAAGCATGCTTTGCTATCATAGACAAGATCGTTTATGGTACTTAATATTCGGGCTTCATCGACTATAATGTTTTAGTTATCTGCCCTTTCGATTTGTTGCTCAAGAATAAATCAAAAATTAGCCCGTTAGAAGACAGATAATGAATCACTCCAAGAAACACCTCTTGATTCAACTATATAGCAGTCCTAATTCTAGAGAAGTCACCAAAGAATGCGCAAATATTCCAGATAAACGCATAATCATTACCTTATCTATGATTGTCCTGATAAATATATAAAGTACTTACCTGCACCTAATATAAGAGCTAGGCTTAACAACCAGCTAGACTTAAAAAACAAATTGGGTTCATATGGCAACAACAATAACAACTTTAAACACATCACGGACATTTGTTCATATGGAGGGTGACTTTTATTCTGGCAAGATCAAGTTCATAACCATATAAGTTTATATTATTCGCATACAAGGGAAGTTTAACAAAAATATGGTACTTTGTGTTTGCTTATTAAAACTATTGCTACTTTGATTAGCTGCTTCAAAACTGTGCGTTGCATACAATGATGCAATGAGACCAATCATGTCTCGTCAATCAGGCTGTAATGCTTACCAAACTTTTACAAAGACAAAAAATACACAAAGACACAGACTTTGATGAAGATTGCAGAAATGTTCCTTTAACTGTTTAATGAATTTAACAATGTTTGTATTTTAGAATTGAGTTTGCTTAAGCGTTTTGCAAAAAATAGGTACACTAAAAAATTTTCAGCGCTTTGCCATCTCTTATTTTCTTTCCCCAATAAAATTGGTATTATGGACGACCAGGCAATGTAAACACGGTCCTCGCTTTTGAAGTATGGATTTGTACTCGTAACACCTTTTAACTTTTTAGCTGGTTCTGTGCTCAAACGGTGCTTGGTTATGGTGTTTGATAATTCGTTATTAAAGAAAGAGGAAGCCGTGTTCAAACTCTCATAAAAAAGATCTTTGGAAAGTTGCGAACGAAATCAATCCCTAAATATAAATTTTGCTGAAGATATGACACAATCAAGAAAGTAAGAGGTTTTATTTTACCTCGGAAGGTCGCGTCGGTGATTATACAACCTACTGGAGAATGTTTACTAGCGTCAGCCGTCTTCAAGGATACCGTAAACTTTCTCGATGGATATTTATTTTCTTGAAGAAAACTCTTCGCGTAATCAGAAGCAAAACATGAAAAAGGTGCATCAGTATAAATTAGACCTAACACATTTTGATCAAATAACTGGACAGAAACAAATGGCCATATATAATCAGAAAGGGCTACTGAAGAAAATAATTTTCTATTATTTAAAACAAAATTTTCAAAAATGACGTAAACGAGCAGTGGACCGTTTAGATCTTTTATGAATTGAAGGAACGTACAAGTTCATTAAATATTCGGGTTTTGATTTTATTGTACTCGAGTAATCGGGCATGATAAGATTTGAGTATCATAAGACATTCGGACTATCGATAGGACTGGCTTGGACTGAGGCATGGCGAGTCTATTCCATAACCGTACCAAGATATACACCTGTCCGTTAGGCAGTCTTCAAAATCACGATCATGTTGTGAACAATTCCGACACGTTATTAGGTAGTATTCTTTAACACCATCTCCGTCAAACTCACCCTCTTCAATGTCTTTGTCTTCCATAATTTCTGAAACATGAGGTATATTAGGCTCAGAGAATTTACACATGTTCAATTCTTCATCGAGAAATTCATGCTTAAATCTCTTTTTAGAATCTCGACAAGCTCGCTATCGGTTATTGGAATATCCCATCCGTCCGTCAAAACTGCGTTATAGTACGTGTCATATTTCTCAGTGACTCTTTGTTTGCTGTTACGGATCATTTCTCTTAGATCCAAGTCTAAGTCTCGGTGCTTAAATTAAGTCTTAACCTCGCGACAAAGGGATTCGCATACAACTACCTGAACCTTACCTCTTCAATACACATCTAAAGCTTTTCCTGCAAACAATAAGTGAAGCCGACCACATGACAATTCGAGATTTCCTCGTAGGCTTTTCTTGGTTAAAACTTGAGCTCTGCACAGGAAAATATCAACCGTCAAGCCTTCATTTTCATTGCCACCAAACTTCAAATCACAATTAGAAATAATATTTGACACGTTATCTAGGTTTAACTCATAATTGGAGTGGTTAACGGGTGGTTTAGACCGCATCAGAAGAGATGTATTGGAAACTGAAGCATTAGCGACATTTGATTGACACTTGATTGTGCTTTATTTATATTCAAAGAGTTTAATTCTGATCTAAGCGTCTCTATGATGAGGGACTGTATCATGGAAATGGTGACGTTATTGTCAGGCAATTCTGATGGTATAGCTTATATATTCGCCTTACGGTTTCATTTGTATCGGATTTTCAAGGTATTAAGCAGCGGCCCGTTAGTACTACTTACTTTTGTATTTGTATCAACTGAAGCCTAAGTATCGGTTTCAGTTTTATTTTTAGGAGAGCTGCGAATTTAACTTAATTTGAAAAATCGTCCTTTCGAACCATCAGGAAGTACGTCAAATCCATTGTATGACATGAATATGTCGAGTTTGTACTATTCTTTACCAATAGGACATTCTTGATTACCAGTTAATGCATTCTTTATGGAAGACATGATTACATGGGGTGGTAAGTGAGTAAGTAAGCATAATGTGTGAAGCAGTTATTTGGCAATTGATTATTTCTTGGTCCAGTCGCTATATTTATGATTTAAAATTGAACGAATCGAATTGAAATTGAAGTACTTTGATCTGAATTAATAAAGATTAAAATTATGTTTCATAGCCG
The DNA here is from genome assembly GCF_014805625.2 of Glossina fuscipes. NCBI lineage: Eukaryota > Metazoa > Arthropoda > Insecta > Diptera > Glossinidae > Glossina > Glossina fuscipes. The sequence goes on along the minus strand of NW_023998465.1, from coordinate 594,207 downwards.
GATATACGTGAATCAAAAAAAGTGTAATGCATTGTGATATAAGGTTTAGCTCCGTAAATTAACAATATTATATTACATATGTGATATGTATTAGTTACGGATAATTGTATTATATTATTATTGTAAATTATTATAAATTTA
>NW_023998465.1:542967-593966 GCF_014805625.2 Glossina fuscipes | reverse complement strand
CCAGAGAATAAATTCCAAGACTAAAGTCTTAAAGCACTAGCATCTAAGGCTTTCGGCTTATTGAATTATAAAAAAGTATCTTATAAAGAAATTAAATCGACAACAAAAAAAAAAAAATTCAAATGGGGAATATTTAACTCTACTGGGAGGAAAAAAGACCTTTAGATCACATTCTACCTTTTAATCACATTCTAGTCTTCTTTTTAAATATTAATTCTATATTAATTCATTTTCGCGAGTGTAAGGGCCTCGATTAGAAATATTAGATCCGTTGCTTAGAAATGTAATATCAGCACCCTTATCTGTATCATATCGCAATGGTACTAGTAATACCGCTAGTATTATTTTTAACACTGCGTTTTAAGGAGTAGTTTAAAACCATTTTGAATTTGTCTGACTAAGGCATAGTAAGAATTGAGTTTTTACAGAACCAATCTTAATTTTCTAATTTATTTTAAAAAAAATTAATTTCCGTAATTTATATTTTTTTTTATTGTCTTATTTAAATTCGTACGTTACTGATTATATAGCGTTACGCTTATCGTCATTAGGGCCAAAAGCATATGCATTTTTTTGTCACGCTTCATGATTTGCTTGGTACTAAGTAAGAGCCACGCTTGCGTGACACAAAGTAAATTTCTCGGCTCTATATCAAGAAGGAAAACTTAAGAATTTACTCGTGTCAATAAAACACACCCTTACGTTGCTCTTAACTTTTTATTTGGTTTATTAAAATAATTCTGATATTACAATAGTCTATATTAACGTTAAACGTTCATTAGGGGAGGAAATAAAAGGAATACGCAATTGTTATTTTCTCACCTGTTACGTATCTCCGTTGGCAAAGCGAACCTTTAATTTTTTTGAATTATGCGGACTTTATATGAACAAATTCTATTCAACGCTTTGAAATTTTATTTCCTAGGAAAAATCAGAAGCATCACCCCGTTGGATATTCATCCCAAATGCTTATAGGCGTTCGGCCATATGCGAAATAAGTAGAACCGTTGCTCAGAATGTAACGTACCGACGTTTCGTAAAATTATGAAGACTTCAAAAACTTATCAGGTAAATGTTTTTCAATACTTTATTTCGTTCCTTCGAACAAATAACCATTTTGTTATGTAATTATTGTGTTTTTTCAATGCGCCTACTTAAACGCATTTATTGCTTTTATCCGCGCACATAGAGAAAAATAAGTAACCCCTCGTATACCCACTGTCTTGCACTTTTTTTCTTTACTTTTATTTATTTGCAGTACTCAGAAATATCTACCACCAACTTTTCTAACTCTGAACTCAAATTTCACAAACAGAGTTGTCTTGAATAAATTTACAGACGTACAAAATCAGAAACTTTTCAAGTTTACCCATCAGCAAAGAGTTTTGTAGAAATTGCTAAGTTTATGAAGGAAAATCAATTACACAAGTTATATTGATAGTGGAATTCATTATTTTGAAAATTGAAGTAAAGATGACAACAATTTCCACATAAATTTTGTTATGATTTCTCACTATAGTTTTGACAGGTTTCTCGAGAATATACTGTGAAATTCCAATTGAATAGAAAATTTTATGAATTGGAGGGGTTCTTTATCTTAAAACATTAAAAAAATTTCTAATGCTCTTAAAAAAGGCCATATTGAATATTTATTTTTCAATATCGTGATGTCCCATAGGAGGACAGCTATGAGATGCAAGATAATTTTAATTGGGTTATTATATATTAGCATATACGAACGTATGGTATTTTAAATGCGTCTTTTGTATAACTTGGCAGCACTTAATTTGTGAGTATGTCAATTAGGGAACCAGTTGGTTTATAGTTGTATTATGATGATCCTTGAAATTTTCCCTCATTCAAGATAAACTTCTTCTAACTTTCTCTGCAACAGTTTTCATAGATTTTCATGTATGGGTTCACGAATAGAGTGTGAATAATTAATTTAAATATGCTTTTCTTTTTGGTTCAACTAATTAATTAATGGTAATAAAGTCGTTTAGATGTTGTAACGTCCGCTTACAATGGTAGCGTACGAGTTTTCTCGGCCTTCTTTGACCAGTGCTCTGTCATAATAGAGTAAGACCGTAATAACGGCCTGCCGTTTAGCAAAATCTCATTCGCAAGAATAGTGGTTTGCCATTATCCAAGAACAAAAGGGAAAGAGAAAAAAAAAGAAAAATCCCTGGTCATAATGGTCTCCCTTGCTAAATCACTTTATTATGCAAGAGAGAACCATGAAAAGAGTCCGTCTGTGTGTTTAGAGCATATTAGTTTTGTTTGTTTCTGAAGTTCTGAACAGATTTGGCGTAGTACTTTATCATGTTAAGATCTCGCTTAACGGTATTTAAGAGAAAAAGAAGAAAAAAATTAAACACGAGCAAAAAAAGGAGAAAGGGACAGTTCTGATTTTGATGCTTTGTGCGGTGAGTTGAGGAGTAAAGGAGGTTTTGAACAGTGATGCTGTGAAGAACGGGGTGTGTTGGTTGAGGGTAGAAAGCGAAGCGCATCGATTTGAGAAATTGATTTTTGAACATCTTGAATGGATTGCGTGTGAAGACATGATTGTATATTCAAATTTTCATCAAGTTTAATAAATTTGTTAAATAAATAATAGTAAAATGAAATAATTATTAGTAATTTAAATTAGAAATTTAATTAATTACGGCTAAAATTACGCAGATTTTACTATTACAACTACAACTACTTTATAGCTATAATGATGTTTGTTCATTAAAAACGGGAAAAAAAATTAAGAATAAATAAAAGCAAAAAAATATATTGATGTAAAGAACAGGAAATTATGCAAGTTTTGTACAAAAGACTTCGAAATTGAGAAATATTATACGTAAAGAAAAAATTGTTAATATTAAAATATTACAATAGAACCAAAAAATTGTTAACATTAAAATATTAACCAAAATTGGAAAACGACTGCTTGCATCATAGACTTAAGTTATAGAAATTTAAACACGAGACGAGAAATTTTTGTGGAGTATTTTGCCGTGTATTTTGCCGAATAAAAAAAAGAAGGCGGGAAAAGCAAAAATAGTTCACCATCCACCATTCCCAGACCACAAACAGGTAAACGCATTATTATTGGTCATGAAAAGTCTGTCACACAAGCCGAAGAACGAGCGGAAATATCAGCAGCTTAGCGAATAAAATATAAAGCAAGATCGCGAGAGGAACTCACGCTTATTGCTAATGATAAGGAAGATGAAGCTTTACTGCACCGTCAACATATGCATTTTTATTGAAATTGAATATAAAATAAAAGCAAGAAAAAAAAAGGGAAACAAAAAATATTTAATAATCTTTAAACATATATATTTACATCGTGTTTTGCGATATGTACTCTGAATTTCTCACCTTCATACGCGTAGTAGTTACCAAGAATAAAAATTATATTTCCATGTTCATGTAATTACATTATATCAGATTTATTTGGCACTGCATTAACTATTACACTTTAATTGAGCGTTTAGCTAGTGCCGTTTAGTCTTTCGTTTAAATGTTTAAAAGGTGAAAAAAAGAAAGCGATAATGCTTGGCTAAGCGATATATCCGACCGCTTAGGCAAAGTAGGACGGGGAATGTGCACTGACGGACTATGAAGGGACTAACGAACATCGAACAGCACACACAACGGGCTTCATGGGCGGCCTTAACTGGTGAGCCCAGTCACACCGTGTGAACCTCTTAATGGTTTCGTTAGACCCTTCTTCTTTTCTTTTACCTTACTTTTAGTTTTAAATTTTTTTGTCACGTGGCAAGGCATGTTGTAAGTTTTGGAAATGCTCTACGGCAAAAGGAGCTATGCCGTTGACAATTTGAGAAAGGAAATCAAGATGAAAAGGCAGCCCATTTTTTTGAGATAAGATAAGCATTGAAGTTATCTGTTTAATGCTGGAAAAAATGTTGCTCATTATTTGGGATAGAGAACAAATGGTAGTATTTATTATATATTAATGATAATCGATAGGTTAGTGAATAGTAGAGCAACTCACTCTAATTGATCAATTTTTATCCATTTCAACTAACTTATTACAACTATTTAAATTTACTTTCGATACTACATATGCTAAGTAGCAGAACATCATAATCTGTTTTTAGTTGACCGTTACCACACAGGATATAACATGTAGTGAAATGGAATTTCAGTCACAACAGGGCAAAGAATAAACTGATCCGTTTGCCAATTCGAACGCCCGCAACTACTAAGAACACATATTTCAAATTGGGTTCTATTCGTACACGTGATTATAAATGAAATAACTTTTCCAAAAACTAAAAGCTCGCGGTATTTTTAGCGGTAACATTTCACTACGTTTTTTTAGGTGTCTTCTTCACATCTGCCGAATTCGATTAACTATTTGACTGTCTTGATTTGAGGGGCACACAGTTGCCATTAACAAAAATTGACCGATTTCTAGCGATTTTTCGAGCTGTTATTAAAGTTTCGTGTAAAAGTTAGCGGTACAATTACTAGGTTAACTAGGCTTCATTTCCGAGTTTCGGCTGTTTTAGGCGGGTGGTGCGAGAAACACTCTCTAACATCTGTTAAAGCAGGCACAAGCAAAGTAGTTTTGCGTTAGCACTGGTTATTTAGAGCTGCGTTTATAAAAGAAAACAGCTGTAAATTAAAAATAGAATAAACTCCAAACAAAATTGTTTATTTACAATAGCTGCACCAAACCAAAAAATTGTAACTTCGTCAAAGTAAATCAATTTCTCTTTTTTTTTACTTTTTACTCCAATTGCCTAATTAACACTCTTAATTCGCGAAAGCTTATAATATAATATAGGCTGGTTAAAACAAGACAGTTTCTATAAAGGGATTTATATTTTCGATCAATCCGTTGCGGAATTATTGAATATGTGTGCAGCTTTCGACACTTTTACGCTTTTTTTGGTGAAACTATTTTTACAATTAGATATATAATGAGAGATTCGTATTCATTGTTTAGGTCATATATGAGGAGCTCTTAGAAAATATAACGTTTATAACTTCGCATGGAATCTGGATCGCGGAACATTAGGTATTGAAAATTGATAGGAAATTGAATTCCTCACTTTATTTAGCAATAGCTCTTGAGAATGTTGAATAAACTGACAATTAAAAACGTTGTTTAAATATCTTCTTCTTCTTCTTCTGCAACTCCACAAATCAAAAACAGAAAGTCCGCTGTATTGTGTAAAACACGTTCACTGGGAACACGAAGTTCTTTGCTGTAACCTTATTAGAGTTATTTATAATTATAGTCTTCTTTCCTTACATTTAATCTTTTGTATCTTATGTAAATGTTCGCTTATTTGAATTTACAACGCACCACACAAAATTCATTTAATACACCCTCCACCAACGTGCCACATCGTACGTAAGTGTTATAACATTTTGTGCGCTCGGAATCTATATATTTTCCATTGTAATATTGTTCAACGGTTCTCATTTAACATAGTAGTTTGACAAAATGATAATTTTTAAGTACAGTTATTAAATATTCGAAACAAATTTCGGTTCAAACTTATGAAATCTGCTATATAGAAGGAGTTATAAAAGAAAAAAAATATATATATGTATATAATTGATGTATAATATATATCATATAAAATTTACAATCTATCCACAAGATATCAAGATGAGCAAAATAAGAGAGGTTATTGTCCCTAATGGAGGCAACATGACATTATCGATAAAAATAAAATAAATAACTAGAAACCAGAAAATTCATTAAAATAATTTAAAGAACAAAATTGAATTAATTTGTAAATACAGATACAGCATATGATGTTGTCCAATCTTCTTATTTTATTGGATTTATCCAAAAGAGATATTTTCAAGGGATTTACGTGATTACCCAGATGTTTTCAGGAAATGAATTGAATAGTTTTGTTGCTAACTAAACACGGGGCATTACCAATAAGACGTTTTAGATTGAAATTTTTCAGTATTTCAATATTAGAGTTGCTGGCTATTTCCGACAGTTGTATGCCGTAAGTCCAAATAGGCTGGACGCTACTCTTGCATAAAAGGAATTGATTTCTTGGATTAAGATGAGAATCTCGACGAATTGGCCGATAGAATCTTTTGGTAGTTATGTTTGGTTGTTGCCGGCGTTAAGTTTTAATATGGTTTTCTCATGGTAATCTTTGGTAATATGTAAGCCAATATATCTTACATAGTTGTGATTTGGTACATTGTTGCTATTTAAAAATAGTGAAAGACAATAACGGGACCGTAGTGTGTGTAGTTTTTCAACATTTATTCTGATATTTCATTTGTTCAGTCAAAGCGAAGTTTTCTTGACACGGATCTGCCACTCGTAGAAAACACTCAGTTGTACGACTGATGATGACATTATATTTAATGGGGAGATTGTGAAGAGAGATGTTGAAGTTGATAATCCCTGTAGAGAGATCAAAATGAAGGTCGCTATGTAGTAAGCCAAGTAGGGGATTTTTTTTATTGTAAATTTCGAATATCCTTTCTTAATAAGGACAAAATAAATTTGCGCTTAATTCTGAGTGAAAGCAAATGTAGTTTTTCTACATTAAAAAGCAAAAATGGGGAAAAAATTGCTTGAAATAAAAAAACTTTTGAAAACCGATTTAATACTAGACAAGACGTGATTAAAAAGCGATTAAATAATAAAAAAATGGAGGTCTGGAAATTAATTGAAAAACTCGCCATTACTTAATAATTTGATAAAACAAAAAATACGTATTTTTTGAGGCTTAGTGTCTGTTCTTTCTGGATTATTCCGGGGAAAATGTCAACTGTGAAAATACAAAAAAAAACTAAAGCTACAGGGAATTAAGTTCCTTGAAGTGAAATGTTCGACACATTTTATATGAATCCGAAGTTGTTACTTATGTAAAGCGGCCAATGTCATCTGAATGTTATTATACGAATTTAGAAGAAATCAGCAAAAACATGATCTTGAGAGAAGAGGAGATTTTTTGAACCTTAAGGAGTTTTAATTCTTTGTATTGTTATTATGCCCCGTGATAGTTCTTCGAGAATACGCACTCTTTCTTTATTTGTAATTAAATTAGAACCTTAGAAAATTAGTTTTATTATATTCTAGTAGCTTCTTCTCATTTTACTAACATAAATATTTTTATTTCATTAGTGTAAACATTTTTATTTTACTAGAATAAACATTTCTGTTTTTCTACCGTAAGAATTTCCTACAGTTAACATTTTGTCAACATGCGGATATTATTAACCAGATCGATAATAAAGATCAATATATTATTTACATTTTGATTCAATAACCAAGGCAATTTTAACGTCGTCTTCTTGCCCTCTAAATATATAGCCAGTTACTCCTCGGCTTTACTCGAGAAACCAAATTTGCTCTTTACGCGAAAGTTTAACTGACCAAAGTAGAAATCAGAAATATCTGGACAAATTCCTTTTAGTGTATTGAATACTACAATGTAAATATTATTATAATAGATGGTAAAAAAAATTATTAATTTAAAAAAATTAATTAATCTTATTGATTATCTATTTACCTTTAATCAAATTAATTTTAAATGTTTATCAATTAATCCGTCTTATTTCAATAAAGTGTTCAATGTAATGCTTTTAGAATAAATTTCCTTTTCATAAGATCCTTATAGAAAGCCTAGATCACTCCTTAGTATCGCTTATCATTATAAAATTTCTATGTCCTATATTCGGCGAGGTAACCCTATGCACTTTGTTAAAATAGCGAAATTCCGGATCGAAACTATATAAAATGTCATTAAACAGTCTTAAACAGTCTTAAACAGTCGTAAACAGTCGTAAACAGTTGTAAACAGTTGTAAACAGTTGTAAACACTTTGTTAAAATAGCGAAATTCCGGATCGAAATTATATAAAATGTCACTAAACAGTCTTGAACAGTCTTAAACAGTCTTAAACAGTTGTAAACACTTTGTTAAAATAGCGAAATTCCGGATCGAAACTATATAAAATGTCATTATTGAATAAAATTATAGTTATCAAATATATCTATTTAATAAATTGTAACAAATGTTTAGTGTATTTAAAAAAAAAAAAATTTAAAAAGAAACATAGTGCCATAATTGGTAAGTGGATTTGTTATTATTTATAATTTCATTTTTTTTAAGGGAGACCTATCTGAGATGCGCATAGTTTCGCTTGGAATTTCATTGGTGTCTCCTTATGAAATCACATATTGTTGTTTATTTTATTCATTAATGAAATTTTAGAATAGGTTTTTTTGCATTTAGTCGTCACATTACTTTTTTTCAGTTTTCATTTTTCATATTGGTAGCATACAACAACAACATGTGCTCCGTCATACTTCTATATGCTTGTATGTATTTGCAGATTGTTTGCAGACAAGTAAAAAGTAACGGCTAAATGCAGGTTTAGAACAGTTTAGTTTCACTTAACAAAAAACAAAGTAAAAGGCATAGAAAGAATGAATTAATTTGAAAAAGGTTAAACTTTAAAGTAAACAAGATTCTCAGGGATATCGATGGAAAATACATAAAACTATAATCGTAGTGTATGAGAGAAACTAACCCTTCTAATTAAAAATGAAAGTGTAACACTTTCAAAGAAAATTTTCATCCCATAGTTCGGCAAAAGACTGAAATAGTAAGAACGGAAGAGAACCTCCAATTAAACTTTAGCGCGGTTTAGTAATTCCAATACATTCCAATAAATTTTTTTTTTATTTTTTTTTTCAGTATCACCTTCGGTTTTTTTTTGATTTTTTCAGGATACCTTCAGCTGATAAAATCCTCACTTCACATTAATCCTACATATTTTTTTAAGGTTGTCAACTCCAACAGAAAATCTTGTTATATCCCTCGCATGTTTGTTTGAACAGCTCCGAGTCCTCTAATGAAAGTGAAATCTCAAATCTTTTTGCTGTATACTTAAGAGTTTTCAACTGCTGTTTCCGGTTTAATTGTCAACTGTCCATATCTGATGACTAACTAACTTAGTGTCGATTACTAGTTTGGTCATTTTAGAAAAGGACGTTATAAATGGTTTGAGCTCTCAAAAATATAGCTGTGCGCCTGGACCTGATGGAATTCCATCATGTGTACTTAAATCTTGTGCTGTCGAGCTATGCGGCGTTATCTCAATGATTTTTAACCAATCCTTGAAACCAGGTTTTCTTCTTTGTGTTGGAAGAGTAGTTTGCTTATTCCAAGCCACAAATATGAAAGTAGAATTCACGGTGAGAACTACATAGGCATCGCCAAGTTGAGTGTTTTACATAAATTGTTTGGCCCAGTGGTTACTTAGCATTTAGCTTTTGCTATTAAATCTTACATTTTTCCATTTCAGCATGAGTTTCGGAAACGAAAATCGAGAGTCACGAATCTCTTAGAGTTTACTTTCACGCTTTTTCTAGTGGCTCCCGCATGGATGTCGTATATATCGATTTTAGTAAAGCGCTTAGCGACTTAGACAACCATAACTTATTGATAGTCAAAGTCTGTGTCTCTTGCTTCCCTTTCTACTTAGTGAAATGGCTAAGCTCTTGTCGGCATAACAGATCATTCAGGGTCCTATTTAATTTCAAAAGCTTTGAGGTCCCTCAAAGCAGCCATTGAGGACTCAATGACCAAACATTATGTTTTGATTTGCACATTGAGCTCTCTTTAAGGAAAGCTACGTCCGCGCTGGGGGTCATGAAGAGGTGCACCAAAGAGCTTAAGGATCCTTACGTTACAAAACATGTGCTTAGTTAGACTAGTACTTGAATGTGCTGTTGCGTGGTTTCCTTCCTGCAAATATTATGCAGAGTCAATTGAATCCGTTCAAAAACAATTCTTGGTTTTTGCCCTTAGGAATATTGTCTCTTTGCCTCGTCATGAAAATAGGTTGCTTTTGTTATCCACTTGAGAAACATAGATTTATTCTTGGTGTTTCCTTTTCAATTAAATTAATTAAAGATACCATCGACTCGTCTACATTATGTGGGTTATAGACACCTCATTTTCATGAAGCTGAGTCAACGTAAATATAATTATCATCTGTTGAACCGGTTTAGAGTTATTTATAGAGACCTAAATGATGATCATTTAATCTCAATATTGGATTATTTAGAGTCTATCGCACTTAACCTAACTTGCAATGTTAACGTCTCACTATTATTCGAAAATTAATTGGTGTTCTTACTGTTTGCTTTTGCATGTTTGCAATGGTTTAGAGGTTCACTTGCGACTTGGATCTGCGCCGGTTGAGGGCTTAACTCTGTGCTAGATGTGTGTACGCTTTTTTTTTATCTTTTTAAGAATTTAGATTGAATTCGACTGCTAATTTATTTTAGTTGGGTTTCATGTGTGAGTAAATAAACAAATAATGAGGTTTTTGACTAACATTCAACAGAGTAAACTACATACACTTTAGATTAAACTAATATTCATTCAGAATTACATGCACTTTGAATTTCGAGAACGACAGCATAACATTTCGACTTCTATCAGCTTTTTAGCTTTCTATAGTTGGAAAGTTCTACGTAATTGGTGTGGAGTTGAAATTTTCTATTGACCTGAAAATCCTTATAACAAATCCTTTCGCAAATTTATTTACCGAACATGAACTGCATGTACTTAAGCTGCATTTCAGATTTAGGGGCGTTTCCTGTGAAAGTTAAACAATATTGCAAGCTGTTCAATGAACTTAAGAGTCTAAGGAATTAGTAGTAAAGGCGTAGGAGTATCCTAAATCATACATTGCGACTTCCTCGTCAATACTTTTGTTTTGTCAGTAGTGGTGCTCTCGGAAGACCTATCAGATCTTACATCACCGAGAACCAACAATAGTCAAAGCCCGACCCAGCCAATTACTTGGATATCCCCGCACAGTGTTATACAAGTACCTATCTGCTATAATACAGGAGGTTATTCATACCAGGTGCGCTGCGTCGCCCTACTTCATTGTTTGAAATGGTGATGAAATTCGATCAATTTAATGCTCTACTTATTAAGGAATCGTGGCCATCTGGTCACTTAGTCATCGAATTCAAGCATGAGTAAAAGTTCGAAAAATTGCCATTTTCTTTAAGCCGTTAATGATTGTTTATCATCCCTACTTACAAAGGTAAAAATAGGAACAGGACAGAGAACTATAATGGCATTGCGAGATTGAGCGTGCTGTCAAAATGGTTTGGATAAATTGTTACTTCGCGTAAAAAACAGGTGATAAAATCGTAAATCTCACCCTTTCAGTTTTCATATCAGTAAGGTAGACTCCCTGTCACAAATTTCATTGAGCTGACTACACACATTGGAAAGGCTTTTTCTAGGGACGCCCAAATGGGCCTTGTATATATGAAGTGCAGTTAAGTTTTTGATCGAATGAATTACAGGTGACTAATTTTTAAGGTGCGATCAGTAGGCTTATCCTTATATCCAATGAAGTAGATCAGCTCATATCTCCTTAATAGATCCTGCAGAATGCTCTTCGAGTCATTTCAGTCGTGTGAGTTTCAGGTAACATCAGGGTTCCTTTAGGAAAGCCACCTTAAACCAATTCCATTTGCTGTATATATAAATAACAAACCGTATGCGATTAAATCATCCAATATGTTAATTTATGCAGATGACCTGAAACTATTTGTGACTGTTCACGAGCTATGTGCTAGAACCTTTCAAGTTGGCTTAAACAATTCGGTTGCTTTGCGCCCGGTAAATGTCGAAACATTGAACCTGAAACTATGAAAGAAAACGAATATATTCACAGGATATCATTTTTGATAAAATTGTTAAAAGAAGCTATTGATTCGAATGCCGTTTTTAAATGAAATCTAGATGAATGCTTTAGTTCGATCCTCTAGAAGCTATCAGTTAATAAAACTTTGCCTTTACAGAAGTAAGTATGAATTATTCACCCCACTTGGCAAGCAAGATTTTAGATAAGGTTCACAAACTAATTGATATATCTGATGCAATGCTTTGTATAAAACCAACTCAATCTTCTTGAAAGTTGGAAAACAGCCCTTTCAACACAATATTCAATGCAATATTCTCGACTTCTCAGCTCAAATATTCTTCTACGATCAACTCTGCCTTTTCCTGATCCAGGAAATTTATTTTGTGGGAAAATGAATTAGCTGGAATAAACTAGACTTGAGATTTACGTAACACCACCCACTACTTAATCTTTTTCATCCCGAACAAGGTCGTTTGGATAGGCGGTCAGTCGGTCCAGATGTTTTTGTATCCGATAGACCACCACATTTATCCTTATGATGATTTTGTATGGACCTTCCCAGTAACATCGCAGTTTTGGTGATATATCGTTTTTGTAAAAAATTGTACAATAATGCTAACTCCCTTTCCCTAAATCCATGGGCGTTAGCCCTCGTTGCTAAACGTTTGGCAAACCTCATAAAGATCGAAGATTCGAAGTTTCTATTTTGGTCCGAATGCAGCTCGATGAAGGTTCCAAACCGCGTAACCTAATTATTGATGAATACTTTGGCTATTGTCTTTGCTTCTTGTTTAACTGTGGGATACACTTCTGATCATTTGCTGAAGTAATCAATGACTATCAGTACATATTTATTCCCTGCTTTGGTGGCTGGGAATGGTACAGCAATATCCATTGCGATTCTTTCGAAGAGTTCGCCCACTGCTGCAAGCTCCATCGCGGCTTTCTTTTCGAGCCTTTCGAATTGCTACACTGATCGCAGCTGCGAATCCATGCAGCTACGGAATCCTTGATGTCTACCCAATAAGAATTTTCTTTGATCTCCTCCACGGTTTTTGTGATGCCACAATGCCCTCCGCTTGGTCCTTTGTGGTATTCCCTTATAATTTTCCGAGTTCTTGCTTGTGGGACAACAGTAATAGTTGTCATTGGGAATGGATTTGTAGAGGTCTCTTCCTTTCAGATTTACTAATCTAGATCTAAAAATTGATATTCAACATTAAAGCCACCACAACAAAAACTGTTGGCCTCAATTATGTGAAATCATTATCGCCGAAGAAAATAAATGATATCAATTGATTTTAAAGCGATAACGATTTGTGAAATATGGCTCTGATATAAGAAAATGTCGATAAAATTTTGATGAAGAAAAATTTCTATCTTGTTTCTGTGATCGGAAAGTCTATTGGCATTCCATTCGCCGCTTGCGAGAGTTATTTGCATAGTTTAGAAATTCAGAGCATCATCGTATTGATAAAAGTGCCATCTCAATTTTGCTTTTCCTCAATTTTTGAGAAAGAAAATGTTTTGGTAAAATTTGATACGCTGACGTATTTCATCTGCTGTCTGTACTCATATTTTTGTATTCAATCCATACGTTACAGTTTTTGAGATATTTTGATGAAATCTGATATACTGAAGTGATTTGACCAAACCCGGTTGAAAGCGATTAGGATAGATTCATTTTTACAAGCACTCCCCATATAAAACCTGATTTTAATAATGTTTCGGTATTTTGAATGGTATGAAAGATTTGGTTCGGCTGGTGTAATTTTTTAAAGTCACTCTCTTATAAACGTTCTTACGAAAACTGAATCTTTACCGAATTTGAACCATCTAGAGCTATTTCTTGGATACCAGAATATTAGGCATTATAAAAATGCCAAATTATTAATGTTGGATCATGGAAACTTGTTCATGACAGTATTTTGACAAAAAAATTAAGTGGACCAAAGTTGGACTACGTGGGCCATATAAGAAAACGGTTCTTCAGAAAAGTGTTAAACTGTGTATTTATGAATTTTGTTTATTTTTGATTATTTACACATGAAACTCAGATAAATTAAATTAACAGCCGAATTCAATTGAGTCTTAGAAGTGAATCTTATACTGATTATTATTAAAAACCAACACAAAATATATAAAGAAAAATAAATAAAAAAAAAAAAACAAGTAAGTACGTTATATCTGGCGGTGGCCGAATCATCCATACTTACCACTATGTTTTTCGGATTCTACTCTCCAAGTTTTTTTGTTGGATACCCATATCGCTGGAAGAGAAATTTCATGTCAAAAGAAAATTCCTGTATAAATAAATAAGAGAGAAAAAGAGTGAAAAAGAAGGACATAAACAGTTAGCACAGAGACACACCCACAACCAGTACAGACCCGATTTGCGAGGGGACCTCTCACCTATTGCAAAAGCTTCGCAACCGATACAATACACAATACTAGTTAATTTTCGAAGTTGCAACTTAATTTAAATACGACGTATTAACTTTTCCTTGGCTAGAAGTATTGCATTTGGAACGATTAACCCTTTGGACATTCTAAAATCAACTTCAGAATCGAATATCAATTCTATATATTACTTTATTAATACTACTAAGCTCATTATCTAATGTACCTTTATTTAAATTAGAGCCAATAGCCTGTGTTGCTGGTGCTCAATGTCTTTTTTTTTTAGTCGAAGAATTCAATTCATTAGTCTAAAAATAAAATAATAATAATAATAATAATATAATAATAATAATAAATACGACGTAGGCAAATCTCGAGTATGAAGGGTAGTTGTTTTGATAACTTTAAGCCGTTCTATATTAATATTAAATGGTAGATATTATTTAAGTTTCTGCAAATAGCTCAAAATCATAATTAAATTAACTAAGCTAAGAAGATGTAATGCCTGGAGAAACGACTACACACATTAAAGTTTATCTCTCCAAGTAATATGGAGGATAGACCTAGAATAAATCTACTTTTCTCAAGTGATGGAGAAGCAACTTATTTTCATAAGGAGTCAGAAAGGCAAACGGCTCCCAAATCAAATTGCTAATGGCAAACAAAACAGCAAGAATTGCTTTTGAATAAATTTAATTGAATCTATATAACATTTATGTGAATCGATGAAATACTTAATAATGAATAACTTGGTTCTTGAGAAAGTTTCCTGCATTTTTTTGCATTTATCCTCGTAAAATTTAACGAGCACCATCTCACCAAATTATTTAAGTCAATTTGAAGCTGATGTGATTGCGATTCTAAGGAGAACGAAGAAATCACATTACAATCATCAATGTACATTAAGACATGGTTGGATTTAATCACCGAAGTGAGATCATTAATTTATAAATTAAATGTAAGGAGTCCTAAGTGCCTAGAGGAACGAAAGACGTCACGGGAAAATCATCCGGGATGATGAAGTTAAAAAGATCTTGGAACGATCTATTATGAAGATAAGAACTTATCCATTTTACTAAGTAGAAAGGGAAGCCAGAGGCCTCCACTTTGAAAATGAATAAGTTATGGTTAACTAAGTCAAAATGGCGAGAGCCACTAAAAAAACCCTTTAAAATAGGGGAAGTAAACTCTAAGAAAGTCGTAACAGTTGACTTTACTTTCAGAACGCCATACTGGCATGGAGATATGTAAAATTTGACAGCAAAAGATATATGCTAAGTAACAATTCGTTTAAAAAATTTAGGTAAGATACTTTAACTCGGGTTCGCTCAGGCCTGTGAACCGATCCGTTCCCAGAAATGTATTCGTTGAATTAATGGAACCTTCATATTTTGGTGTTATGGTGCTTATAGAATTCAAGAAGCATACAAGATGGCCTTATTTGCGCCGTAACTACGTGTTGAACGAAAACACTAACACGTATCTAGTGGGCAGCCTTGTTTTCTTTTTGCCGAGGAGATATGGTCTGCGTGTGTGCGAAAATTAAACTTTTACGTGTATGCTTTGTTAATTAATTTTTTTAATGGTTCAGCAGGCAGTCTATTGGTTCCCTAAAGGTGTAAAACTCCTGTGGTGTGTTTTCGGGCCGGGAGTCTATAAAATAATGATGCAAGCGCATGCTGTTATTTTAAAGACTACTTTCCGGACGGACAATATATATGTGCTAACAATTGGTCAGCTACAAAGCTAGGGCATACTCTTGGGCCGATAGTCTATTGGATAATGATGCAAGCGCACACTGTTATCTTAAGGGCCTCGTTCCGGACGAACAACATCTAACTCCCAGCCACTGGTCAACTACATAGCTAGGGCATCCTTTCGGGACGAGAGTCTATGAAATAATGATGCAAGCGCACACGCTTAAGGACCTCGTTCTGGACAGACAATACCTAACTGCCAACCACTGATTAGTAGCAAGTCTAAAGTATCCTTTCGGGCCGAAGATCTATAAGATAATGATGCAAGCGCACACTGTTATCTTACGGACCTCGCTCCGGAGGGACAGGGCGACCACTACTACTACTTTCACTTACCTGTTTGTTCAACTGCTGCTCAACAACTGAAAGCGCGCTGCTTTTATAGCTGTTGGCTGCCACATCAATGCGTTGATATCTAGGGCTTTCACCACGAGGTGTCTTTACTTAGGTGAGTAACTTATTGAAAGCTATATTCGTACTTATATATAAAACTGAATCGGAATTAGGCATTGAAAAATTTCGTCGGAACTATTTCGCAAAGAGGGTTGAGATTTCGATATCATCAGAGGACTCACAGCCATTGAAGAATCCTATATCCGAGGGATATAGGAAAATTTTTCTTTTGGTGTTGACAAACTTGAAAAATTATCTAGGATAAACAACCAAAGAGGATATTATCACCTGGGGGTATTTGCAATAATATTGGTGGTTGAGGTAATTAAATTTTTTGAAAAGTTTGTTTTTCCTATTTTTGTGACCCTTAATTGTCTTGTTAAACAATGGTAGGTACCTGTTTCGAGGGCGGGTCTGCTTGATCAGAACAGGTGCAGAAATAGCTAGTTTTAATACATTATAAAACGGTCACGGTAGGGTTACAATCAGCAGAAAATCGAGTATAATTTGTGAACGATGAGATATAAACAGTTGTAACGAGTCCTCTTATTTGGGGTATGCTCAGGGGTACCCAGGCGATCCCTTTTCAAGAAAATTTATTAAAAAAAACACTTGGACTTTCGTATTTTCGTTGAATTTATATTTTTATTGTTTATGAGGAATTTGAATATTTATCGTATTTCCAATTTGGTATACCGTCCGCGAGTAGAAATTTGTGTAGACAAGAAAGGGAAAAACCAGCATGGTGATTCGCGAATGTTCAGTCCTTTCCTTCGATATTATTTTCCTCGTTTCGTCCGTGCCGACTTCTGCGAGAAATTCGGCAAAAATATGCAGGAGATGTTGCAGCAGTCAACCTTGGGCCAACAGGGCCATTCGTCCGCTCCTAGCTGCATTCTATTTGCTTTTATTGTCTCTAACTGCTCGAAACGTCATCGAACAGAGTGGTGCCATCCGTTATTCGGCGATGACGACCAAGCTTAGCCTGCCATTTCCTATCCGTAAGTCAAGAAAAAATATCTCCGCCGTAAAGCCAAATACAAAGAGATATTTTGTTCGAGATCTCTTACCTCTTTGGCTGCTGTAACAGAAATGAAAGACTGAGCGTGTTGTGACACGATTTTATAGCCGCGATCACTATCGTTGTACCGTTACACAGCTACTCTGCCTGTGCCTGTCACATGCTGGCACGCGTTATACAATGTAGGTGCTACAATATCAATATTTACTTATGCGCATGTTATAAAAATACTTTTATATATATCTTAGATTAAAGTTATCTTATGTATGAGTTAGTATATGTTTGTTACTTACAACTAAAACGTTTGAAAGCTATGGGCAGGTAATAACTATTTTACAATGCATAGCAAGAACAATTCAATGTGCTAGCTTAGGTAACTGATACTTCAGAAATAAGGATAGGTACCAGAACATAGAGGTCATTATATATATGCCTATACCAAAAAATTCAATGTAGAATCCTTAGCGTATTGACGGAACTATTAATAAACAAGTACACGTTTAGGCATTACATTTTAACGTGTGAGAACAATAAGTCTAAACCACAATGTATGCTTATGCATGATATGTACCACTCACAGGAAAATATATCAACATGTGTATACATTGAAACAATGGGTCTGTAACAAAATGAATATTAAAATATAACCGTTAATTCCTAATTAATGAGAACAGTTCAATAGACTAGCCGTAATTTAATAATAAAGAAATGAGCGGGTGAAGGCTGTGATCTCGCTTGCGAGGAGCAAAAATAAATATGGAGCATATAGTTCATTATGCATATATATGATATAGAAATATATTAGAATGTGTGTCCACAAGTAACCGTTTCGGTCCATGATCTACTATGTGACACAATGGGTATAACAGGGAAGGCAGTTAGGTATATTCCTAAGCGTGTAACCAAAACCACCACAAATTTAATGTGCAAAGCTTTGCTCGTTAACTAAACTTTTAATATACGATTTCGCATTTAGGACGCATGAGAATGCTAACAAATACAAATACAGAGAATGTTAGATCATTAGGTATGTGTTTATACGTGCGTCGGTTAAGCCGAAAAACATTTCAGGTACCATCTCTAGCGTACTGACGGAACTTTTAATAGACAAGTGAACTTTTAGGTACATGATTTTGCCTTTGCATAATATGTATGCTACTTATATATATATCATCATATATATGGGAACGAAATAAATTTGTGACCCTCAATCTTTAAATAATAACAATAGCTAGCTGTAACTTATTGATAAAAAAGTGAGGGTTGAGCTAAATGATTACATATATAGAAGTAAAACAAATATATAAATGTACATGATGTCCACCTAATAGGAATATACGTACACGGTACGTTGCGTAGTTCTAATACAATAAGTTTTTTTTTGTTTTTTTATTATTTTGGTTTTCTAAATAAACCTAGATTAGCATAGGTTTGCACGAGACAGAAACGGTATCAGCTTGGTGAAGAGGAAAATACGAATAATAAAGAACAGATATTTTACACAACTTTATAACCCACTTACGCTAAGGAGATGAGAGTTACCTATACTTTCACATATAATTTAGTGCACGATCGGACAAACTGATCAACTGCTTTTAGAATTTAATTGGTTACGGATGAGGGATGAGGGTACTACGCGCAGACAATTATGTGGACGGATTTCTTTTTAGTAAGAAAGCAGAACGCTTACTTATTTTTATTTTATTAAATTATTGGTTTTATTAAAATCTAAATGTTTATTTAAAGAAATTAGATTTAACATGTTAGAGTGGTTGAATGGACCATCATATAATTTTTATATTTTAAATTTTATAATTTTGAATATTTTACCATGAAAACTGTTTCGTAGGGTATTAAGTGGTGGGTCATGTTGCTCCGTAATGTTTTTATTTGTTGAATTTTGACAGATACATTTTTCTATCGGCGAAGAAAAGAATATCATAAAAGGGAACATGATCCGCTCATAGCCGGATCCTTAATGGACAAAAAATTGAAGGAACTGAAATTCATGTAAGAATGCTATCGTCGCGCAGTTATTCGCTCGTTTTGGTAATAATCTACTAAAAATTACACATTACATAAAGCGTACTTTCCAGACATAAGAGCCCGCATATTGGAGAATTCTTTGTCAATTTAATATTATGAATTAATTTTCATCACGAAATATTGAAAATTATAGCTTTTCGGCATATCAAAATTCAATTTCGCAGAACCGATTATTTGAGAGACGGTTCAAAAAATTGGCCATGGCTAACCAAACTTTGCATAACAATATAGAATGTCGAGGTACTATTACACAGTGAGTTTTGTCAACAAGTTTTGAAAATTGTAATTTTTAGACGATTTTCAAAAATTAGGCGTTACAAGGGAACTGGTCCAGAAAATTGCGTTCTGTAATTTGAACACAAAAATACTTGGACAGATATCATATGGACAGACGGACAGACAAGCTTAGACCTGAATCATTTGTGAATCGATCAGTATTATAAAAGGTGGGTCTATCTTAAGCCTTTCCGTGTGTTACATACGTTCGCAGAAGCTTAATATACCTTGCTACAAAAAGAAAATGCATGAAAATATCTTTTAAAAGACTCATCAATTACCATATAGCAGAATTTAAAATGTTTGCATTTTCCTAGCAAAATGGGTTGGTTGTCTTGCTCTTCGGCAAAGAATTGACTAAAGTATTAAACCAACTATAAGCATGAAAAAATAAACTCAAACGTGGCGTGGGCAACATAGCTCTCTGTAAAAAGCAAGTAAAAACATTACAGTCTAGCAAGGCGACGATAAATACCCTACACCAATTCGTATAGAAAAATTATTCACTTGTTTTGGTAATAATGCACCAAAAATTGAACACTGATTTCCTACAAAGACGTACTTTTCATGAAAGTTGCCACGGTGGAGGATGTCCAAAATATCACATGACATGACCCAAATTTAGCAACAATACTTCCTAAAAATGTTATTATTTTTCAATTTCGTTCATGAGAAACTAGAAATTCATATAAAAAGTTTTTTTCATATTATCTGTATATTAGGACCTAAAAATTGGAGCTAAGCGGTCCTTATTCCCTACCGTTAATTTTTTTGCTAAATTGTTACTATTGGTCAATTTTTATCATAAGTTATTAAAAATTAAAGCTTTTTTAGCGTGGCTTACTATTCATGAAAAATCTTATAGGGATTGGGGCCAAGAACTAGGCAAATGTGGTTCAAACATGGTCCACTTAATTTTTATGTGAAATTACCGTCATAAACAAATTTTCATCATAAAACATTAAAAATTATTCGTTTTTTGCAGATTTCATTACCTGAGAATCCTTAAATATGATGGTATCACAATACGGCTAATTTCTTTTTCAATGTACTGTTATGAATCATTTTTCACCATGGAATAATACACATTATACCTTTTTCGCATATAAACACCCAGTCTTCGTAGAAATGGTTATATAAGAGGGGATTTAAACCATTACTCACCCAGCTGAACCAAATTTTATTGTTGCTTAGCGAGTTTGTCAAAAATATGTTGAAAATTGTAATTTTTTCAAAATAAGCCGTCATTTAGGCAGTGGTCGCAAAAGTGCACCGATCCAAAACACGTCAGTGTACTAAATTTCACCCCTTTATACTACTTATGGCACAAGTATATTATGTTTGTGCGATCGTATGTAACAGACAGGAGGGCTTAAAATAACGCATCGTTTATTATACCGATTGATTCAGAAAATGATTCTGAGCTTGCAAGTTTCTTCTTATCCAAAAGAAAAACAATATTCATAACTTCACTCAATATCGAAAAATCTTTCATCAAGTTTGAATGACAAATCACTAAAATGTCGTTTTGTTCTTAATCGATTATTCTTATCTTGTTTTGTCTTTATCATAAATCAATCGTTCCATGCTTCTTTTATCGATGATTGCTCGGGTATCTTAATTATTAAAATGTAGCCATTTCTTCAAAATGAAACATATGTTCTGGATGATTTTAATTTTTTTTTCAATTTGTATTTAACCACAATGTCAGCGCAATAATCAAATATTCAGAGTTCTTAAGTGATCGGTCAATTTTTGTTTTTCTTTACTTATTTTTGCGTGACGATCAGAAATAGTTCCTTATCTTTATATTTTTCTAAAGGGCACATCATTGTATAATATTTTTTTTCGATCAAATAAAATAAAAATTTTCTGTAGCTTTGTGAGATCGTAAATAAGATAAATGACATATCTTTACAAGGAAAATTACAAATTTTTATTTTATTTACTTATATTCTTATATTTGTGCTAGCAGAATATTATTTTGGATGAAGCAATTTTAGCTAATAAACACCTCAAGCCCTAATGTTCCATTGTCCGTACTTTTGCTTCAGTTATTGGTATTGTTACATCAAATTAATCCTCTATATATTTCTTTTGTTTCTGTCACATGATCATTGTATTTTCTTGGTAACTCCAATAATTTTTATTTTTTCGCGACCACTTAAATTTAATAAAGTTTCTTCTTTCCACTTAACGACGTTAGGCCGTTCGTCTTGCAGTTTTCCGATTATACGTACATATTTTTTTCTTGGCAAAAATTATAAGTTTTGAGCACTATTTTTTTTTAATCAATAACTCTAAAAAAAGAGTAGCTTTAAAAGTTTCATTTTACTTTCTTCGTATAACACTGACTTTAGCAAATCCTTTTGTTCCATATCCCGATCTCTAATCTTCTTGAACTCATTCGTTTCTTTTTCTATCTCATCGGATCAAATTAATGTTTTCACAATAATATGGTAATTTTAATAGTACAAATCAATCTGGTCCATTTTTCCTTTTACTATTTAAAGTGACCTTGTAGTTTCTTAGGCCGCTTCTAATATTTTTTCTCCGCTTTTGAAACTTTTTTCCACATCCAACCTTCTCGTTCCCTTTATTCTACCTTTTTTTTTTGGTTTTTCTTCTCCAAGCATAATTTGTTAAGTCAAAACCGCACATGCTGTATGTCCGTCTGATATCACACTGACGTGTTTTGACAAATAAGCATTCCTCCAATATGCGGGTTTTCATGAAGGTATACCTTTGCATGATAATAATGTGTAACTTTTGTGGTATTATTACCGAAATAAGTGAATAACTGTATTAGGCGAAGTGGTGCAGATTATCTAATAGTCGGTCTTACTCGACTTTAATGTTTTTACTTGCTCTCATTCTTCTTATATCAAACCCGTATCGTAATGTTTGCAAATTTTCTGCCCTGTTATATAAAAACAGTTTTCGAGAAGTACCGTCTCATACAATGGACATGTATGCCTTATATTATATACATACTTTTGTATCAATCCCCGAAGGGTAAGGGATACATGCATTTTATCGAAGCATTCAGAACCTTCGGAGGCACAATAAAACATAGAAATTACAGATCAGTATAAAGGCCCGATTTAAGCATGTCCATATGTCCGTTTACGTAATGTCTCTTTAGGGTATTCTCCAGGTTGCGAAAAAGAAACTATTCATATCTTGTAGAATTATTGGAAACTCGAGAAAAACTTAACTCTAGCCGATGTAATATTGCTCTGCAATTCGCTTTTTCTAATATACAGTCCGTATCACTGGATAGCGGATATTTTGTTCAAGAGAAATACATTTCAAAGTTCTTTTATTTACAATTATATTTCTTTAAATGTAGGATTATTTACAATTTATTTTTGGCAATACTTTTGTCTGCTTAACTCAAATATTCTTTTTCTGTTATTTTGCCTTTCACAAATATTTTACCATCATATTACTAGTACCTAATTTTATGACTAGACTTTTGATTCGTTAACCTGCTTTTCTGGTAAACGTTTTCATCGGCCTGCAACTGAATGACACGTCTGCGAATGAGCATTTGGTTTCTTTTCTCTTTAAGGAATTTATTATTTGGGAAAATTACTTAGCTGGAATAAACTAGATTTGGGATTTCCGTAACAATATGTTAGTCAGAAACCGCGTAGACGCTGCTTTCAATCCGCCTACGCCGGATGATTTTCTGCATTATGTCTTGAATAAGTTTGGTTACATTTATTATAAGAGTGCACATTTTGCGTTCTACAGGTGGGCCATTTTATATTTGTCCAATTTTTGAATAAAATTATATATGGAGAAATTATTGTTTTTAATCAATCAGTGAATACAATTAGTGCATAATATTGTAATTTCATTTCTTAAGGGTGATGTGAAATAAGTTATCTACGAGACTTACTCATTATATCCTATATAGCGAGCAGAGTAAAGTGACGTTTTCATCATAAACTATCATTAATGATTATTAATTTTGATGATTATTATATTATGATTAATATACATCATTTTTTTCTTTTAATCTGCCTAAACGACAGGGGCGCTTTTGTGTAATCAATCTCTCGTTAACAATTATAAAAAATATATGCCACACTTTTAAATAATGTTTTGTTCTTCTCCTAGTCGTATATATTAGCTATTCCTACTTTTTACTTATTTATTTATTTTTACGGGAACGAACCATTCCAACGTTTTGGTTGCGTGATTTTCGCTTAAATTTCAGCTTAAGCAAAGGTTTCACATGTCGGTGCAAAGTTGAAACTTAGTATTTCACGATCTCAGCTAAGCTTTGCAGATCAATCTCTATGATAAAAACTTAAAAATTTTATTGTCAATGATTTACAATTTATAACAGAAGGTCTGTAATTTGACACAAACATTCGTACAGACGGCGCAAATTATCAGCGTCGGTGTGGGTCGTCTCGTAAACAGGTAATTAGCAAGAACATCACAACTGTTATACATTCATTTACTGCGGTGGATATTCGGGACGCGGTTTGAGGAGAGTAAATGATATACATTTAAAAAATATCTTTTTATGTGTGTTCAGTTAAGAATACTTAAGATTTTTTCTCGAAATATTAATTTTAATATTCTACATTTCATATCTACAAGAATGTTCAACTTTTAATATAAAAATTGTGAATGCATTTTATTTTGAATAATTACTTTAATATTGCTCGGTTTTATTCACATTTCCCGAAGGTTACGCAGTAGAAACTATGTATTATCAGATCTTAACGTTAGTTTTGTAATTGTTCGCAAAATAACGTTCCTTCCTGCTTCCGTTAAATTTTTGTTCCTCGATTTCTAGGGAAAAAATTTTTATCTGCAACTAAGAAGATGGTGGTTCCCCCTACGAAGCGTTTTATTTATACATCTTGTTGCTGCTCGCCTTAATTATGATGGTCGGTAAGTGTCACTTGTTATTGATAATTATTACAAATGAAGGCTAGATACATATGCATATACCAGTTTATGTATTAAACGTTGTGCTCGATGAACCACGATCATTAGGTTTCTGATTTCTTTCTTTTTTTCTCTTGTTTACTTTGAAATATATTTCTTTTATACATTTTAAAAAACTAAAATTTCGTGCCGATGAGTGAGCACCAGCTAATTTTCGTTCTTCATTAACAAATGTAGGTCCGTTGCGTTTATTCGCGTTTTTTCGCTCGACCCAGCATAAGCGATAATAAGTTTATCATTCTATCTACAAGATCGCGAATCCATTTATTTCTGCTCGTTTCCTCCATTCTGCTTCTTCATTTTGTTCAAAATTTAAACCAGGAGATTATTACAACCTTTTCGTTTCTGCTGTCAGTAACGCTGTTAATTATCAGCCACTTTTATGCATGCTCTTTCATCCTCGTTATTTATATCGGCAATAATTCTGTAAATGGTTTCCTGACATGACATCGCATTCTCTCAAATGTTTGTGAAGCAGAAATATATGTTTCTGTTATTTTAAATGTACAAGTTAAATAAGTTTTTATTTAGTTAGTATTTGGTTGATCTTTCTGTACTAAATTATCATTAATTAAAACACAATTTTAGTTTTACTTTATTTAACAATTTTATTTTATTTTTGGGTTGAGGAACTTTAAGTGTTGAAACTATTGAAGTTTGGTAATGAACTAATTTTGTTTTAACTACTAGGAAACCTTTGGGTTGTCCAATATTGACAGCCAACACTTTTATCGAAATGGAATAATGCTTATGATAGAGTGCAATAGTAGGTTGGTGAGAAGTGTTTATAGTAGGGTGCAATGTGAGATTGGTAAGAAGTATTTACAAAGAGTTCGTATGACGCTCTATGTTTATGAAATTTTATGCTGGCTTATTTTATTTATTATATTATTATTTTATTGGTTCGTGAATTTATGCTTTTTGTTAGGATGGTCCTTAACCCTTCTGCCTTTAGAACCGATTGTCCTCAATCGAAATTAGAAATACGGAATGTCATTTAACTTCAATGGGGTTTTGCGAACTTTTTACTCCACAGTTCTCAGAGGTATGTCGTCGGAGCGGACTTGTTCCATTATTGGGTTATTCACTGTTGTTTTAGTGCTATTTCTCCTACTTTCACAAGCTAGAACCATGATCACTATTACTATCCGGATTACGAATCCCCAGATTTACTATTGGTGGATAGCGGACTCTGTCTGTAAATAGTCTGGTATTGTTAATTTGAAGCTCGTCTAGCATTTGCAGCGAGACGAGTCGTTTGCGCTCTTTTTCTTGAGGCATTAACTGAAGTACGGAAGGTAATGCCTTGTAGGTGGGCACCTCTCTTTTCATTAACACGAATTGTAACAATATGGAACCTTATTAAGAAAGTTCCGTTAAGGAATTGTTTCTACCTCGAGGGTGGCGGAAAACCCGTTTAATAAAATTACACCGCTAGATATTTCATCTATAATTGGAAAGTGCTGGCTGTTTACAATATTGCAAATGAGTTTCTTACTATTTAACAAGTTTGGAATACAAAAAGGGTTCGTTATATTAATAAAATCTTGCCTTTTACAAACAAATAGATTTTGATACGATTTATATATATTTAATATCGTGAATATCTCGTCTTGTGGTTTTTGCGGTCCCTGATTGAAAATCCGCTGCCATGTTATTATTTCTTTTTACAGATTTTAAGAGAATAGTTTTGTACACCTGTTCACTGGTTATTGGAATACTGATAATATAGAGGATTAAGATAGAATTAGTCAATATTTTGATTTCGGATAGATTTAGTGCCTCTTCTATTGTTTCAAATGGTATTTTTTTCTCTATTTATTATTGCTCCTATTGATAACTGTATTTACTCCTCAGATAAAATATGGGAGTTCATGATTCTGGCCTTGGCCCAAAGTACGGCGTGATTTATATTCTTCTTTTTCTCTTTATGGATTTTTACTTGGTAGTGGGTATTGGGAAATAAATTTTTCTTTATTATATTTTTTCCAGATTTAAATTTTTGTAGCATGATATTAGTGATCTTGTTTATATTGTTGTACCTATACTCGTAAAGTTTGTTGATAATGGTTTTTCGATTGTTGTTTTGTAATAAGTTGCTTATTTTGCCCTGTGATGTATTGTATGATCGGGATTACCCGCGATTTATTTCCAGGCAGATCCTACGAAATCCAATGATCTTTTCTTTATTATTTTCCCAGGCTTCAGGCGTGGTAGTAAATTTTCGATTTGACCCATTTCGTGCTTGAGATAAGGAAATAGGGAATGATCACAGTTGTTGTTGACTATCTTTGCCAATTTAATGATTTTTGCTTCGTATTCGTCTGAGTCAATTACGTGGATTAATTTGAAGTGTCTAGTTTGTGTCCGTGCTTGTCCCGTACGGATGGGTACTACTTGTGATTTGGAGAAGTACAGAATTTGTATGTCACCACTAATTATCCCAATCCAGAACCTGAAATTTGAATTTTAGTTCCTTATGTAATTTTCGTGTACAGTTTTTCTTTATTCAATTATGATAGTTATCCTTTTATCTTCTTTAACTATTTGTTTGTAATATCAGAAAATCAATTTCTAGCCTGGTCGTTTGTTATGTTTTACGTAAATGTCGTCCCCTGGTAAGTAGTGTCTCATTTTTGTTTTTGCTTTGTTGTGGGATTTCCAGTCCTGTCTCTGTTTCCCACTAAGTCTTCCAATATTTTTCAATCTTAATTTTTCGAATTGTTCGGGGTCAATATTGGATGTGCGTCCATGGAGAAGTTCTATTGGTTTTCTCTTTGTAACGGAATGATTAGTGAAGTTGTATTCATTTACAGCTCGTTTCAGCAATCCTTCGAAGGTTCTTTTTCGTCCATCCGATTTGTGGCATATCATTATTTCGCACAAGCTAGAATGGGTGCCTTCGAATTGTCCACTGACCTCGCTCCTATATGGCGGTATGCGATATACCTTGACATTGAGATCGTCTTCAAGCATAGCCATAATGGAAGCAGATTGCAGGGCCTTTTCATTATCAATTACGATTAATGATATGTTCAACACCACGGGATTGGATCAGTTTCGTTATTGCGAATTTGGTGAATTTGTCTGTGGCGGTTAGTACCAGATGTCTTTCGGTGGAATAGATATCGATGTGTAGGGTCTGGCCCGTATGAGTTGGAATAGGTGTAGGTTGAATCTTATACTGTTGGGATGACGAAAGTATATATTTTCCTTACATGTTTTGCAGTTGTTAACTATTTTCCTGATTTTGGCTGATATGTTTGGGAAGAAATATTGCTGCAGAATCTTTCTTTAGTGTTTTTATGGGCACTACGATGTTCCTGGCAAATTATTTCTGTCTGCTGTTCTTCGGTATCTGTGTCTTTTAGTATCATTTGTGAGAATCATGTGTGATAGTCTTTAAAATGCTGTGGATAGAAACTTTGTATTATCCCCATAATTGGTTCTGTGGTGCACAGACCGTTGATAACATTGGCATTGAGATATCTTTTTAATGTCTCTATCAAAGTTTCGTTGGTGAGTTCCTTCTGAATTATTATGTGTCTTGAAAAATTTTTAAAAATGATTTCTAACTTGTAGCTGTCTTGACTACCGTGCTTAAATTAATTGATTTCAGAACACGTATACAGGGACTTCCATTAATGGAATTAAGTGCTGTCCAGAGCTTTCTTCAATACGGACGGTACCAGTTAAGGAGTTTATTTCCTTGTTCGTTGGTCGTCTGGACAGGCAGTCGACTACGATGTTTTCCCTGCCGGCTTGATATTCCAACTGGTAGTTATATTCTTCCAGGATTGCTTTCCATCTTTTGTGTGGCTGATGATCTGTATAAATGGTGACTTTTCCTGATCCATGTAGGTAATTACGCAGCGTTTTCAATGACCACATTATGGCTAACATTTCCTTCTCGTTTGTGGCATAGGCCTCTTCTGTCTTACTCAAAGTACGAGATAAGAATGTTATTATCTCCTATCCTGGGACAAAACTGCTCCTATAGCGATGTTGGATGCGTCTATCGAAGCTCGAAGGATTTATCGAAGTTGGGATCAGTCAATATGACTTCATTCGAGCTTAGAGAATTCTTTAAGTGTTTGAAGGATTCCATCTCCTCTTTCCCTAACCTTATTAATTCCTTCTTAGAGGCTTGGTGGGGTACGCGTCCATCCTCTCCTATTAAAAGGCTTGTCAGGTGGCTTGGCAAGCTTAGCAAAGTCCTTAATGAACCTCCTATAGTAGCCTGCCATTCGAAGAAATGATCGTAGATCTTTGAGTGTGTTAGGTGGCGGGAAGTCCATGATTGCTTGAATTTTGTTGAGGTTGGGTTAATTCCATTTGTTCCTACTACAAAACCTAAAAAATCGACTTTTTTAAGAATTCGCGTTTGTCGAGCTGAACCTTCAGGTTTGCTTTCTCTAAGGTATCAAGGACTTCTTGGAAGTTGTTGAAGTGGTAATTTTCGTCCTTTTCAAATATGATCACGTCCTCGATATAGATGTAGCAGCGCTTCCCGATGTGTTCTCTCAGAACATCGTCGAGAGCTCTTTGGAATTTTGATGGGGCATTTTTTAAACCAAATGCCAGTCGGACGAGCTCATATTTGCTGTTGTTGACTGAGCAGGCGGTTGTTGAATGTCAGATTCCTTAAGCGGTATCTGGTGAAAGCCACTTTTAAAGTCAATTATAGATTGGCTAGTACCTCATTTTTTGGCGGAATTGGGTATTTATCGGGTGTAGTGATTTCATTTAGTTTGCGGTAGTCCACTACCATTCTGTACTTTTTCTGACCAGAAGAGTCAATTTTTTCGGTACCATCCACACGGGTGAGTTGTATGGAGACTTTGCAGGTCTAATTATTTTATCTTGCAATAGGTCTTTTATTTGGTTGTCTACTTCTTCTTTCAAAGCCATCAGATATGGATAGCTTCTATCCAGATTGGTTGATCGGACGTTGTTCGGATTTCGGCTAAAACGTTTGTTGCGATGGTCAGTTTTTTGTTGGAGACTGCGAATGGGTGTGGGCAGTTTTGGAGTACTGCTCGTAGCCGATAATTCTTCGTTTCGGACAAATTTGGGGTGCGTAATTTGATACAATTGATGTAGCTTGATATGCACTGTTTTAGGGTAATTTTCATGTTTGTGTCTATTGCCACCAAATCAAGATTGGTATGGATGACTGCAACGTATCGGAACTGGCTAAAAAGCGTTTTTCATTTGCAATTGATTTTCGTAAGTGTTTGGGTTGAACGTAATTTTTGTTCGATCCTGCGTCTATTAAAAATTTTAAAATATCTCCACCAATATCTCCACTTCTGTGATCACAATAAGGCAGTGAACATTGCTTTAATCTAAAAAATAAATGTCTTCGAGCTGTTCTATTTGTTCACGACTCGGGATTTCAAATGGTTCCATATTTTCGTTATTTGTTTCATCTGAATTTGGTTCTACGGTGCTTGCTCCATAATCGCGCAAGTTCATACAAGAGAGTTTATTTAAAATTAAAGAAAGATGCTGATAAACACCTTTATAAAATTCCTGAACACTCTTATTTCCTTGGATCAGTGTGCTCGTCTGATACTCAAGTGTGCCTAAAGCACTCTTATCCACACAGTGCATGATTAGGCACTTTGATACTTTATTGCAGTTTAACGGGGTATTGCAGCATTCAAGAGCTATATCCGCTTGTCCTACTATTTTTTTCCTTATTACGTTCAATATGCTATAGTATTTAGGACTGTCTTTCAGATGGTTATAAATCCCTAATATTCTATCAACGCTTTTTTTCCATGAGCTAAATTCTTCTGGTTTTCCCGAAAATTCTCTTAGGCTTTTAACTACGTCTGGTATTGAGTTAAGTTCATTTAGGTTAACTTCCGTTGAGGTATCAATTGTTTGGTCAGCATTGTCATCTTCTAAGCCTGGGTTAATTATTTCGTGAACTACCCTTCGTCCCTCATCACTTCTAATACTAATACTAAACTCTTATCTGTTCTTGTATATCGGAGAAATTTATAACGGACGATCTTCCAGTTTGACTTGCAATTATGATGGATGATCTAATTAAATTTTCAGTGCTCATTTTGATATTTCGGTAGATTGGTTTTATAGAGAGAGAAAAAATTTTTTTTATTTAATTATTATTCCAATTTTGGTATTCCAATAACTCGTCGCCAAAGGAGAAATTTTTGATTTTGGTTTTGCGATATTCAGATTTTGATACTCCTATAACTTGTGATTTGTCGAAAAGCCTGCGACGTGTTGAAAAATTCTTAATTTTGATTTTGCAATATTCGGATTTGATGTTCCGATAATTTGTGATTTATCGCAAAAATTTCTTAAATTTAAGTTTGCTTTAGGCTTACTTGCTATATTTTAATAAAATCTGGAATTTGCAAATTCTTTGCAAGTTTTGCTAATATTAATTTATTTTCGTTTCAGTTTTTTGTAATAATTTCTTCTTTAATTGATTTCTACTATTTTCTTTTCTCATTTATTTTTAATTTATTTTCTCTTAAGTTTGTTTCTTTGCTTTTTTTGGCTTTTACTTAATTTTGCTCTATTCTTGTTTTTTGATTAAAAAAATTTTCAAATTTGTTTTCCCTTTCCTTTATTCTTAGTAAAATTTCTCTTTTTTCCTTTTTTATCTTTAATTTTTCCTCATTTATATTTTCGTTAAAAAAATGTTTTAAATTTTCTTTCTCTTATTTTCAACTTGATTCCTTAATTTTCACTCGTTTACTCTTGTTTTCTCTTTCCCTTTTTATTTATTTTTAACTTTTATTAATTAGTCTTTTATTTAAATTCATTGTAATTTTCGGTAACACTTTAATTATTTCTTATACTTTTATTGTTTTCTTCTTATGTAATAAAATATGAAGTTTACCTACATTAGTACTATGGTTGTTACCATAGTTGGTGAATCCATTACCAACAATCTGCTTTTGTTCCCAGTTCTTACACTCTTTGCTCCTTCGGCTGGAGCTCTCTTTTGGCAACTCCTACTTGGGGGCCTTGCCGCTTCGAATGGAACTTGCGATGGGTTTCTTTGTTATTGTTAACAAAGTTTACTAGAGCTTTTTTTTCTTCTTTTTAATCACTTTTATTATTATTATTTTTTTCGTCTTTTTTTTATAGAATTTTGTTATTATTTTCACTTTTTATCTTTCCTTTTAGAATAACAGGATTCCTTTGAATTATTCTTTTGGGCAATGAAGCTTCTTTTACCACCGCAGTCCGTAATATCTCGGTCCTTCCCTCACTGGAACAGCGCCAGTTAAATAAGTTGTTATTTATTTAGTATTTGGTTGATACTTTTGTACTAAATTATCATTAATTAAAACACAATTTTAGTTTTACTTTATTTAACGATTTTATTTTCTTTTGGGTTGAGGAACTTTAGGTGTTCAAACAATTGAAGTGTGGTAATGAACTAATTTTGTTTTAACTATTAGGAAACCTTTGGGTTGTCCAATAATTGACAGTCAGCACTTTTATCGAAATGGAATAATGCTTATGATAGAGTGCAATAGTAGGTTGGTGAGAAGTGTTTATAGTAGGGTGAAATGTGAGATTACAATGACTTCGTATGACGCTTATTGATTATTAAAATTTTATGCTTGCTTATTTTATTTATTAAAGTGATTCGTGAATTTATGCTTTTTGTTAGGATGGTCCTTAACTTACATGCGCTATGGAAGCATATAAGTATCCATGTACGAAAAAAGACCTAATAACAGGTATGTATGTAGCAAATAGTTTGGTTTTCCTTTCATTGATGATTTTGGAAAATGATGATTCCCTCTCTTCGTCGTATTGGAAAATTTGCGTGCGCGTAGCGAAACAAATTTTTAAAAAATTTTTAAAAAGTGGTTCTGCTTATAATTATTTTGGCTATTCTGGATCAAAGCATAGATTTGATTACTTCAAACTTGGTGCTCGTTAAATTTTGTGAAATTAAATCTTTTTAAGAAGGAGGTCATTCAGTATTGAATATTTCATTGACCAATACAAGTGGCAAAATGTTCATTCCATCCAACTATTAGGGGGTTCTCTTCGACCAAAGATTACGTTTTAATTTGCACATTGAGCTCCCTAAAATAAATCTAGGTCCACGCTTGGTTTCATTAAGTGAAGGCCCGAAGAGCTGAAGGATCCTTACATTACAAAAAAGCACTCAACAATCCAAATATCTAGGTTTCTTTGACTATATTCCAAACTATAGAAGACTGGAATTTGCGACAAGTTTAGTATATATATTTATATAATAAATAATCACGCATAAAGAACAATCATGAAATTTGAGCCATATTAAGGGCTGTGATGGATCCGCTGCAATGAATTTTTATCTGTAAAAAAAAAACAAAGTAGAAATCAGAAAATATAGCAGGAGTGTTAGGTTATTTTACTGCTTTGCCAAAAAAAAAAAACCGAAAACGGCGTAGGGATCGTTGAAGGATCTTAAAGAAAAGTCCAACTTTAATAAATTGATAATTATTTGATTTGTCACAATATTTAAAAGAAAACATGAAATCTCTAGTTACAGAAGGGAAAAAGGGAAGTCTTAACATCACATTGGCAGTAATCATAACAACAACTACGTTTATCTAAATGGAAATTAGAAAAATATATAAATAACTTGCAAAGCATAAAAAAATGGTAATTTTGCTATGAGAGGGAAAGCAAAGAAGCGCAAATAGACACAAAAGAACATAAATAAACATAGTTTTAAAATTGATTGTGTATTTGCTGTCGGCTGTCATATAAAGGAATTTTCCCCTTTTAAGTGTTGTACAGTAGTCCAATAAAGCAGGCGTAGTAGGTGCATCTTATTAAAGGCTGCATTTATGCGTTGAGGGTCAAAAACTATGTCTTAAGAAACAAAAACTAACATTGAATATCGATTCCAGATTCTAAAGTTACACGAACGATAAATATAAGTCAGACCCAAAAAATAACACAAAAAAGAAGTTTCGAAGAAAACATTTTTAGTTAACAGTACTTAGTTTTTGTAGTTGTACAATTAAATAATAATTTATCAATTGAAGTGAGTTTCTTATTCTTAAAATAAATATTTTATGATAATAAAATTAAAGAAATTTTTCAAGAAGTGTGGAAAAATTGAAGGAAAAAATAGTGTAAAAAGCTAAATATTATTATGTAACAAATCAAACGGAGACCAGTACTGATGATATGACCCTATAAAAAAGGGAACCCTAAGTTTACCGCTTATTGGGCTGCGGGTGTCTTTAAAATACACATCCGAAAAATGGTAATTTGCTGGATATAACTCCAAGTAAGAAAAAACATTTGTTTGCCATATGTAAATAGGCGAGAAAGAAAGGATAATAGTCTTTCACAATAAAATTTTTCCTCATAAATAAAAAGTAAACATTTGGTTACACCCACATTTGGTATGTACCTCTTTTGTTCGTGTGAGCAAAATTTCTGGTATACTGCCATGTTTTATGAATCCTTACAATTGTCTTGTTGAAGAGCTTTAGTGATACGATAATGACTGTTACGTTCACATTTGGCTGCTTTTCTTTATTCCTCTTTTTTTACTGTTTAAGAAAAAAAAGTGATTTTTTTCCTTTTTCAAAAGTGCGTGTGGGGCCTGCACTAACCCAGGATTTACAGAAGACATGTTTGTTTTGTAGATATTTTACTCATGACTAATTCTAATGATGACGGCTCGGAGTGTTTATGGATTTGCTTTATTGAGAAAAATCAGTTTCCTTGAAATGCCTTCCTTTCAAATTCGCATAAAATAAACGCTTGTCATATCTCGTTAACGAATATATTCCATTTCATGTTTTCACCTACTTTACCTTTGGATTGAATGTGAGAAATATTAAAATAACAAAAGAATTATTAATATCACACAAAAATAAAGATGAAAATGTGGAGCGATAGACACTTTTTTCTCTAAACTTTCTTGTTGGAATAAAGTGGAACACTTTAAAAACGTAATTTATGAAACTATTTCCAACGCCTTGCTTTATGCTTACATATGGGCCAAAGTAATGTGCATGATGCATTGCCTAGGCGTACAATCAATACAAAAAATATTTATACAAAAAGAGATATATTTGTATATTGTCAAAGCCACATTAGCAGATGTTAAAAGATATTCGTACGCGTGAAGTACATAAAAATGCAAAATTGTAAAATACACCCTCCTGATTTCATATGGAGCGTGAATGAAATATAGAGGGAAAGGAATTAAGTAAGAAGGATAACATATTGTATTTTTCAAATGACGCTGGACATTATTAGCATGGCAATTGAATTATGCCGAGAGAGTTCTTTGAACAAGTCCATAGCGGGCAGAGAAGAACTGAAGTATAACAGTCTCGTTAGCTCGTTCGTAACGCCGAATCGCATGCTGTAGTGCATTTTTTAAACAACTATATTGATTTGTGGAAGAAAATTGAAACTTTATTTTTAACGCCTTAGGTTCGAATAGATCAACAAAAAGATGAATCCTGTTTTCATTGTATGTAACATTCAAGAGAGATGGGCTTTACTGAAATAAGTAGCTGTATATTTGTTCACTTAGGGCGCCCGAAACGCAGTTAAATGTTTTATTTGCGTTTGGTGCGCTATGCTTTCTAACAGCCGGCCGATCGACGTGGGTGTGGTATTCTAATTTAATTTGAAAGCCACATAAATATGGTATGGTAAATTATTCTCTATAGGAGGTAATCAACAATTTTCTATCTCCGCTTAGATCTTTTGGAGACACGAGCCTTAAATTATGCATAGTAATACCTGTTGAATAAATTATGTAAAATGCACTTTTTACCCATATGCCACGTCATAAACAGAAACATATAGCACACATAGCATAACAACACGTATGAGCAAATGATAAGGTACGTGTACATAATGTATCCGAATTGTAATTTTTCATCTCACTAACTCAGCCTTCTTCACAGTCTGCTCTAATGTTTTGAAATTCATTTCAAGTAGTAGATGCCTCACAACACACCTTGTGCTCAACTAAAAAGGAAACGCTTTTTTAAATTTTCGCATTTTTTATCGAAATTTATGTCATATCGGTACTCTTCTGCGCATTTATGATGTCTTTAAAAATTATGTGGTTTTGTGCTTAACTGCTCGTCTCGTTTGTCTTTCGTTTCACTATAAACGAGCCAGATCCCACATCGTCCCATGTATATGAAGCAAAAGAGGTTGGACAACATTGTGTAACTTTCCGCTCTAAGAAGAAAGGAGAAAACGTAAGATATGGAGGTAACTTTTCATATTGCTTCATCGCAGTCGTACACTTTCCATTTGTATTCATCGCATAATTCATCGCATAACTTTTCAAAGCAAGGCGTTACGTGGAAAATAGTTAGAAGACTGGTCCGATCTTTGCAGTAACGTTTGTCTTTGAGGCAAAGTATTCATTAAAACACCGCAAAAATGGCGACCTGTAAAATGAACATGAGGATACACGGACCTACATCAGGTGGACAGGCAAGCTTAGATCGATTCAGAAAGTGACTCTGCCCGCCAACATAATATACCCCAAAACTACAAAATGAGTATGGTACTATAACATGAATATGGAAATGCCTGTTGTCAAACCAATGTTCTTCCTCTTAAAAATGTTCGTTTCCTAAATAAATAATGTTCAGGTTTTCAAAGCAAATTAAAGTTACAGTGCAAGAGCTTCTTAATTTTGCCTTTTTTGAGCATAAAGGAAATGCATTGGTAGATGGAATAATGAGTGCAGTACGCACAAATAATAGCATTGTTGTATTGGACAAGCCGCAAAGCAAAGATCACATAGAGATAAATAAAAAGCGTGCGCTGCAAACGAATACTGAAAAACGGAATTGTAAGCCGTAATTATCGCTTTATGATGGCATTTATGATCGCAATATCGTTTATATTAGATTCGGGCACAATTGTTAATATGTAGTTTACATATTCTTGGAAAGTGTGGCTGGGACAATAGACGTTTAATATTGAGATATATGTTTATCTACATTTGACGATGTGCTGAGAGAGTAATTTTACAATCTAAATTCGCATTTCAAACTCTAACGTTAAAAATGCGCAATGTTTAATAATATTTTACTTCCTGCCAATACGTATGAGTTTGGGTAAACCACTTTTCATTATAATGCTATATCAGAGAAACAGCATCATGCATTTAAACACTATTGCTACATATATAGATTTCTTATTTATTTACTATTATTATTTCTTTTTTTGGGGATTTTTTATGACAATAAAGCAATCAAATAATGTTCGTAAATATACGCATACATTTTTAATACCTTCACTTTTTCAAGGAAAAGTAATAAGTCATTATTTTTAGGGAAATACTTGCCATCGGTCACTGGTCATAAGACAAATAAATGAAGAGAACCACTTGTAGAATATACAGAAAGTAAAGCGTGGTAGTACAGTTTGAAAAGAGGAACACTTGTATAAAGTATAGAAGTAGAGCGTGGTAGTTCAGCTTGAAAGGAGGACCACTTGTGGAATATAGAGAAAGTAAAGCGTGATAGTACAGTTTGAGAGGAGAACCACTTGTAGAATATGTAGAAGTAAAGCGTGGTAGTAAAGTTCGAAAGGAGAAACAGCTGCATAATGTATAGAAGTAAAGCGTGGTGATTCAGTTCGTAAAGAGGAACTCAAATGAAGAGAGAAGCGTGGTAGTTCCGTTCGTAAAGAGAATCTCAAACGAGAGAGAGAAGCATAACGAATTATAAAAGCAACTTAACATGGGAATTATGTGAATGTTTATAAATAGTCGCAAATAATTTTTAGGTTTAAATTTATATACAGGAATGCTTTAGCACTTTCGTGATATCTGAAAAGAAAATAAAAAACAAAAAATTTCCTCACAGTCTCAAAAACAATGCTTTTGCATTGCGGATCACCCTATTCTTTGTTGTTTTTGCAACCACCACCGAAAGATGCTGACATACGCACTTTTGTCAAAACCCAGAAGAAATCTTCCGAAATTCTGTCAGATGTACACTTTCTCGAGCAGTATCAAACTCATAAACGATGGAGATTCGTCCGTCTAGCAGTCTCTGCGCCTATGGAGTGTCTGTGGTACACTAAACAAAATTTGGTAAGTCAAAATGTTGAATCTAATGACGATTGCGATTAAAACGATGGTTGGGCGTGAACGTATGTGTACCATAATAGACAAATCGATTTGTTTTCTTATTACTATTTTTTTGATTTATATTATTACAAAATCAAATAATGGAATGTGACTTTTTTTAATAATGGAAATAAATACTGTAACGTATAACATAGATTTATTATTCTTTCTTTGTACAAGTGCGTCATGCGTGGCTTACAGGAGAGCAGGAAATATTAATACAAACAGACTGCTTGAAATACAAGAATCGCGGACAATGTTGAAAGAGACGGAGATACTGGTCAGTTATGACATTACTCGGTTCTAGTAAGCAAAAACGTACGATGTGCGCGATGTAGTATACCTATCTATCACGGCATCTACCGATACCATTATGGCGACCAATTCAATTTAACATATTAAAAATCAAACAATATTACAAAAAACTTCAAAGGAAAAGGAATCGACAGCACTATTAAATTAGCAGCGAAATGACGTGTTTTTATTTATATTCGTTTGTGGTGAATAGATAGTGATTTATAGATTATATTCAATATAATTTTATATACATCTTTTAAACAGTTAATATGGTTGAATATTTGAATTCGGCAAATTCAGAACAAAGAACAATAAGACTAAGCTCTCACAATACTTAAATTCTTACAATTTACATTCCTAACAAGAATTAACTTAAGAAAAAATAAATTTTGAATACAAATTTTATGTATCAAACAAAGAAATAAACCGCTTATCTTGCTTGCCGTATGAACTCTGCCTCGTTCCATTTATTTATTTAAGTTGTATTTGCCTCATTCGTATCACTTTAGGAGGAGCGCTTTTTTTTTTATTTAGTTTTTATTTGATTTTTCTTTCCTTTTTCTCCTCAAACAAACGAATGTTTCACATCTTAGTTTTTTCGTTTTTTTTATATGTTCAAATTAAGAAATTTTTTGTTTTTTTTCCAAGCAACGCAAATTGGCTTATTCGAACTTCTTTGTCTGATACACCTTTATATTTTCTCGAACCTTTTTCCCTCTTAAAGACGTTCAATAATCTTGAATTTTAACATGTTTTCTTTTTCCCAAGTTAAAAATCAATCAATTAATTTTGTATTTGAACACGTATTTTTTTCAAAACCTAGTTCTTTTAAAATTCGATTACATAAATTTTATTTTTAGGTCCACTCAGTCAAAGGGGAAAAAATCACGCCATTTCATTTCAAAAATTCAAAACTTTTTATTTTTATTAACTAATTTCGAATGTTTTCTAAACATTTTTCCTTGTTTTTCTCACAACCTTTCATTACAAAATCTTAGCTTCAACTGCCCCTTCACAACAATTCTAATTAAAAAAAAAAAATTAAAAAAAAATTTTTTTAATCTTACTACAAAGCATTACAAAAGTCTCTTATTTATTAAAATTTCCAATTTGCAACTATTCGCATTATATTAATATATTTTATATTGTGTTATAAAGCCTACATAGCAAGCTAAACGAGCTGAACAGGAGATAATTAATGGGACACTTCCGTGAGAGGTCATGGTTAGGCCCAACGACAATTCCACGTACCATCCCTGCACGTCAACAAAAGTCATCCACAGCCGCGGGTTTGTCAACTCATTGGGAGCTCACAGTGGACAACGTTGACACAACCTGCACCTCCCTGGCCAACGGTCCTGTAACTCAATGTCAGAAAGCCAGAGGTACAGGAGATCTGAAGGGACCAACGGCCAACGATCCGACACCCCGATGTCGGAAAGCCGAGGATAACAGAGCGACAGTAGCACACCCCTTCAATGGGAGGCGAGTGTCATGCGATGGCTCTACGTTGTCACCAAAACGATAGCACCCTGTTCTGCTCAGGCAACAGGCCCTGCGCACATCACCGACAACAGCACCCTACTCTGCGCAACCAACAGGCTCTGAGGCCATTTTCCGGCCCAACAACCCCTTTCTCAGCAGAAAACTCAACTGCAGCAGCAAACCACCGGCGCACACCTAAGCCGTCATCAACTGGCCAGTACCGGAGAGGCGTATTACCAGTCACTTCTTCCTTCCACATAATCTTAAATCTTAATTTGAAATAAAATCGATGCCTTCATGTACATACGTATCGAAGTGATGAGTTTATTTTTGCTTGACTACAGAATACCAGAATCCGTACGTTTCAGGGTAGTGTCATTAGCGCAGAGATACAAGAATGATAACATAAATGGTCCAAGAACTGCCGAATAGTTTTGTTGTATTATAATTTTTTTTCCAAAACATTATCGAAAAAAAAAAAGTTTCAGAAATTCACTAGCAAAAAAGAAAAGGGAAAGAATTCTTTGTGCCAACCGACAAATATAAAGAACAAAGTATTCTATACGCATGATAGATAAATGTGTTTTTTTTTTGGTTTTACTAACGACTCGCGAAAATAAAAAACTGTTGTGTCAGCATTTCTTGGTATGAAGTATTGGCTGCTATAATAAATGTATTCCTCCATTAACAAAAAGGAAAATACGCTACTTAAGCCTGAGGCGTTACAACCGCTCAGAATTATAACAGCCTACGATCCGTTCTGTGATACGATTGTTCTACCAAGGTCAAGCCGAGATCTAAATCAACAACTTACCAGGCCATCCAGAAACCGACAGGAGCAACCAACAGGTGTCTTGCACGAGGATGCTACATCTTAAGCTGGCGCTTCATCTTTCAACTGTGAGGTATTTTTCTTTTTTTTGACTGTGAAATAAAATGCCAGCAGCAGTAGACAGAACAAAAAAAAATTGGAGTTGCTTTGCTACAAAAATGTAAATTGAAATGAGTGCCTAAGTGGAATACGCCACCGCTGTAGCAGGAGTACGAAAAGGTGAGCGCATGAGTGAAGGTAGAGGGACTGAGGTCGGCTAGCGAGGGACCAAGATAGGACCAACGGACGACGGACAACAGACCCGGCAGACAGACTTACACAGGACAATTCAGTCGATTGGTTTCATTCTTTTCTTTTTGATCTTATACATATTTACTCTTTTTTGTAATGCGGTACAGTGGGCAAAAAGAAAGAAAAAAAAATTTTTCAAATTGCTCTTCTGACCAAAAGCTAAACAGCGTTACAAAGTGAATAATGAAGGTCCCTGTAAATATAAATTTTTCTTGTGTTTTCCTGGACCAGTGAACTGCCCCAGCCCCAGAGAATGGGCCGAAAGGCACTCACAATATATACATTAAGTATTATAAGTATTACACCATGGCAAAAGTTCCGGACAGAATTAGTGAATTCACAGATTTTTATGTGCTCGCTGAATTTGTTAAACATTATTTGGGCCTGTCCGGAACTATTAAAGCCGCCTTTCACGTACGTGCCAAAGTTTTTCAATACTGGCAAAACGCCCAAGTGCAATTAACGAATATTTACATATACGTATATTTCCAGACATTCTGTACATTATTTTAAAAGCGCATTGGCTTTGTTTTGCATTCCGAACATTTTTTTGTGACATATTGCTCATCATGCCTAGGCTACAGGATCGTAATTGAATGGATGATTTTTAAACTATCAGCTAATCTCAAGACCACAACTTTATTTTCGGTTATTAATCTGTTCTTTAATTTACTCAGTCTCTTTACCACACTTTATAGCACTTCTAACGATTTAAAATACCAAGCTTCACAAAAACATCTTAAATGAACGACGGCTATAGATACGCGTTTCCTTGTTTAAATTATTTTATTATTGTTTTATTCATATATATATTTGTTTTTTCACTCACAGGACGCACTATGGTGATCTAAACGACTTTCTTTTATGCAGATTCAAATAATTAACTAATTTTTTGCAACATTTTTTAATTCAGTTTCGCAAAAAAACGAAATGGACCTTGTCAAGTAAGAAATTTGTGGATGGACATTGGACTTAAGAAATTTGTTACCTGTTTTAATCCCACGTAATTCCTTGCTAGTTCTCGATGTCATGAGTTTTTGACATGTCGCTGTCATAATCTTCCCTGGCAATATTTGTTCTTCCCAGAATCGCGGAAAAAAATATATTTTTTTTTTCATTTCGTTGCAGTATAAAACCTTTCGTAATGGCTTTATGCACCATTTTTGTTGTTCATGTTTAATTTTGATATTGTTTATACCACTACAGAATGTTTTACTTAAACTTCATATTTCTTTGCAGTCTAGTCCAACGTCGCTTTGATCAATGGCTTTCGCTCTTGTTACTTTTACTTGTTTTACTACTCTTTTGCTTTCTTATTTCAATCGCATCTGTGGACATTCCCGAAATAGTTTCGCACAGTTATTGTTTTTTCTTGGTTTGTGTTTATTATTTCGTTATGCGACTACGTCTTTCATATACGCGATTGTTTTTTTTTGTTGTTTGACCGTTTCACATATTTTTTCCTTGTAACGGGCTTTTATTAAGGAATCGTTTTTTTTTTTCAAATTTTATTTTGCGGTGTTGCAGAAAAATCGGGCGTCAGGTTCCTCCACAAGAAAAATTTATTTTTTCCTCGGGACATTTCGCCTGATTTCTTTTTTTCATTATTTATTTTACTTACTTCTGCCGCTGTGGATATGCTATGCCTCTGGGTGATTTAATAATTTCTGTACCGTTTAGATTAACCTGTGAGGTCAAAACGAGGGACAAATTTGTGACCTGTGTAAGTTGTGGCCACATCTACATAAAGAAAAATTAACGTATAATCAACAATTTAAGAGGTCATTGATTTGCATATTTAGCACGTGATTTATTCTTAAAGTACGAACTTTGCTCTTATAATTACTGTATTATACCTACCATTGAAGGATGGGGTATACTCATTTGGTGTTTTTTTTCATAATGCATGTGACACCCGAAAGACCCTATAAAGTATATACATTCTTGATCCGCGAAAAATTTCAGATTGAT
The DNA here is from genome assembly GCF_014805625.2 of Glossina fuscipes. Lineage (NCBI taxonomy): Eukaryota > Metazoa > Arthropoda > Insecta > Diptera > Glossinidae > Glossina > Glossina fuscipes. The sequence continues at coordinate 551,395 of NW_023998465.1, read as the reverse complement.
TAAGCCATGCCTGTCCATCTGTGTGTCAGTGTGGTGTTCGTTGTTGGCACTCGCAAAAATGAGAATGTGCGCTTCAAATTTGATAGAAATGTGGTAAGTTTTTGCACGCAGGTTGTTATTGGAAATGGGGCAATTTTCTCAGAATAGAAGCCCGCAGAGGAGCATAAATTGAATGCAACTTTGTTTTGCTGTTCGTTACTCAGAAATTATAAAAGTCAGAAGATTGAAATTTTCCACACTTTCTTTACGAAACGCTCTACTCTTTACATGCAAAAATGGAAATAGTTGGCTTTGCCCACACAAGCTCACAGATGATTAAATTTTATTTTTTTACTTTTTATAACTGTTATGCTTATTTATCATAGCTCAAACAAGATTGAATGTTTAAAACTATTTTGTACACTCCTTAAAAGTAGATATATTATTTGCCTAAAAATGCGTTAATTCTAAAACAATATGGCAGATATCGCGATTAATTTTTTCCTAATAATACAATCGATGTGGGTATCAAATAAAAGAACTTTAAGAATAGAATAGAGTTTCATATCCCGCCAAATATAACTTTCTTACTTGCTTTTAATACTATTTTGCTTGTAGAGCCGATAGCCTGTGTCGCTAGTGCTCAATGTCTTTTTTTTAGTCTAAGAATTCAATTCATTAGTCTAAAATTAAAATAATAACAATAATATTTTGCTTGTAATTTTTACGTTAAATTAAAAGGAATACATATAGTGAATATACAATTATAATAAACCTTGTTTAAATGTGAAAGGAGAAAAATGAATTAAAAAGAGTTTTTCCATAGATGGGAGGAAGGCAATTTAGAGGGGTCATCGGACTCAACTTCGGAGTCTTCCATAGGGATCGCGGGCCGAAGGAGACTATTACGTAGGATAGGGTGCTGAAAGGACCAAGGCTTGGAGTATGCCCTTGCGTTAAGCTAAATTCCGTCCGTCCGTATATTCTACTCAGCCTACGATTACAAGTAACTGGCACTGGTCAGTTGCCCTAACCAAAGTGTTGAAGACCATTTCCGACGATTCCTTTTGATCAGACATCAGTTACGATTCACAAACAATTTGTTTTTTTTCCCGCTTTACGGGGTTAAGCTGTTTTTTTTACCCTGCATGGGCGTTTTCGCGAAAGGCTTCGGGCGGAATGGCCCGAAATTAATGCAGTCAGATTGTTCGGGTTTTCTGACATGGGGGTAAGAAGCCGTAAGTTCAGTAATGCTTCCGTCTCAATCATAACGGTTGCTAATTTCTCGTATGTAAATGCGGCGTTGCCAACATTTGTTTCGAAAAGATTCTTGGCAGATTTGACAGCTACTTCCCAGAGACAGCCAAAATGTGGAGCCGTTGCCTTGTTGTTAAATATTGCTAGGTTCAATTGGATTAAACGATTATTTCCCTTTCGTCTACAAAGGGGTTTAGTGGATTCAGTCGGTTACTTTTGCTGATGCAATTCCGAATGAATCGCGTTTTGTTTTATAGCATATAGTATAGTATAGCATTGTGTGCCTCGCACTGTGTTTCTAAGGATGAAATGGTTCGTCCGGATCCTGGCACTTCTTCCATTTGCCAAAAACATTGTACATTATATTGAAGTTCATTTACTGCACACGTGGCCTGCTATACATTTTTTGTAGGAACGTTTCCTGCCATTATCCAACCAAAGACTGTGTCTTAAAGTGTGGGATGGTCGTTGTGCAGTCTAATTTTTCTGACCTTTAATATTCCTAAAAATAGCTCAGCGCCAATCAGTATGTCTGCGTAGTTAGGTCTGTTGAATAGCGGTTAGAACTATATTGCTCCAGCCGGTTGTCTCCAAGAAATGATGGGGTTGTTTGGGTACAAATTTGAAAGTACGCAAGCCTCGAGTCAAGTGAAATAATTTCTAGATCTTGAGCGTATGGTTACGTTAATTCTTCCCTTAGCCTTATTCCTGTTGTTGATAGTGCCTTGAATTTGCGTGGCAGCGGATGTTAGAAATAAACCCAACTGCTGATCGACCCTTTTGGTGATGATGTTGATTTAATTATCCGTAATCTAATATTGTTCGGTTATTAATTGACCACCCATTGTCAGCTATCACTGTCAAACCTACCGGGCTTAGCACGATAGAACGGGAAGGATTCCGTGGCACAGAGGCAAACAAGGCTAAAGATGCAGCTGCCTATCCATTCGGTGATTGACTGACAAGGGGTTCTGAGTAAACTATTATCTTAACATTCCGTTATTGTTACGCTTCACGTGTGTTATTACAATCTTGATTGTTGCCTTTTTCCAGTGGAGTAACGTATGGTGACGATCCATTTTTTACCGCTTCTATTATTGTTATTTTGTTATTAGTATGTCTAAACACTTATAGCAAGCATTTTGCATTTCTATTATTTAATCGCGTTGTTGAACCTTTGCTTTTAGAATTATTGGGCATATTTGTACATAGCGTCACTTATTACAGGTAAGGCATCCCGTTGCAGATAGTTCCAAATGTTTCTACAACCCGAAACTCATTCTGCAGGAATTTCAAAAATTTCCTTAAAGTTAACAATGCTCTTGAATCTTCAACCTACTATTCGAAAAGTAAATCAGTCGTCTTGTCAAGTTTTTTACTAGAATTGGGGTTAAACGTGGATGCCAGCTGTCGGTTTGGACCTACAAAATTTTTAATGCCATGATACACTTATTAGCTACATCTATGATTCACTCTTTTATTGTCATACATATCGTGCAGAATTTTCCTTGTGGTATCATAATTTTCTTCTTTGGGATAAAGATGACATATTAGACGCTCTGCATCTTTTATAAAATTGGGCTTCAAATGTCATATTTTCTCAATAAGTAGTTGTGCTCAAGTTCTCGGAAGCTCATGGCGTTGGCTGTGTGGGCCTTGGTTTGTTCACTAATCGGAGATTACGCTGTACATCTGTCATTACATTATGGAATATGTTGCTGATATTTGCAAATATATCCGTTGTGTGGTAGGAATGGTCATCTTTTGATTATGGATGTCAACGTATTTGGTTGTTCTGATTATGGGAGATCTTCCACGACACTTGGAATTCCTTCTCCTTTTTTTGCAGGCATTCGAGAATTTCTCCAACCTTTGGAGCCTTTTTGTAGATTGGTAGTGTGTGGAGTTCGAGACCTTGCCCATTCTGTTGATCAAATGTTGCGTTGTACGGGTGTGGTAGACTACTCCTTTCAATGGTTCAAGTGATTTTTATGTTGTCTGCGATATAAAAACAAAAAGTTCAGTTAACAACCAGTCCGCAATCAAAATCAAATCAAAATGACGTCGAGGGCACCACATGTTAATACTCTGTCTTATGTGTCACACAAGTACATAAACTTATGTAAGCTATTTTTTTTGAGGAAATGGCGTTCAGGCACTTTAAACAGAACTCCGTGAGGAAACAATTCAATTCGTGACCTTAATTTTAAGTGATAATTTGCAAAACTCACTTAATATTAAAACATGTAGCCATCTTATTTATGTTTAAAGAAAAACTTTTCGTTTTTTTACCAGTCTAGACAGGCATTATTTCTATTTACAATGTCACGCACTTGTTTTAGAATACACACGTAGTTGTTTTGCGTTTCCTAAAAATCCCACGGTAGCTTACTAGGTGATTGCTTAATAAATAGAAAACCAACCACCTCTGTAGGAATAGTATACTGATGTCTAAATATATGATTTAAGAAATATATTTACAGATTTATTCGTACACATTCGCATAAGAAAAATTCGCATATAAAAGATTTCTTTACTTGTGAACCTATTCGTATACGTTAATACTTTACCCAGTCTGGATAAAACATTAGGTCACATACAATACGTCTCCGACAACGATAAGGTCGCATTAAGCTACAAGTTGGGATGATCGTCTATCCTCGCTTTTTAGGACCGCCATTTTAACTTATTGGCCCCAGCTATCAATAAACACGTTCTCCATAATTTTTTTTCATTTAGTTTTGCAGGCTTGTTATTGTTTACCATATGTGGTTTGTTCATGTAAAATGAACAAACGTCAATTCGTCTTTCATTTCTCACGCCTCTCTCAGTTATTAATGCATTGTAATGCAAAATTTAACGGGAAGTATTAGAAAGTTGGCGAGAATGTTACAAGATTAGCCTCTGGATGAGAATCATTTATATCTCAAAAAAAGTAGAAAAATGTTTATTACCCCCTTAGATATACAATATACAATATTTAAGTCTTCTATTACATGTTTTATTTTAAATTGTAAGGTATAACCAATGACCCACAAGATAACCGGTAAAAAATAACTGGAATTGCACACTTTTTGTTGCTTGCGCTTTTCAGTCTTACAAAGAAACAGTCTCTCGTTTGCAGATATAGCGTATATCGAAGAATGGGGTGGGATTTGAGTCTTTAGTTATTTTAGTTAAATTTTTTTTAATCTGAGGCATATTTTCTTTTCCCACAGGAAGATCCGAAATCTCAACCCAAGCTTCCGAGTTAATTGAACGAGTTAAAGGGTACGGACGTGATTAGTCTAACTATTTTGTAGTATTACTATAAGTAAGCGATGAAGTTACATGATTAGAACTTGCTATAAACCAGTTCACTTCACTCAGGCGGCAGGGAAGAAGTAAAAAAAAGTGTTTACGGTCTTTACAAACTCATTTTAAGTATTTGGTTACGGCAAAATCGTCTTAAGATATACTTCCCTTCCATGAACGGATGTTGACTAAACACTTTAAGTGTTAATTTTAATATTTAGCGCAAAAATGCTCCATATCTATATTGGTGCTCCATAATTGTTAAATTAGAAGATAATACCCTACACCATAAATTCTAAATAATACCTTAAGACACGCCGATAGACGTCGACAGAATACTGGGACGCGACTTTCTACCAAATTTCCATTGTAATGTTAATTATTACAGATACATCCTCACCAATGTCAACACGAGAAATACTCTCTTCCCCTAATAGAAAACACCATAAAACATATTCATGTACGGGCAATATCAGAAATTATCGTACCATACAGAATAAACACACTATAAGATAGCGTTTTTTGTACTAGACAAATCACTATTGGCCTAGCGAACACCGTAATACCAGCAAAAGGAAACTGAAACCCAACTGAAACAGCTGTTCTATTTCAATTAAAAACCTAAAAATTGAAACACTACCTTCTGAAAATTATAAAATAACCTCTATTAATAAAATACACAAAAACTCAGACGAACGTTCCAAAAGCTCCTAAGTGTTATAAGCCTCGACGTAGTAATCAGAACTGTCAAATGTGAACTTATCAAAACTTTACAGGAACATCAAAACATATTTCACTTCAACACGAACAATGAACAGCAAATATTTTTTTAGACAACACAAAGACCTACATGGCAAAACAACAGTATCCACCAAAAATTACAGACTGTCACATTCCCAAAGTAATCACATTAATAATCAGTTCAATGAACTGTTACAATAGAAGATTATAGGACTATCTGTCAGCTCTTACAACTCACAGCTACTTCTAGGCCCCAATAAGTAAAACACTTATGAGAAACCATGGGGATTAATTGTTGACTACAGAAAACTAAATGACAAAATTGTAGATGACAAGTTTCCATTAACACGAATAGAAGACATACTGGATAGGTTAGGCAAAGCTAGACATGAAAAATTCTTTCCATCAATTAAAATTAGACGACTATTCCAAGCCGCTCGTAGCCATTTCGAGTAACAACGGCCTTTATCAGTTTACGAGATTGCCTTTCGGCTTCAAGTTATCGGCGAATAGCTTCCAACGTAATAGCTTCCTGCCTAATATAGCAATATTACATAGCGTTTGATGATCTCCACCAAAAACTAATGGAGCCCCAATTATCCAATATGTAGACCATAATAAACCTTTCATTCTCACTACCGATGCTTCAGAAACACCTTTATGTGCTATCCTTTCTCAAGCGGAAATCGGCAATGACTGACTAGATCGCTAAACGTACGTGAGAAGAATAAATCAATTATTAAGAAAGACCCTGCAGATCATAGGCCACTCGTCGGATCCTTCACATAGAAAAGTACCTCATCAAAATTGGCACGGACTACACTAGAATTGTCTGATTACGATTTCGATATTTTTTATACAAAAGGAAAAAACCATGCTAGTGTTGATAGTGTCTCACATCGAATTAAACTCGGGCATATTAAAAACCATGATATCTTAACAATTAGATAATAATGCAAAAAAACTTTATTAATTATGCGTAATATGTCCAAAAAAGCAAGGAATATTCAAATACTACGTAATAGACGATAGAAATAAATCAAAAGAAATCAAATTTCAATTCAATTTCAAGAAAGTAAAAATACTTTGATAAATAATAATAAACTTATTGCTTTTTATTTGTTTCTAATTACTTCATTACTCTGCTGGGATACGTGCAATTGACGTTGCGGTTCCCATACGAAACTTAAATTACTTTCAATCAATAGGCTAGAACGGGATTATATTTTGCGGGATAATAAGCATTTAATTGAATCAACATCAGCGCTGATGTAATAGACACTGTAGTGGGGGAAAAAAAAAGAAAAGGCACACTTTGGCAACTTTGGCAAAGCGACAAGCGGCGTGAAAAAAAAAGAAACTTTGGCAACTTGGAGAGAAAAAAGAAAAACAAAAAAATGCGGCTTTCGTGAGAATTTTGCTTGTAAATTTTTTTGGAATAAAATTGAAATTCATGCCGTGCTTTTGCTACTTCAAGACAAGTAATTTCAGTGAATGATAATGAAAGTGAATTTATAAGAATTAGAGAAAGAATAAGTCCCGAATAGTTTTATTGGAAAAATATGAAAAAATTGCAAACTGAAAAGGCGTTGATAATTTTAGTAAAGCCGGAATAACTGGAACGCTATTCATTGTTCACATACAAAAGCACAAGGTCACTAAGGTCAAGGAAATTTGAAGTTACACAAAAGTGCAAAAAGAAAAAGAGCGAAAATCAAGAAGTACTAACGTTCGCGTCAGACGGCTGGAATCAACGGTCGCTAGGTTGTGGCCAATAAAACTTGGAGGATGAATGTGCAGTTCATTAATGCAAATGAGAGGGAGAAAACTTTTAAAAAAGAAAGGTTTTTTTAGCTAAATTGTTGGTCGGCTGCGGGTGTTGTACGAGAGTCCTTTAAATGAAAGGAGATTAATTGAAATTAAAGAAAAGATAGCTATTTATGTTAAACAAGGGAACAATATAAGAGTTTTTCTAAATTTTATATTTTTAAATTCTAAATTTTAATTTTCATAAAAAAAAAAACGGACAAACAATGTCTTCGTACATTTTTAAGAACTGTGTCTTATAAAAAGGGAAGAAAATCTCAAAGCCCAAAAAAAAAAAAGTAAGAAAAAAAGAAAAGAACAGAAAGGGGAAAAATTGACAAGCTAATGTAAAAGAAGGAGTGTAAAACATGAAAGTATCAATAAAGCATTAAAGGAGCATGCCTCTTGTCATGAAACTCTTTTTCTTTTTCCCCGCCGTCGAGGATTTCAAAATTTTTCTTTAGACAAAGAAAGAAAAAAAAAAAAAAATAGATAAAATAAAATAAAAAAAAATGAAATAATAAAAAAACAAACTAAATAAACGAAAAGGTCTGGTCAGTTTCCGGCTGTGCGTCTGTCGCCAGTGAGTCAGTCGGTCATCGTCTAGCGTCGGCCCTACATGGCCACCATGTGCACGCCCCTACACCTCAGCCACAGCGGTGGCAGCGCACGCTTAGCCACACATGGGTAACAACAAAATTGAATAGCTTAAAAGAAAAGGTAACATAACTTACAGTACAAGTACGGTGGTGGTGATCGTTCACTTGATGACTATTACTGCTTCCACTGTCGGCTGCAGCTGTCACAATGCCCCCAATAAATGGTCGCCGTTGCTGTTGCTTCTGCCGTTCTACGGGTGAATCTCTAACAACTGCAGGCGGATGCTTCACAGGATAACCAAAGGCTGAGAATGGTGGATGCGGCACCCTATCGGTGATTGCCGGCTGTGGCCGTAAATGCTGCTGATAATTAACACGTCGCTGTTGCTGTCGCTGTTCACCTTCTTTTGACTTTATTTATTTCCTTCGCACTATTTCCGTCACTCCTTAATTCTAGGACGTATGGTGAAGCAGGCCCGAGAGAAAAAAAAAAAAAAAACACTCACCAAATTGTTACCACAGTGCCGAATAGAGCAAACACCTTGTTAATTTTTGCTTCCTTTTTATTTCAAATGATTTCTTTAGACTCTTTGCTGTTTCTCGTTTTATTGATTAGACAAAATTTCATGTCTCTTTACATATAAAATTAAATATTTTAAATGATTTCTTTAAACCTCTTGCTGTTTCTCGTTTAATCGATTAGACAAAAATTCCATGTCTTTTTACACATAAAATTAAATATTTTAAATGAT
>NW_023998465.1:542551-542957 GCF_014805625.2 Glossina fuscipes | reverse complement strand
AAAATTCCATGTCTTTTTACACATAAAATTAAATATTTTAAATGATTCCCTTAAACTTTCGCTGTTGCTCGTTTTATCAATCAGACCAAGTTTCATGTCTTTAACACTACCAATGGATAAAACCAACGGGAACCGCACTCCGCGAGAGCCTAACTCCGATTTTATTTGCTACGGGGTGATACGTATATTTCCTTAAAGCCTTCTTTTTTTTGTGGCCCTTAACAAAATGTGTCGTTTTCGTTCTGTTTTTGTTTTTCGATGACGTTTTCTCCTTATAATTAATCAAAACTTTCTTCGGTGCAGAATAAATTTAAAAGTGCAAAATCTTTGCAATTTTCTTAAGGAACACTTGTTTACTTATTTTACTTTAGTTTTTCTTTTGCGATTTATACACTTTTGCCCACTA
>NW_023998465.1:527940-542541 GCF_014805625.2 Glossina fuscipes | reverse complement strand
TCTTACTGAAGTCTAACCTCTGACTGACAATGGATAAAACGCGACAAGAACTGCACTCAGCGAGTGCCTGACTCCGACTGACTTCAACTCAGAATTCTATCCTCTGACTTTAATTTTTGAAACGCAGACAGACTTCTCCTTTTCATTTCATTTCCCTCTTCTTCTTCCTGTTGCTCTCTCTCTATAACGGCTTGCCGTTACTCTCACAAGAGCAAGCATAGATCCCGCAAAATCATACGATTTTGCCTATGCTTGCAAGAGCAAAAGGAAAAAAAAAGGAGTACCGCAAAATCATACGATTTTGACTGTACTTGCAAAAGCAAGCAAGGGTACCGCAAAATCATACGATTTTGACTGTACTTGCAAAAGCAAGCAATGGTACCGCAAAATCATACGATTTTGACTGTACTTGCGAATAAGGAGATTAGAAAAGAAAAAAGAAAATAAAATAATAAACACATATACCGCAAGATCATGCGATTTACTAGCGGTACCACAAAATTGCATGATTTTGTCTAACGGCATGCCGTTATTGCTCCGCTTGCGGTTGACACAGACCGACAGACACCCTACCCAAGGTTTGTTCGCGGCCGTTACACTCTTCACTCCGGTATGTGCGTGGTATCTCTAAGTGGTCGAAACAATAATTGACATTTCTTTTGAGTTATATTTCCTTAATATTAAACAATTTTTTTTTTAATTTTAAAACCTATAATTCGTTAATAAACCTTTTAGCTGCGGCGATGGGCATCTACGTGGTTGTTAGTTTTGGTAAGTTTATTTATAAAATTGATTAATAACCATTGTTCATTTTGGAAAATTTTGTTTTGAAATATTGAATTAAAACATTATAACACTTTCGTTGGAAAATAAAATAAAAGAAATGTATTTTTATTAAAAGTTAAATCACTGGTAAGACTTCCTGTGGATGACGGAGGGGCGAGGTAAAAGAAATATGGTTAGAGCATGGTTTAGATTAGTCAAAAGTTTTCAAAATTTTTTAGTAAGCATGTGTAACGGCCGCGAACAAACCTTGGGTAGAGTGTCTGTCGGTCTGTGTTAACCGCAAGTATCGCAATAACGGCATGCCGTTAGGCAAAATCGTGTGATTTTGTGGTACCGTTTATAAATCGCATGATCTTGCGGGATATAATTGTTTTGTTCCTTTCTTCTTTTCCCTTTCATTAAGATACCCAAAATCATGTGATTTTGCGGTATTCCCTTTTTCTTTTGTTTTCTTGGGATTTTGCTTGCTTTTGCGAGAGTAGCGGCAAGCCGCTATAGAGAGCAACAGAAAGAAGAAGAAAAGAATTGAGCAGGGAGGAGAAGCCTGTCTGTGTTTTGTTTCAAAGATAGACGGAAGAATTACTTGGCCTCTGCTGAGGTGCGGACGTGTCCGCGAGCTTGGTCTAAAAGCGGATAAATAAAACTATTTTTAAAGTTGAGCCTTCAAGTGCAAAGAAAGAAAAAAAAAGGACAAAAGACTAACAGCAACTAATGTGAGAGATCTTTTTAAAGTTCGCGTGTAAAGAAGGTAAAAAAGCGCTTAAAGCTGACAGTTTTGCAAAATAATGTCTAAAAATAATGGAAAAAGAAGTTATTAACTAGAACTTTATTAAAGAAATACAAGTCCGCAGGGATAAAGTAATTGTTAACGGTTAAGAAAAAAAAAAAAGGTTTGCTTGCATCGAGAAAAAGAAATGTGAGGAAATCATCATTACTGCTATTGTCGATAAATTTCCATGTGTGCAATATAAAAATGCATGTACGGATGAGTGTATACAAATTATGTAAAGAAATTGTGTATTTGATAGAAAAAAATAATAAGTAAAATAACAAAGAAAATATTTAAGAAAAACCCATATACTAGGAGCCATATAAAGAGAAGTGTGTGAAAAAAAATATTTTTTTTAATAAAACAATGACTGAAAGAGAAAAAAATCGAATAAAAGCCACTCACACATGAATATCTGAATTCGTTTGCAAAAACGACCCTCATATCAAAAGAATAAAAGAAAAGCTCAACATTTATTAAAATTTTTGAAGAGTGATTGAAAAATATCTCTTAACTGAAGCAAGTCGTGAAAGAGAAACCAAAGCATGAGTGGATAAACTTACCGTTTCTCTTCGTCTCGCGGTCACCAAGCAAAGCGCATAGCATTCGTGTGTGAATATATTAATTTGACGCTTTTGCGAAATAATAAACATTAAGGAGAATGTAAATAAGATAAAATTATGGAATTATGGGGAGTGTGCATGTGATGGCACCGTAGGGAGGACGTCGGACGGTTACAGACGGACTCACGGACGATAGACAACCGACGAGACTTTTTGTATTCTTTGTCATGAGGCTCAGAGAGCCAAACCCCGTTAACAAATACGCTCTACCGGCAGCAAAGGGGCCAGTACCGTGACACATGTTTTATTCAAAATAATGAAATATTGTAGCGAATGAAGAACCTAGCACGTATCTGAATGCATTTTATTTGGACATACCCCGTCCGACGAGCCAGGCCGGAAAACATGCGAACAAAAGGAAAGGTAAAAATAACCAAGAACATCCGAGCATAGGTCGAATTTTCGAAACGTTACACTGACACAAGCGACCTTTCCTCTTGAAGAAAAAAAAGTTGTTATACCATTCATTGAAATTTGGGTAGTCTTGCAAGAGATATCGATAAAAGAATGTTTGGAAATCCAACTAGAGCATTAACTGTCGCTAATTTAATTGCAAATAAGCGTCTTCCAAAAATATAAGCTACTGGTTTTGGTTATTTAAGAATATTTTCTTTAGGCCTACTCGAGTGCCAGATATAAATACATTTATCATCTTCTAATTATTTTTTCCTAACATCAGAACTAATAGAAATTCCGAAAACATCATTTCGCACATAACATCACGGAGCCAGTAAAAACCTAAAACGAGTCGTACCTGAAGAAACTCTTCTATCAATCGATGAGCAGCGCTCCATCATGGAAACAATGCGAAAGTGGAATATTAAATACGATGGCAGACAAACCCGTTATGTTCATAAAAATAATTGAGAAAATAACCTCTTATGGAATTAATTCTCAAGGATTAACGAGTACCACGCCCGAAGTATTTAGAGACAAAGCGTCGACTTGGTATCAACAACAAGTAATGGACGTCTTGAAAGCCTACAACGCACATTTCCTTAAATTCTTCCTCCCGTCCCATTATCCAGAAAGATTATAAAATGAAGTACGTAGCCGAACCCAACGAACCAATGAAACTTTTGAAGATTATGTCCCGGGCTTGGAACACCTAATGCGGCACAGTGAGATAGACGAAAAGGAAAATTTAAAGCGAATTTTCCGGAATTCACTCTCCGATTATATGTAGTATATCATACGACTTCGAATTTTAAATTGGCTTGAAGAACTTCTGGAACTACAAGAAGATCTCGAGAATATACCTATAGCAATTCCAAGTACATCTCATCATGAACAACATCAGATGATAAATACGAGACATTATGCTTCACTCAATAATCAACATCCAGTTGATACCAGAAGAAACGACAATCGTTTTGGTCGAAGGAGAACTGAAAGGGAGCATAATAGTAATGCGGAGCCGGAAGAATTCTTACAAAACCCGATTGAAGAGAGGAATAGCGGGTGCCGAATATCCATGCCGTCTATCCAATGTCTTGCGTGAAAAGACTTTAAACTTTTATCAGCCAACAATTCATCAAATCCCTCAATTCACCAATCGAGAAATTACCCACCGAAGTAGAAGTTACTTTAGCCAACGGGTAACAGTTCAAGTGTACACAGCGGTACAATGTCAAGTATAAATTGGTGATCAAACCGACACTGTTACATTTTTATTAATGCTAAACGCATCGGATGATGGAATCCTGGGATTAAACTTTCTGAAAGCTTTCAAACCGTTATTATTACAAACGGTGAATCTTTCTAACTATCTACAAATGGTGAAACTTTGGATAACCCCTTTGAGCATTGCTCGGTAGCCAATCATCCTACATCACAAGAACGCTAATCCGAACAACCAGGTGCCCAAACGCACAACAGAAACAACCACATAGCTGCAGGAAGAACCCACAATACTAATAAGAAGAGCGAAAATCTCAATAGCACAAATCCCAATTTGCTAACTGGTAATGCTAATTATCAGAATGTGAAAGATCATAAAAGTGAAAGGGTTGCGGTGACCAAAGAACTACACAAGGATTCCTTGAGAAAAAATTATCCAAATTTCGAATACTAATGGTGTTACTATGATTGCTGAACGTCAAAATTGCATGAAAGATGACCGCCCAATAAATATTAGATACCAGGAACGGACCCTCGCCATGCAGTCTATCTTCAACTCAGAAATCGACAAATTGTTAGCTGAGGGTTATATTGAACCTTCTAATAGCCTTTATAGTTTTCTAAGGAAATGTGATGTTATATGGCGATTTTGGTAGTTAAATAAACTATTTACTTACCCTTTGCCGCACGCACATTTTGGACAATTCGCATACTGGCAAATATATCCCTGTGACTGCAAATAATAAAAAGTACACTCGGCCACAATTAGACGAACCCTTGATAACGTAATCAGGACTGAAAGTGAAAAAGTTATTGCTTTTTCAACAAGGGGAAAGAGTGTTTAGCCATGGTAAGGGGCATTCGCAAAATGTGCCTATATCCAGAAGGATACGAGTTCGTCGCCATTACTGACCATTTATTTCTTGAATCGCTAAAGAACACGGAAAACTCAACTAGAAGATGTCGGGAATGAACTCTACAATTGCAGCAGCATAAATTCACCGTGAAACGCCATAAAGGCAAATGGAATAAAGCATGTACGCGATATCCTGACAGCCATTGGAGATTTGTCAAATAGCAAAGAATGATTCCGTCACTGAAGAATGCTCTTGGATAAAAAGGAACGAGCAAACGCCCCGCTTTCAATTTCTATCTGCAGGTCAAAATGAACTACTCACGAAAATTTAATAAAGCCCAGACCAAATTGTGACAAAGTTTTGTCAATTTGGAAAAGATAACGAAACAAGCCGTATTAATCACTACCCAAATGAATCTACAGAAAAACGTAACATCAAAACTAATGATAACATGGCAGTTTCCATAGAATTCGTATTGACACAACGCGCACCGCCCAACTAAATGCCGTCACATGCTGAAAAATTTCTGAAATATACGATGAGAATGCTGTAGGCGGACGAAGGACATAGGAATGGTTTGCTCGATTCTGGTCTGAAAATTTCGATGTCAAAGATACGCCTCGCTGTGGTCAGCCAGTCACTGAAGTAGTTGATGAAATTTTCCAACTGGTGGCAAGCAAGCTGTCAGAGAATAGCGGAGGCGCTTAATATCAACCACAGGACAGTTTGAAATCATTAAAAAAGAGCAAACTTTAAAAAGAAGTCCAAAGAAGACCAAAAAGACCCTGAATTCCTTTTTTACCACCCATTAGATTTTAACAAAGGAAAAATATACATCAAACAAAATGACGTAAATTTTTGTGGGAACTTTTTGAAACTGGGCGAATTGTTCAGACGCAATAATATCAACACAGAAATCAAGAAAGTAAAGCCTCTGAAAAAATATTATACATATTTTGCTAGCAACATTTGCGCATTAATTTGCGAATTAATTATTAAGTACTATTTCGAGGCATCTTTATCTAAACCAAAAAAACGACATGGAAGACCGTAAGAGAGAGGAAAAAAACGAACATGAGAACAGTTATTGAAGTTTGTACAACAACTATGCGTAAGACTACACCAAACGTACACCAAATGCCATGGTAGAATATATGCTATGGCCGATATGGCTCAAACTTTTAAAACTCAATTCCCATTCTCTAAGTTTACTCACCCATCCATCAAAGTTTTCCTAATTATAATTTACTCTATTTTGATGTAACATACACTTTTCATCCCTGATATCATGGAGACGATCGCTTTCAAATTCCCTATCATTAAATCATTAATGCCAGGAGCGCAGAACGAAAAAAGGTTTTAAGATGTGAAAGCCAACACCAACTTGAAATATAATTTATAAATAGAGCTATTAATTTATTACTATCCGAATAATGTGGTTGCGGATAATTCACTCGGACACGCTGCAATATGTACTCATTATTTGCTGCCTTCGCTTGTTCAACTTTCAAGCAGTCCCTTTTGTCATTTTATAATGACTTAATTCTTTTCCTTAACTCCTCGATTTCTTTTTGCAATCTTATTTCAATCGCCACATAGAGTTCTAAGATTTTCTTTTTTTATCTAGATCACTGCATTGCTGAAACTCTTCGAATGCTAAATCAGCACGCCTTTTTTGTGCATCGGTTATTTGTACTGGCACTACCGCAGCTACAACTATTTTCTATATTTACTTTTTATATATTTCCCATATTTTTCTAAAAAATTTCCATTGGATCACGCACATGGACTTGTACTACAAAAGACTTGTAATGGCATACATGCCTTTGCTATTTCCGCATTTCTACGAAGATCAAACATCCGTTGACATATTTTCATGGAAATTTCCAAACGTGCTGTCAGGCTGTTTGGCCTTGTAATGCTGGGTAGATTGTCGAATCCTAGGATCCGCTCACAAGGTTTTTATATTTTATCTATGTACTTGCTCTACGATTTATAGATAACGTCACGTTAGCTTTGACTGTTCAGAATTTTATATTTTGTATCAAGATAATAAAATTATATATATTGTTACACTCCAGTATTTCATAGATTATTCATGGGACATTAGGCAATCAAATTCATGGAACTATTACACTGCAAGCTAATTCTTATATTTTGTCCTTAATTCATTTATTCATTTACACATGAAACTCAATGAACATAAATTCATAGTCGAATTCAATTAACTCCTGGAAGTAAATCTTATATTAATTATTATTAAAAAGTTGTGCAAAGTTTATAAGGAGATAGAAAGAAAAGAAAAAAATTACACACAAAAACTAAATAATAATTCATGTATATTCACAAGAAAAAAAAATAAAAAAAGAAAGAAAAGCATATACACAGCAGGCACAGAGGCACACCCAGTTGCAATTGAACCCCTACACAATCGTACCTATGCAAAAGCTTGGTAACCACACCAGTTAATAGTTATATCATAGCGAGATGTTAAGAAGTTAGCTTAAATACCACATGGGCAAATCGCGCACATTACATGTAGTTGTTTTGATAGACTTTAAATAGTGAAACAATGAGTTTAAGAGGTAGACATAATTTAAGTTTCTGCTAACAACCCTGAAAGAGTTAAATAGCTCATAATGTATTAATGAAAATAAAAGTGCCTAGAGAAGGGATTAGGGACATTAAAGCTTGTTTCTCCTCTTAATGGAATCGAGCGCGGACCTAGATTTACTTAAAGAGACCTCAATGCGCAAATTGAAACGTAATCGTTGGTCGAATAGAACACCTAAACCGATGAACGAATCAATGTTTTCCAAGTTGTGTGAATCAATGATATAATCAGTATTAAATGATACCCTCTTTAAGAAAGATAGCTTCTTACATTTTTTCAGATTTAATTTCATAAAATTTAACGAATCATGTAACCAAATTATTTAAGTCAATTTGAAGCTGACACGATCTCGATTCCAAGGAGAAGGAAGAAAACAGTTTAACATCGTTAGCTTATATGAACATATGGCTGGTTTGATTACAGGGGGGAAATCATTAATGTGTAAATTAAATAAAAGGGGTCTTAAGGGGTCTCATACAGATACGAGCGTATCTACTTCTCTACGTTGAAAGGGAAACTGGAGGCCTGGATTTTGAAGCTCAATAAATTATAATTAACTAAGTTAAACGCTTTGCTAAAATCAGAATATACGACATTCGTGCGAGAGACACTAGAAAAAGCCTTGAAAACATGCCAAGTAAACGCTAAAAGATTTGTGATAGTAGGTCCTGCTTTCCGAAAGCCATAGTGGAATAGAGAAATATAAGATTTAATAGCAAAAGCTACACGGTGAGTAACAATTTGTTCAAACAGCTTAGGTAAGACGCTCAAGTTGATGGCACCTTTATAGTTGTCTATTGGAATCGGAATAAGGAGGCTACCCATCCAACACAAAGAGAAAATACCTCATCTCAAGGACAAATTAGAATTCATTGAAAAAACACTACAGAGCATGGTTTAGGTATACATGATGGAATCCCATCAGGTCAGGATTCAGAACTATATTTTAGAGACCGTAAACCATCTAAAACAATTTTCCGAAATAACCAAGTTAGAAATCAAAACCGAGTTAGATATCGGATTTGAACAGTTTACAATTAAATCAGAATCAGTTGAAAAATTTCGTATGAAGCATTTAGCAAAGACTTCTAAGGTTTCAATGTCATCCGGCGGCTCAGAGATATTGAAAGAAACGTTGGGGGATATATGGATTTTTTCTCAGGCAAACTAAAAGGTGAATAGCGACTTACCGCTATCTTCGGGAAATTCGCAAACAAAGACCTAGCAATCTGCCATTATAGTTAGGGATGAGTGCGATTGAATTCAAATAAATTGCGTTTAAATAATCCATTGAAAAAATCAATAGCTCTATCAGATTTTGGGCTGGGAACCATAAATTAAATAGAATTACCACTACAACACTAAATGACTTGTGGCAAATTGAAACTTGCAAGGCTGTGACTTTATCAGCAGTTTGAGGATTCTCCCACATCACCATTGAAGCCAGTATGTTTATTATAAATAGAGATATCCACATTTGGGGCAATGTAGGATCAGATTACGCATAACTGTCCATTGTCAATTTTGGCAATAAATTCAATGTAGAGAGGATTATGAAATCCAAGGGAATAGAACGGAACTGCAGCAGATATGCCAATTAAAACACCGCCACCAGTGCGATTCAATCGACTTTACTGAAAACCTGAACGGTCTTATTCGAATGTAGAGAATTTAGAGGAGGTTCTCCCGGCTTATTTGGAACTTTTTTATTACTAGCTGACTCAACGATAACGAAACGTTAACGATCTTTTTAGGCGACGAGGGGGCACGCACATGTATCGACGAATCAGATTTAGGCGAAGAAGGAGGTGAATTACCACACACTACACTACAAGTTGCGCTTTTACAAACTTGGAAAGAAGATGAGCGCTTTAGATAACGACACTCATCGAACATTGTCTTCATTTTTTCAAGCCTTCCACGCAAAGTCACATGATTTTTGCTTAATTCAGAAAACCCATTTCTTGTCTCGGTGAAAAGCTTGCATAAGTCCTACAGTCGGGACACTTCGCATAACAAAAACGTTTGCGAAGCCAACAAGTGATGAATTCTTCAGAATCAGGAGTCGCTTTTGCTTCACACTTTCTAAAAAAAACGATCAAATTAGATGCAAACGTCACAGTATTGAAGACAAAGTAAACAAAGAGTAAGCCAAGCGAAAAACTGGCTTGATACATATACATTGCGAACCGCACATTGAATAAAAGCCATTGAATTAAATAAAAAAAACAGTGCACATGAAACATACTGTAAAGTCCAAAGCCCATACCTGGTGCTGGGGTAAGCTCAGCGGCTACAGGTTTTGTTTCACAATAATTTTTCTTTGATGTTTAGTTTAGTTTTCTTATGATTTCTATGCGGGTTCAAAATTGTTTTTGTTTCTTTGTTTCATAACTTCTAACACCATATCACAAATTCCATGAGAATCCTCGAATTTAAAGGATAGCTTATTTTGTTTCCATTTATAATGTTTCTTATGACAATTTTTAGACTTCAGCTTTAAATTCTCGTTGCACTTGATTACCAAATAACTGAAGATCAGGTTTTCTTTTCTACTTCAAATATAAATTAATTTTCTTGATTTAAAGACCTATTACCACCAGGCAACTTACTAACAACTAAAAATCGCATTTTTCGCTTACGATATACGATGCTTTCGAAATTTAATTGTCCCGGCGTGTGCAAGCTCGCAAAACAACCTGTGTAGAAATAATTGTAAAAATCTCATTTTATTTAACATCGGATCAACATTTCATAGATTTTTACCGCATTAAAGACGTCATGCAGAAAATGAAACGGTGGCATCTTGAGCAGCTTTTCACTTAATGCTGGTTTTTTAACATATTTACCCATAGTGTTTGATTGAGTTTTATAACTGAAGGGTCTAAGAAGGTTATCAGCCATAGTTTTTTTGAAAAAATGCCTTCTATTAGAAATGTTACACTAACGGTGGAACATATTTAAAGGAATGTTTAGTTATTAGTAGGCGACAGATTTTCGTATCCTTGGTAATTTGAAAACAACGATCCCACAGAACGTTTTTCCCTTTCACTCAAGTATGATTGAAAAGCTAATTTAGTCAAGCATGGAGAACGTTGATAAGAAGGAATTTATACGCAGAATGAATGATTTCAAGGGATTTTAAGAAATTGAAAAAAAAGGAAAGGGATCTCAATTCCTTTTTAAACCGCTTGTGGTACGAGAATATATCAAGGATACGTCCGGATATAGACAACACCCAAAATGACTTGCGAAAACCGCATTTCATTACTCCGATCGATTTAGAAACGGCTTCTGAATTGATCCAAGTTCGTTTGTTCATAATGATCTATTAATTTTTCATTCTTATTAAATATTTCGCATAATTTTTTAACGAAATTTATGCTAAATCTAAGATTTAAAAAAAAAAAATTGTAAATATTAAATTCTAAAAACTTAGCGAAGAAGAGATTGTCATTTTTGGGTACTGAGCTTTTCTCAATTCTATCGAAATCAAAAGAAGCGTTTGACGATTTTTATGGATTTCTTGATTATTCCTAACCAAAGTAACAGCGTCTGCTCTCCAATAAGTTTGAGTTGTTGCGTTTTCCTCGTACCCATTCCTCAGACATCTTCTATTCGACTTTTTTATACCCTACACCATTTGTGGCACAGGGTATGTTAAGTGTGCGGACGTATGTCTTCTTGTGTTCAACGTACAGGTCGCAATTTTGTTGACATTTTCATTAAATTTGGTGCACTTATGTGCTTTGATCTAAAGGCGTGTGCCGTTAAAAGTGATTCGGATCGATCCGCATTTTCGTTCACTTCCCATATAACGCCTTATCTTCAAAATTAGTTAAACGTATTTCGACAAAATTATTAGTATGAAACATTTGGTTCGGTTGTGCGAACTTTTTGAACCTCCTCTCAATAACCGCTCTAGGATTCCTATACAACTTTCAATATTTCATGGTGAAAATTTGTTCATAAGAATAAATCGACAAAGAATTTGAATTGACCGAATTTAAACCACGTAGGTCTAGTTTTTAGTTACCACCGGTTACAAGAACTCTCAGGATATGCCAAAATTGTTTTATAATGAAAATTTGTTCATGGCAGTAATTTGACATTGAAATTAAGTGGACCGAATTTCTATGTGCCTATATCTTTCAATTTTTTCTCCACTCTATGTAAGAGCTCTCACGAATAGTGAGTCCCACAAAAAGTTTTTAATATTTTATGACGAAAATTGGTGACATTTTAGCTAAAAAATTAGGGGCATGGAATTTGGATCAGGTAGGTTTATTTTTTAGATTCTAACATATATAGGGGCTATTACGAAAAGCAAGCCCTCAAAAAAGTCTTATCTTTAGTTTTTTGTAACGGAAATGGAAAAATAATAAAATTTTTCCTTGATTTGAACCAGGCGCCAATGTGATGTTTTGGCCATTCAATGCAAATTCTTATTAGGCGATATAATCTTTACCTTTCTTTCACTGAAGCATTAATTATTTTTTAAATGTACTTTATTGTGTACATCCTGTTTAATAAATTTCATGTTGACGATAGTGTTGTCCGCTTATTGTCTAAGCTATTATAAGTCTTTCCAAACGCTGCAATAGAAACTATTGCTTTTATTTTTAGAAAAAGTATATATAAAAATACTTATCATACACTCAATTTACAAAAGCACGTCTTACGTATAATAAATCAAGCATGAATTGTTCAGATTGCTTTTAAGATAAAAATTATTGTCAGTTTTCGATATGTTTTTTAGTTAACTTTAGTTTTTCGATTTTTCTTTTTCGCTTTTTGCGGTTTTTTTATTATCCGTTTTGTCAATTTGTGTCGAACTACTAGCAGATTTATCTGTTTTTTTCTCCTTCTTGTTCTCATCACCATCATCGTCGCCCTCGTCATCGTTGCTTAAAACGTGTTCTATTACTTCATCAATGGAATAATTATTTAAAAGTTGTTTGATTGAGTCATTATGTATAACCACGGTAAACAATAACTTGACATATTCGGGTACCTAATGTGTCAAATACAGAAAATAACTTGATTATTATTTTCAATTTAATAAATTAAAAATGTTTTCTTTTTATAAATTTAGATTCGAGTATTAAAGGAGTAAAAGCCAATGTTAAATTTTAATCAAATGTTAAAGTTACCGTAATCCCACTCCTGATAATTGTAAGGATCTTTTGATAAATCGTGACCACAATTTTTATTGACCTTGCATAGGACCTGAAAATGAATATTTAAACTTACAATAGTTTAAGGCTTCCTTTCTCTTCGCTAAAGCTTACTTTCTCCTCTTTAGTTTCAGGCCAACCGAATTTTTTTAATGTAACATTATCCACTAACATGTCGAGTAATTTATAAACATTATCTTTGAGTTTATAATCATCTTCGCTTAGCTCTTCGTCCTCTTCAGCAAACGTTGTTGATTCATCATTATCAGCAATGGCAGCAGCCATTCAATCGATATGACGCAGCGGTCATTACATGCAGCCATTCCCAAGCAATGCTCAAATTCTTTAGGAAAACTCTGAAATGAAATAAGGTAAAAAATGTAAATTTACTTTCCAATTACATTCTAGTTATTTCCAATTATGCTGCCAACTTGATTGGTTAAGGTATTCCAAAATGTAACAACAGTCATGCTACTCTTGTTAACATTGTTTTGATTGTTGTTTATAAAGACGACGGTCTTTTCAACAAAACACCAAATATACTCAGCTCTTATTTTAGCGAAATGTATGACAGAGTCGTCGCCATAGCAACCCGTAGCGATTTACCCTTCCAAAAAACTGAGAGTATTATTACCGGGAACTTTTAAGACGCGACATAAATGCCCCCACGAAGTATAAAAGCACACTTGATTAGCATCTTTAAATATATATGCTTCCATTTAGCATCACTTATATGCATTTGACAATCAATCATGGCTGGAGTTAAAAAAATTGTTAACAATGCTTAATATTTTTAAACCGCTGGTTTTTTATAAAATAATTTCAACCCACATTCATCCCTTTCATTAGCCATCTGAACTTTTCCCGTTTCTCAACATAATGCTAAAATAGGTTGATTTTTTGAGGATTTCCCACTAAATCAACACATTGCCGATAGCAACACATTGACGATGGTTGCTCAAATTTACACATTGTATATTTAATTTCATCTAATTGAAATGAAAAGAAAACAAATCGCAAATGGATGAGTTAAACCCACACAAATCTTAGTTGCTTTGTCCTCCATTTCAAGAAACTTATTATTAAACCGCTATTACATTGAATTTGGAAATAGATATGAAAATGACCTGACCTAGATTGTTTGCAACGTTTCATTGGCTGTTATGGCAAAAGATTTTGTGGGGATCAGGGCAGATATGGCCTGCAATCAGCAGTGAAAATGTATGCACTAAGTTTTTCTATCTTTATTTTTCGGTTATAAAAGCAGCAATAAAAAGAAAGGGCTGAACGCTATTATACGATACAATCTATAGCATACGTTACATGGGACTTTTGTCCTATTGTTTATCACGAAAATGAGTTAATTTACTACGTAAAGAAGAATTGAATTTATTTGTTCGCGTTCACGTTTCCGTAGGGCGCCATTTATTATTTGTAACGCGGCGTGTTTGCGGTAGAACGATTTGGTGAGACTCCTTTCTTGTTCGGTTTTCTTACCCACCACACCGCATTACAATAATAAAAGAAAAAAAAAAACAAAAGGTCAATCTGTCACGCAAAAGGAAGAAAAAAAAAGAATCGGACTACCCCATTACCCGTATCTTGTCCGGTCTACCGTCCGTAGGTCTGTACCTTTTCCGTTGGTATCCGTCCCATATCTCCCTACAGACTCCTCACCCCCTCATCGCACTCTCGCTCCCGCAGGAGCGGGTGCCGCCTAGCCGCTCATTTGAACTTAAACTACTAGTTGGCTACAAATACCTGAGGCAGGATGTAGCAGCAAGATGAACCTACTTCTCGTGGCAGCGCCTCCTTTTCAGACTACCCAGATGTACCGGCAAACAGGTACCCCCTTTTGCTTCACAAGTACAGGATTCGATCAACACCCGTTACTCTCTTCCAAATTTTATGTTGCGCTTTTTTATCCTTTCTCTAATAAGCATCTCAGTGATAGCGATGGCAAATGGTGTGGTCATAAGAAATTGTTCAATTAAATATTTTTAAAACATTCGCCACATATTTCACGAAAGTACTTCAACTTTCACAACCGAAGCCAGAGCTATCCTTCACGCTGCCAACCTTGCCCTTAAAAACAAACTCAAAACCGTTATTGTTACCGACAGTTTGTCTGTATTACAAGCTGTTCGGAATCCTT
>NW_023998465.1:423704-507940 GCF_014805625.2 Glossina fuscipes | reverse complement strand
AAATCTAAATCCTCCGCGGCGAGGAAAGAAAAAGAGTTTCATGACAAGTTTTGTTATGAAGTTTATGCATAACTTCATGATAAAAATCGAATAACGTGCTGCTCGCTGCAAGGCATATGAGATGAGCATCCTTGAATTGATTTATTTTAAAACAGCCAAAGCTATGCACAGCAACTAAATCTCTTTCCACCGAAACAAAGACAAATGTAAAGCTTGCACGATTACCTGCGGCTTATTATTGATCTAGATCCCTTTAGTTTTTTGCGTGTTATTGTTTCCAAGCATCTGCGATGGTTTACGGCGTTTACAGTTTCTCTCTTTGTTTACTGTGTTTTTGAATAAGTGACAAGCTTTTTTGTTTTTTCTTTTTTCACAATTTTTATTTGGTTTGTTGCTTTTTAACATGGAGTGGTTATTTACATCATGTCGAACCAAAACAGACCCTGATTCTGAGCGATTCATTAGCTGTTGGCTTTGCGAGCGTTATTGTCATGCGAAGTGTGTGTACAGATAGTACTGGCCGTGCTGCAGACAGAGTTCTAGATCCTTCAAAAAGATTATGTTGGTCGTGTCCTAATTGAACTAAACGATACATTGACTTTTACCAACGTTTCACAAAACCTCTGAATTAAGAAAAAATCTCGTGACGCTGTGTAGAAACTTTGGAAAAATCAAGAGAATGTACAATTGGTTTCACTGTCTAGAGCACCCTTTTTTTCCCCCAGCCTTCAAAAGACCAACTCGTATTGTAGCGTGTGGTACTTCACCTCCGTCTTCACATAAATCCCATATATGGATTCATTTAAGTGTTCCAACTTTCTTTTCTAACTGTGATTACTTTTCGGAGTGATTTGTCTTTTGTGTTAGTCGATGCCTTAGTCAGTTTGTGTCTACTATACACATATCAGCATACCATTTGCTCTCGTAAAAATTCAGCTTTACATATACAGACTGACTTTGTACTATTCTTTCTCTTTTCATAATTATTCGTTTCTTTCTTTTTTTTTTTAATATACGTAGCATTATGAAGAGCGGTGAACATTAACGGTATTACGTTATTATATAAAGTAGAGCTCTCTCGTGACAAGCAAATTAAAAATGAGACCGGCAGAAACCCCCTACACGTATGTATGCGGGTGGATTAGATGAGCTACTTGACGCGAATCTGGATGCCGCTGCGGATATGGGGTTGCACGTCAAGGCTATCGTCTGCGACCGAAACACCTTTAACTGACGAATACTCGGAAGAAAATTCGTCAACGGTGTTTACAGAAGAAAGCGGGTAGACGGCAGCACCTACTTAATACGTCTGCTACTTACATTTGTAGGAAGCACTCCTAACTAAATTCAAGAAGGAAAAGGAAGGCATATACGATCTCCAACTGCTTGTAAAGCTGGCGAAAGTGAAGGCGCCCAGCTCACCATTCTGGAAGCAGATTGGTTGTATGCCGTCGTATAGCTCGCCATGGGGGTCGCGCGTTGTGATTATGCAAATGCTGAATGATACGCAGGTCGCGACTTTCCAGACGGCTATACAGAGTAAGGAGGTCGACAACTCCGACGGCAAGGCGCAAAGAACATACAACATACTCTTGGCGTTGAATGAGTTCACCAACGTCCTGCACCGGAGCCCCATCAACTCAGGACGTGGATACAGCTCAAATCTAAACTCCACTATGCCCGAGATTATCTGAAGAACAATTTAGACATGGACTATGTAGTGTTGGACATGAGATTAACTATCAAGAATTTCATTAACATAATGGAGGAGCTGCTGAGGGCTTATCCTAATGTTACTATCGCGCCCTACAGAGTAAACTCGGACACGTTGGAGTGGTTCTTTCACAATATGACGCTCTGCATGTAGATGCATATTCGGTCGTCGCCAGAAATAATGGAGCTGGTGGAACGACTCAGGAACTCGCAGCTGTCAAATTGGTCTAGCGTCGCCAGGTCGGGCGATGATTATTTGCTCATCGAGGAAGTAAGCTGCAAACTCGCGGCGAGAATCGAAGAACAGTTTGTGGCTTACGACCTTAATGGGGAAACATTCCCCGACTGAATCATCAATAAAATGTCACACATCGAAGAAGAGCACCGGCGGTTGAAATGTTTAATAATGTTTAATCAAGTTTAATCAAGTTTAATCAGGTTTAATGATGTTTAATCAGATTTTATATCACTTTTGGCTGTCAATTTTTCAAGGGGAGATAAACTATGCTTTAATGGGGAGCATAGATTTCCTAAACCCTCACCTCCAAGTGGTGATCCCCGGGCAACGGCTTCGGCCGGCTAAGAAGGGTTTAAGGGTTTGGGCTACTAACTCGGCGACGAGTTTCTGAGAGATGGTGGAGGGGTTCGCTGGAAGATGAACTCCTCACTCATGAAGCTAATTACTACCTAGGAAGTTAATAGGGTATAGTACGTAGAGGTAGTAATTTAGCGATTGCATGGTAGATCACCCCCGCCATGTCAGTGCAATGCCGGAGACTTATATATCTTGATGAAAAGAAGTTCTGGGTTTGGCTAACCAGGATGGTATGGTATCCAAAGGCAAGAGTGGTCTGAGAGGTCAGCCACGCAAAGTATGCCTAAGGCTTCGTAACTAATGCGGGGAGCCACGGGGGTCAGGAGTCCGCTCACTAAGCCATGTATGCCTGCGGGTAAATGATGGGATTGAAATTAAGAGTTGTAACAAAAATTTAAAATTACCTTATATATGTATGTAAGACATCTTATGAAATATAAGATGCATTGGATTTACTCGATAAAGAGCCGATCTATTCTCAATTATATATAATATAAATTAAAGGTGTTTTGTTTCTTTTGCCTTGAATATGTACCTCTAAGGGGTGCATATTAGAGTGTTATATCCTTAAAATAATATGAGTTAATCAGATGTATAAATGAAAGAAAAGGGATTTGACGGCAGGCTTTTCTACCCTTTTTGACTATATTTTTACACTTTAAATTATACACTTTAAATCATATATTCACGGATGCCTAGTGGCAATGGTGTTTAATTGATTGATGGCCCTTGTGGAAACCTTATGGTGGAAACAAGCGCATTTTTCTTTCCCCTTTTTGAACACATATAGTTGATCAATTTGTGAGCCCTGACTGCTTGGGTGCGTCTTTTCGAGGAGTACTCGTGGTGGTTGTGGTTGGTAGTTCCAAGCCAAAGTGGAACAATCGAGTGCAGCTAGGCCTCACCACTGACGAGAGTGGGGTTTATTGATCCATACGCAATAAACTGTTCTGGACTCTGGTGCTGCTTAGGCCCCTACTCTGTGGGGATTGTTTAACTCGCCAGAGGGCCTTTATTACGCTAAAAGTGGTTTGGGCCACCGTGGGGTTAAGCCATCTTGGAAGAACCCACATTAAACCCATCCTACAAATCTGTCAATTTTTGAAATGTTTAATAATGGTTAATCAAGTTTAATCCAGTTTAATCAAGTTTCATCAGGTTTAATCAAGTTTAATGGTGTTTAATGATGTTTAATGATGTTTAATCAGGTTTTTTATGGTTTTTGGCTGTCAATTTTTGAAATGTTCAATAATGTTTAATCAGGCTGAAAGGAGACTATTATTCGACTGAAAGCGTACAATAACCGGCACAATCTAAACTAAATTCTTCCACGCAATAGCACGTAAGTTAAATAAGTTTTTTCATTTTTTTGGGTTTATTGGGTTTATGCTTTTTTCCTTTTGATTAATTAATTAAAACACAATCTTTTCATTTTTTATTTTATTTAACAAATTTTATTTTTAGGAACTTTGGTGTTACAGACTATCTTAGAGGAAACCTAGGGTTATCCAATTATCGACAGCCAGCACTTATGTTTATAGTAGGCTGCAATAGGATATTGGTGAGAAATGTTTATAGTAGGGTGCAACAGGACATCGGTGAGAAATGTTTACAATGAGTTCATATGACACTCATTGTTTATGAACCTTTATGTTTGTTTACTTTACTTATAAGGGTGATTCGTGAATTTGTGCGTTTTATTAGGGTGGTCCTCAACGTGTATGTAGAAAAGAGCAAGTCGAAAATGGCAAGAAGGGAAAATGACGAAAAGTGACTAAAAAAAGTGACTAGAAGAGGTAGTGCTACCACGGAGAACAACGACGTCAATCCAAAATAGCACGAGTGCGGTCAATAAAGTGAAGCAACTACAATATTAATGCCAATTAATCACGATGATGTAGGCAAGCTTCATAAAAAGAAAACATCAGAATATGCAGAAGACAATGAGAAAAGTACCAATATGATGTTTACATAGTCCTGCTTAAAACCATATTAAACTTGATTAAATCAAAATTGACAATTGGTATGATGGCGCAACATCACAGCAAGACTCTAAATGTGTCTGGTGGGCTTCGACAGAAAATTTCTTCAAATTAAACAACGAAAGTAATAAAATTTCAAAATGCAATTTTAAGCTCTCCGTGATTAGCGTGGGAAAGGGAATAAGGGAATTTGTTCTAATAGTCAAAGTTTTTCTGCATAACTGTAACTTATATATGTATATCGTATGTATCGTACATATGTACAAGTATGGCGGCGCACTTGCGCCGTTGTATGTATTGTATATATTATTGTTGTTGTTGTATGCCGTCAATATGAACTATCGGAAGAGATGTAAATCAAAGTAGTACAAAAAAGTAAAAAAGGTAGTTATTTAGATGCTTTACAGATTCATATTTTAATAAATTTTTTATTTTAAACATTTTTTTGGCAAATAAAACTATCAAATATAAAAATGGTTATACAAGTTGATGTAATACGATCATTAAGATCACCATTATTCACGATGTTTAAATCAAGAAATTACACGGAATTCGTGCAAAAAGTAGTGAGATTTTATTTTCACCATTATTCATATTTACAGAAAAGCAACTCTTTCCTCTCTTCATACATGGTCCTTTTCTTATATAAGAATAAGAATAGATTAAGATAGAATAGCAGTGGATTAAGAATAGAAAAGGATAGATTAAGCATAGGCTAACGATAGGTTAAGAGTAGGATATAAAAATAGGTTAAGTCAGTCGAGCTTCAGTCGTCGACGTGAAGAGTTGAGTTCTTGCCTCCGAAGTAGTTAGAAAGTTAGCGAAAAAAATAAAGTAGAGTGAAATCTATAAAATAAAGGTCCCTGCAACCAAAATGTCTTGTGTTTTTCCCTCCCTGGGCCGCTGAGCTGCCCCAGTCATAAGGAAAGGGACGTAACGTCCTCACAGTATATGTGTATATAAAACGCTCACAAGCAAAACCCATAAATTGAAATCAACAACTTTCGAACATGCTGAAACAACAATATGAAGCATTGTTGAGTTTTTCCAGGAAAATTGGAATTTCGGGAAAGGAAAGATACACTGGTAAAGTCAGGCAAAGTCAAACGGGAGGTGCTGAAGGTCCGCAAAATTTTAGAATTTTAGCAGCAACATCTACACTCAATCAGGATGTTCCATTCCATGCAAGAGAACGAGGAAACATGAATGTTAAGCCAATTCAGCACCGACAATATCAGAGGTTCGTTTATGCAGTGATGAATAGACCTGTAGGCGAAATGGTTGATTTAAATCGCTGGAACTTAAATTATGATGTATATGGCAAAGGTTTTACAGTCGACAGTTTTATTATTAAGATTGAACTGCATTTGAGAGAAGAGCAATAGATAAATTATTACGAGTTGTTTACTGAATTCCACTGCTTATTAACAGGAAAGGTAAATAAGTGTTATTGGCAACTGTTAGAGCCACCTTTGACTATTTTTTGCTTATAAGCGTTCTGTTAGATCAGCTTAAAGAGCCAGTTTCAGATTATGAGTTAATTAGGGAATTCAAGGAAAGTAAACAGCAGCCGGCGGGATGTTTCGAAGACTACTATGTGTAAATCCATATCTTAACCTTTAGGATGAGAAAAAAAAATTCAAGAGCGGGAATTAATTAAAATCATTAAATCCAATGTTAAATGAAGTCTTGCGAATACTATTTTTGCGTTCAAAGTAGAAAATATCCGGAACTGAAAGCGGAGTGTAAAAGGGTGGAAAAGCTGCTCAGAGAAGATAGAACCAGAACATAGAACCAGAGACATAGTAATGACGTCAGTTGGCAAGATAAATGTGTCCAGATCGCCAGAAATGAAGCAGTTGAAGCCTTCGAGCTTCAGAGCAACAAGTCTAACAATATACAGCGAAAATCTAGCGGTATTGATAAAATTAACAGAGGGCAAGTTAACATTCACAATATGAGCAAAAACACTGTAAATCGACTTCCATCTTAACCTATTATATTGCGCGTAGTTCAACCAGGAACTTCGCAAATGGTCCCGCCAAATATGCAGCCAATAGTAAACCCTAATTATATTCAATCACCCACGGTTATCTCTACCGCAACCTTGAGTAGACCCTTGTGTCAATCGCTTTTCCACTTAACCTTATGTTATGTCTGTGGTATGCCTAGAGATTTCTTCCTCAAAAATCCCCTGGACGCTTTCAGAGAATGTCGCTCTAGACACCCTATGATTTGTTTTGTGTGCGGCAAAATTGAAAACTTGTACACATTCCCATCATCGGGAAATACTGTCTGGTGGAGTACACCGGGAGCTGTTGCTAGTCCCTAACACCTGAGGAACAAGTGGTTACACCTCGAAAAAGTTTCAGTCAACGAATTTTAGACTATCAGCGGAAAGGTTTTCAATATTAGAAGCTCCTTTTTCTTCTGGAAAAATCAAGTGACACAAACTCTTTACATTAATGATGCCTTGAAAATTACATATATAGAAGGTTAAAAAAACTTTTCCGTCATTTAAAAAGTTTATGCTTAAATCAGCTTTCTATGCTCCGCAGGCTAATGCTGCTGAACGAACCAATAGATCTATTTTGCAGATTATACGATAACATCTTATAGAAGATCAGAAAACCTAGGACGTACACCTCAGTGAATTGCGTTTTCTCTAAGAAGTGCTATACACAGCTCAATAGGCATAACACCATTCTATGCTTTACTTGGCCTAAACATAATGCAACATGGATACTTTTATAAATTAACTCGAAAACTCCCTAGCTACAAGAATAATGATACCAGCAAATATGCAACTCGTACACTACACGACTGAAAGAAGCATATGAAAGAAACTAACAGACCTATAATATAAAAAATAGGCAAATTTAATTCAAATTGAACATATAGTATACAGAAAAAATTTAAGACTAGGTCAGACTGCAGGTTATAATGCGAAGCTAGCACCATCGAATATCCAATGTATGGTTACAAAAGTAATGGGAAATTCTCTTTACAAAATCAGTACTCTAACAGGAAAGAAACTAGGCGTTTGTCACGCCAAAGACACATTTTCTTTTTGACATGTTTTTATTTGATTTTTAATTAAACAACCACCCGACTAACTCAGCCCGACTGTTGCATTTTTGTGGCACACTTCAAGCTGTTCATATTTCTGGAGTAAACAAACGTATAAATGCAAGTGTATCATTTTATAATATTTGTTTAATGTAATGCATAGTAAAATATTTCGACATTAGTTTATGATAATTACAATTTATAATCTACTTTTTACCAATATGAGCTCTTTAATCCGCTCAGAGTAGTTTGCAAGAACCTAAATGACGTCTATCACTTATTCCCGTTATCGGTCTCTTTAAAGTCCATTAAAGCAACATTGCTTAATACGCGCGATTTATTTATGTCTTACTTAAACTAGCTTCTATCCTTAAAAGTCGTTACGATTCGAAAATGAATTGTTGTTAGTATTATCGATTGCCAGGCTTATGCATGTTTGCGATAGCTTAGGGGTTCATTTGCAATTTGGTCCTGTACCGGTTGTGGGTGTGGCTCTATGCTGGTTGTGTACATTCTTTTTTTCTTTTTTTTTTCCTTCTTATTTGTTTTATTGTACTTATACTAAGTTTTATTATTATTTGAATATAAGTTTTGCTTTAAATGCCAATTGAACTTGACTGTTATTTGTTTAATTGAGTTTCAAGTATAAGTCGAATTAAAATAAATAAATAAATAAATAAAACTTTATCATTTGTTCACCTACATTGATCGGCTTTTTTTGATCTTTTACCGTTTCTTCCAGTTCAAGTGCTGGAAAAAACAACTCAAATAAGTTGGTACGACCAGATGAAACATTTGGTCGCCTAATACCAACCAGGCTAGGTCTTTATTACCTTCTATTTTGCAAACTGATGTGTTACTGTTATTGAAAAAGTGCGAAATTTCCAAAAGCGTTGTGTTTGTACCACAAATATAGTAAGTATAATATTATGATTAAGAACTAATCTATGTACCCTTTCTAGTAAGTTTTTTACTTTCTTTTTATGATTGTAAAATAATAAATGACAATAGTGTAATGCAAATTACAAAAACAAGTTGAAAGATGTTTTTTGAGTAGAACAAAAGAAGGTTTCGTAAGGATGGGGTAAGTAAGTGAGTGTGTGTGTGTGGATGTAATCACGGTTGGTGTCTTAACGGATCGAGAAAAACACAGACGCAGAGTAACGAACAGCAGAACAATAATGACGGACCGTGTGACTGTTATGTTACGTCACGCCATTAGACCCCGACAGGTTTGAATTATTTATAATTTACATTTGTAAATCTGGCTTGGCTAGCCACGCGACACAAAGTGTAGCAGCCCTATCTATAAAACACATTACAGATATCAAAATGATTTTGTTGCTGATTACAATGATTTTTTTTTTTTAATCTTTAAATACTCACGGTGAGCGCTTTAGTTGCTCTAGTTATTTATCGGAATTAAAGGAAGTTAAGATAACGTTAAATGGTTGGGATATGTTTATGATGGTTAAATTTCGAGCGAGTGCGGGAAGGTTGTGTGATTTTTAGATTTCTCTGGTGTTGTATTTTTTGGTGGGGATATATGGGTAGTAGAGCGAATACGGGCGGAAACTGTTAGATAAAGTCAACTGAGTTTATAGAGAATTAGATGTGGTCACTACCATAACTAATACTAAACGCTTATATATAACATCTATTAGTAGATCGTATTTCCTTAAGAAATCAGCCCTAGTGATTAGTCTGGAGATATTGGCAATCATAATCACGAATGGAAACTTATGGCGAATATTCAAATAATATTTAACATTTTTTTAGGATATGTATTAACGGTTGAACCATTGGCTGCTGTCAAGGTAATATCGGACGATTTTTTGTTGTTCTGAAATGTCGACGATGGAAGGACCGAAACTTCTCCGTCACTCATTATAAAAAAATTTAATTTGTTTTGTTTACCAGATATAAAAAGGGAGAGCTATGCGTATTTAATATTTCCACAGTTCGCCGCCGCAATTATGGATTCTTTTCGTTTTTTGGACATTTAATTTTAAATATGCACACGGATGTTCGCACTACCTGGCTTTGTTACCGAATTTGTGCTGGTATCTGCGAAGCCAGTTAGGGATTCTTCCGAACAATGGTTTATCAGGGGAACGCGTTCTACACTTGCAACGATTGGATCTAGAATCCTGTTGAATCAACTGCGCTTTCATGCTACCGAAGCTACCGACTTCAAATTTGGTATTGAAAACGAGCCAAATTGGTCAGAGCAGAAGCGCGTGGGGCGTAAACTGAACACAACTCAGTTTTTTTTAAGCAAAAATTTGTTGGTCTTTGCTCGTTACTCGCAAATTATTAAAGTTAAAACCCTGGCATTTTCCACATTTACTTAACGAACCAGTCTACTCTTTACGTCTAAAATGAAAACAATCGGACACGCCTATAGAAAGTAGGAATAGGAGTATTTAAATTTTATTTTTTCACTTTTTGAGGTTTTACGTTTACTTAACATAAGGCAAACAGGACAGAATGCTTAAAACGATTTTGTACGTTCTTCAAAGGAAGATATATTATCTGTCCAAAAATGGGTTGATTTTAAAGTGAGTATGGCAGACACCGCGATTAATTTTTTCTTAATAACACCAGCGATATGAGTATCAAATATAATCAAATATCGTGGTGGGTATGCGCGATTCGGCCCTCGCCGAGTATAACTTTCTTACTTGGTTTGTGTGGTTTCTTACTGCTTTTTTTAAATGTACAAGATCTTTTGAATTTCAAACTTTAGAAAATGAAAATGTTGTAAATATTTGAGGTTTTGCAATAAAACAAGAACAACGAAAGAACAATAAAGAAAAGGAAAACTTAGCTGCTCTCCTATTACTTCTTTCGTTTTTTGAGCTTGATTGTTGTAATTTTCTCTTACCTACTTGCACACTGCTCTTTTCAATGTTTGTCTTTTTGCCTTTGAATGAGGGATAGTATCCAATGTGGTATTGAATCAAATGATTATGGGTTTTATTTAGCGTCGACTATTTGTTTTAACTGGCTGATTGATTGGGTGATTATTGATTACGAAGTTGAAAAGAATGCTAAAGAATTGCTGGCGCTTAATTTTCTTTGGTTTTTTTTGCATTTTGTATACCCATCACTGAAGGATGGGAGTATACTCCTTACCGTTAATGTATAAATTACATATAAGGGGACCTAGATGGTTGCCTTGAAGGACACCAGATGAACCTTGAGTGATCTGTCATACAGATACGAGCGTATCCCTACTACGTAGAAAGGGAAGCTAGAGGCCTGGAGTTTAAAGATCAATAAATGAAAACTCTTGGAATAACACCACATAGCTCAACAGAGCATGTTTTAAGTGTACATAATAGAATCCCATCAGGTCCAGGCGCAGAACTATATTGTAGTGTGATCGCATATCCTTATATGCATCCACTTTGAAGTGTGACAGAATTCTGCAAATTCAGCATAATTCTTTTGCTAAAAGAAAAATGAAAATTTTGTCACACTTTACCTGGCTGAATACTGCATTATGAAATGCAATACGATGCCATGCGCTCCAATTAAAACAATTATTATTTGTTTACATTAGCATAATTTAGTGTAATAATTTGTGTATAAATAACCAGGTAAGAATTGAATAAAATCAATTATCAAAAAGCAATTCAAAAGTGCTTAGTTCGCTAGAACAACAAAAGCCGTTCCATCCGCCTAAAATTATAGATAGGGACTGCTTCATGCCGATCTCGATTGGCGTTTTATGAAGCAGATTGACTTGGCGTTCTGAAGTCGAGCAGCGTAAAGTAATACACCGTAAAAATCTTGAATAACACTCTGGAAAGATTCATAGGGAATCTTTCCGCAAATAAACATTTACCCACTCCAAACGAATAACTTATATTACAATATTTTAGAGACTAAACCATCTAAAACATAATTTTCTGAAGAAACTGAAAGAAATATCTGGGATTAATCAATAGATATCACCAGAGGACTCGGATCCATTAAAAGACACATGCGAGGGATATACGGACATCTTCTTTTTGGACTTAGCAAACTTAAAAAAATATTTAGGATTAAACAGTGGGGATTTTATCAGCTGAAGGTATCGGCAATAACATTGGTGGTTGAGGTAATTGAATCTACGCCTTGCAGCAGAATAGGCGAAAACTAGCTTTTACTGAATTTTTTAACTTGACAAATCTGACGATTGAATGTTTTCTTAAAACAATAGATATGCATAAATATTGGTAGTTGAAGTAATTAATTCTATGCCTTGCAGCAGTGTAAGCAGAACCACTTTTCATAAATTTTTTGGAAAGTTTGTTTTTCTTATTTTTGTAATATTTAATTGTCGCGAAGTTGCTTGATCGGAACAGATGCAAAAATTTTCTATGTTTAATACATTATAAAACGAATATATATATTTTCAGCCGAAAAATCGAGCATAATGTGTGAAAGCCGAGATGTAACCAGTAAAATAAGCAAACGCCAATTTGTCCATCATATTCCTATTATTTTTTCGAAATAAATTTTGAATAAAGAATTGCACATAAAACTTACGCCGCCCAAACGAGAGCCAGTTAACGAAAATATACATAATCAGTGGCTTAATGTTTTCACAGTACTTATATATGTTGCATTAAAACAATTTTCTTCTCAGTAGGTTTAAAAAAAAAATATTTATATATCAACTAAAGAATGTAAAATTTAAGCAAAAATTTAAAAAATATTTTTTTGTCTAAACAAATTTGAATCACATTAAAAGTTTTATTTTTGTCCAATTTACGTGCGTCCGGTTTGAAATTTTCAACTAATTTGTGTAATTTTAAGAAGGAACAAAGTGACCACTTTTTGCGAAAGAGATTCCGGGAAATGCGATATTGATACAGTTTTGTAATCAGTACATAAATGTTAACGAAGCTTATTGAAGTGTGGACAATTACGTGTTTAGAAAGGAAGCAAAGGAGTTACTGATGTCGAAAACATATCAGCCCCCAAGACAAACCCTACATCACACGATTTCAAGGATGTCGATAAATGAAGCCGCTTTTTTGCCAAATATTTTGCAACAACAGCAGCAAAAGCAAAAAGAAAATAATTGCTCTGAGCAAGATTTCTATCTTGGTAAACTTAGGCATTCGAATGTGCAACGATCACCTACTCAAAGTCATCTTAGTACAGCGGGTGATCGAAGCACTGCCCCTTATTCCCAAAATCGACCTTCCCAAGAGGCAAAGCGTCGCCGTCGTTGCTCAAATCGTAAAAACCACGACGAACAACAACACCATTACAACAACAATTATCGCTTTAATAATCATCGTAATCGTACGAATTATTATCGAGAGCAACAGCAGCCGCAACCAATCAATAGTGAATTATGTCCAACAAAATGTACAGCTGAAATGGAAAAGATAGCTCTTGACTATTTACAATGCGCGATTCAATGTCTAAACAACAACACTGGCGATTTGGATAGAATTTCCACACGCTTTTCCTCAATGTTTGAGGGTATGGAAAGCAATGTGTTTGTGCTGTCTAACGCTATGGAGGAGATATTTAACGAATCGATGAAGAATGCTAACTTTTGTTACATAGGCGCTAAGTTGTATTGTCTTCTGTACAAACTAAATCCTCAAAAAGATTCGCTTTTCTACACCTTGCTTAAATACCAGCTAGATTTTCACCAAAATGAAGTGAAGGAATATAAAAAGAACAATCAAGAAAGAAAAATGCGTGAAACTACATTATTTTTAGCTGAATTATATATGCAATTACGTGGTGAGGAGTGCCACACACAATTTATAGCTGAACGCATTTTATATTCGCTAAAGCGGCTGCTAACAGAAAACTTTGAGAATGTGCGTTGTGTATGCTTAACATTGAAATTGGCCGGATATGATTTGACTGCTGATTCCTCAAAGGGCATGGAGGACATAATTTTGGAATTGAACGCTATTCACCGTCGATCACCAGGCTTATATCCATTGGTATCTATTGTTATAGCTCTGCAAGAAAACAATTGGGGCAGGAAAGTATCTCGCTCAAAAACCCCCACCGAAGACACCAAACTTATTGACTCCTTTCGGTATAATGACGGTCCTGTGTTCTATGGTCCTGATGGCAGTGTTATAACCAAGGAGGAATGTGAATTCTTAACTACGAATGGTATAGGTATATCTGATTCCACTGACAACGTCGATATCGATAACGATTACGACATTGTCCTCGATCCTGAGATGGACGAAGAAACAGAACGCGCATACATAGAATTTACTAAACAGAGTGCCAACTTACGGAAATAGGGCCAGCGGCGTTTTATTCATATATTTGCTTAAGAATTTGAGCACCGAAATTACATTTCTGTTATATACTGTCGAAACTATAATTTTCATCTATCCCCACATCGTGCAAGCATGCAGATTTTGTAATGTTTGTCTCAACTGTCTTCATTATAGCGCTTAAATATTTGGTATTAGGTGTAATTAAATTTTTCAAAATTATTACTAATGTATATGTGCGTTTGTCTATTTATCCAAATTGCTTTTTTAGGTTGTGATCTTCAGGAACAAAGAAAAGTAATTTTAGCACTTTTTATTCAATTCCTTATCATTTTTCCTACTTTTAACGCGTGCACTTTGAACATCATGTGTATTGAAGGAGGTTTCAAAATTATTTTAGTGTGCGCAAAGGTTAGACCATAATCGCAAAAATCCAATTATCTCGCCGAAAACCTCGTACTAAATTGAGTTCCGGCTTTTATAATATGATATTGACTGCCGCCATATTTAATAAAAATCTTAAAATGTATATCAAACGTACTATATATGCGGGAAGGATGTGTGTGCTTGGCTTAGTATGTTATTTACAATTAAATATTAACTTGATAGCGGCAAAATCCGTACGGAATACCTTCCATTTTGCTCATATTTGAAATCGTGATTATATGAACTATAATGTTGTGACAAAGGTATTTACTGGTTGCAACACAAAATTGTGTAGAGAAACATTTACCTATATATTTATATTATTCGAATTGAAGTTAACACCGAGCAAGAAACTCCATGAATGTTGCCTCCCAAAAGCTTTGACGCCAATAAACGTAGTCAATTAGACTAAACATCAAAAAATTTCACAAATTAAAATTTTCGGTTTTGGCTCGATTTTTTATAAGTAAACAATTTTGTTTGAAATTTATATTATGTTATATACAACTGCTTTCTCTTATAAATTCAACTCTAAAAAATCAAAACACTAATAAAGTATGGTGTTAACTTACCTTCATTCCCGAGTTTCGCCTTTTTTCGCTAAATGTATGCACAAGAGATGCCAGAAACGTTCTCTTAAAATTGTCAAAACCGGCGTAAGCAAAATTGCTTATGCTTCGAAATACGAAATCCATATATAACTTTCAGCCAAATGGTTCTCAAGGTACGCCTATCAATTGAGAGCTACTCAACCTAACGGTACATAACAATGCCCAATACTAACTCAAACCCGCTTGGTTTGACAG
Source organism: Glossina fuscipes (assembly GCF_014805625.2). Taxonomy (NCBI): domain Eukaryota; kingdom Metazoa; phylum Arthropoda; class Insecta; order Diptera; family Glossinidae; genus Glossina; species Glossina fuscipes. The sequence goes on along the minus strand of NW_023998465.1, from coordinate 493,092 downwards.
TTTTTATTTATTTCTTCTTCCTCTGTTATTCAGCAAATTAACAACCGAAAATTCCCTGGATTTGTAAAAGTCCCAATGTGAATACAGGGTTCTTTGTTTGGGCTTTAGTAAAGTTGGGATTAGATTTGGAGTATAATATTATTAGTTATTTATTTTAGTGATTATTTGATCAAAGTTTTTTATTTTTAATTTCGCGTCTCATACGCCCGCCACGTTATTTTTTTAATAGTTTTTATTAAAAGACGCATATTACTCGTCCATCATGTAGGATAGAACAGAAGAGCGCGGAGTAAATTCCGATGTGTAAGATGTATATGAGCATTAGCAGTTATATGAACGAATTGATGGGGGTGAGAGCAAAAAAGTGTAAATGAGAGTAGGTTCATAAATTGTAGTAATATTCGGACAGACAAATAGGATATGATCAGTAGATTGTAAGACTTCACCTGGGCGTAACGGGTTGTTTACTATGTTGTTGTTGTTGCCAAGAAAGAATTAAATGCTTTTTGTCGATTGTCATCAGATCTGCAGGAACCCCCCTACAATCATCAAAATGAGATACTCTGGAAGACGCAATTTTATCTGCAGTATTATTGCCAGGAAAAACCATGTGACTGGGCACCCAGAGAAAGTGAAAATAAAATGTATCAGACTTGAGACTATAAAGTAAGGATGTGATTTCTAATATGTTGGGTTGAAGTTTACATGACACTATAAGGAATTTCTTTTGAGGTTGAGTACTCGGTAAGTGGATGGCTTTTAGGTTCGCGGGACATTACAGTGCTATATGGGTGATTTGAGAGGTAGGCTTCTATTTTATTATCTGGAAACCAAACGCCGCTGCATGCAACATCGATCTTAGATCCACCAGTAAATATGGGTGAAAAATTTTTCATTTCGGTATTGAACAAGTTCAAGTAACGATGGTGTACCTCTGCCGGAGTTAAATGTGGATTTTTTCTGGTAAGTATTTAATTGCTGGTCATAAATGTTGAAAACCAAGAGGAATTTTGAATAGGCTATGTGCACCAGAACGTTGCAGCTATTAATTTTGTCAGCAAAAATTTTAAAGAAGGATGGCGAGGAATTGAGAGATATAAAATTGTAAATGCAAGGTAAGGCCGGACAATTCTCAAAAGATAGAATTTTATTAGATAAAAATTTGGTGAGTAAATGAAATCTTTCTCGTAGAGGCATAACGTTTGCAAAATGTTCCAAGCTTAGTATGTGTAGAATTCATGCCATTAAGAGAAAGACGAAGACATTTCCATTGGATTCTGCATAATTTCAGAAGATCCTTCTTTGGAATGTCTAATAAGAATAAACAGGCGTATTCTAAGTTTGGTTTGATTAAACCAAGATAAAGTCCAATCATGCAAGAGGGATCAGAGCCCCAAGAAATATCACAAATGGATTGTAAGAGATTAATGAGTTGAAAACATTGTTCGGCCGTTTTGTTAATATAAGCTGCTGGCGGAAGTTGTGAGTGTAATACACAGCCTAAAAAGTCGAAAGTTTTAATAAACGGAACAGAAGAACCATAGGAGCAGAGGACTAATCATTGGGTCTCTCCATTTTTTTGAAAAGTAAATCATTTGGTGTTATTGACCGAAAATGTGAGTTGACACAAACCTGGATCAGACTTGGAACTAAAAATGGCAAGCACAGCCCAGGATTGAGGTGTTTTGAGGAAGAGAACTGAAAATTTTGTTAGTATATAAAATAAAGCGAAGACGACTGAATACAGATCTCTGAGAAACGCCTGTAAAAGATCTCATCTGTACAACAACAGCATCATCTTTAATTAACATCTTCTTATAGAGAAAGAGGTCGTATTACAAATTAAAGAGTTTGGCAGCGAGATTTAAAGAGAAAAGGATAGATTTTAAGATGTTGTTATTGACAGAATGCGTTATGCCTAGAAAGCAGGCTATGAGAACATGTTTCTTAGCAAACGGTGAATATATTGCTGACCACAAGGTTGTCTTGGGCAGATCTGCAACGTCTAAAACCAAATTGAAGATTGCTGAGGATATGTTTGGACTCGAGATACCATTCTAGACGTGAGTATAACACTTTCTCGAAAATTTTTCTAAGGGTGCAAACTAAAGCAGTAAATCTGTACGAATGAAGATTATCTAACGGCTTATTTGTTTTTGTTACAGTGAAAATTTGAAAGTCGTACCAGGAAAGGCGTATATAGCCGGTAATTAATTGTTAACTTCTTTTAGTAAGATTAATCTGCTTTTAATATTCAAGATTGAAACAGAGGGGATTATAGGAGCGAAAACTACTCACAGAAATCGTTGGTTTGGATGGTATTTAAAAAGTTACGGGTAATATTGTTAGTAAAGAAGTTTTGATATACTTTGGAACGTGGATATGCGAGTGGCAGCTGAATGCAAATAAAGACCAATTTCGACGTGACAGTAAGAACTACCTACTGAGTCGTGAAGGGTCTTCCAGGTACTCAGCGAACTTAGATTAGGTGCACAGATCGAAAGATCTATGCAAAAAGAGACGGAAACAATGTGAATAGGAATAGCATTATTTACTAAGACTAAATTGCTGCTTTCAAGAAAATCTCGAGTTTGTTTGCCGCTTAAATTGGAGAAACGACTATCCCAACTAACATTGCGAACGTTAAAATCACCACATATTAATGCAAATATGTTGGATCTGAAAGAAAATAACCTGTTAATTGCAGAACCAGAAACATTACGGTTAGGCGGAATATAATAACTACTGATCAAGAGTTCCCCAAAGGAAGTATGAATGACGCAGCTGCAAGCTTCAATAGGTACACAATTTGGAAAATTAGAAACGTAAGAGAAGGAAAACTTGTCAGATATAAGAATCGCCACACCACCACCACGAGAGAAGTTGGAGATACGATCAAATCTAACTACATTATAATTCTTAATAGAAATCATAAAGCTTAAGAAAAGTTTCACCAAGACAAGCCAGGGAACACATCGAACTCAACAAAAATATATTAACAGTCGAATTCACTTGACTCTTAGAAGTAAATCTTGTACTATTAAAAACAATTAAATAATAATTTATTTATAAATAAACAAAAAAGAAAAAAAACATGTACACAACTAGCAAAGAGGCAAACGCACAACCCGTTGAGATCCAAGTTGCAAGTGAACCCCTAAGCCACTGTAAACATGTAAAGAGTTGGTAGCCATAACAGTAAACAAAATCAGTTAATTTTTAACTTATAGTGAGATATTAAAATTGCAAGTTAGTTTAAATACGACATCGACAAAACAGTGCTTATTAAGCAATAGATAGGTTTCTAAAAACAAATGTGAACGAGGTAATCAGCTCATATTTACATTTACATTGGTTCAGGTTAATAAAGTGTGCAGAGAAGCTTATCTCATCAAGTAATGTGGACGAATTGGTAATACCCTTAATTATCTTAATTAAGGAGGCGGCAACAAAAATAAATTTGCTTTTCTCAAGTGACGGGAACCATAACGGAAGCAGACTATTTTCATAAGGAGGAAGAGAGGTAAAACCATCCAAATCCACATTTCTAAGAGCAAACAGCAAGAATTGCTTTTGAACAGGTTCAATTGAGTTTACAAAGAACTTGTAGGAAAGAGACCACACTAGAAAGGAAATACTCTAGTATTGGCCTAACTAAGCGCATGTATAGCCGTCTTGTAATGTAAGGATCCTCCATCCAGAGGTATGGAGTTTGAAGATCAATGAAAGCTTGCTGGAATGGAAAAATATAAGTTTAGATATTAGAAGCTAAATACTAAGTAACAATTCGCTCAATCAACTTAGATAAGACGTTCAACTCGTCCGCGCCTCTATAGTTTTTAACGTGATGTCCACATTTGTGAATTGAAATACCAAAACGGAAAAGGAAAACTATATGATTTTAAGGACTGATTAAAAGCCGTTAAAATAACACAACATAGCTTGACAGAGCATGTTTTAAGTAAACATGATGGTATCCCACCAGGGATCAGCAGAACTATATTTTAGAGACCTTACACCATCTAGAACGTCATCTTCCGAAATGATACGGATACTTGACAGTTGAATCGGAATTAAGAATTGAAAATCTTTGTCGGCAGTATTTAACGAAGACGTTTGAGGTTTCGATATCACCAGAGGACTCGGACCCACTAAAAGACACATGCGAGGGATATACGGACATCTTCTTTTTGAACTTAACAACCTCAAAAAAATATTTAGGATTAAGCAGTGGGGATTTTATCAACTGAAGGTATCGGCAATAACATTGGTGGTTGAGGTAATTGAATCTACGCCTTGCAGCAGAATAGGCGAAAACTGGCTTTTACTGAATTTTTTAACTTGACAAATCTGACGATTGAATTTTTTCTTAAAACAATAGATGTGCCAAGGTGTTGGAGCTAAAAACAAAGAAGGCCGGTGATTTCGAGGATGATGACGACGAACTCAGTTAAATCTTTTATGGTTCTACTCTAATTTGATCTAAAAGAAGACCTTCTTTATGGTAACAAGCTTTTATTTTGCCCACCACTGTAAGATGGGGTATTATTCATTATTCATTCTATTTTATCCAAAATATATGTAAACATCCAAAACGAAGCTTCAGAGACCCTATAAAGTATATATATTTTTGATCATTGTAAAACTCTAAGTGGACTTAGCCATGTCCGTCCGTCGATGGTATGGTGTGTGTTGCTGGCACATTCTTGGTCGCAAAAATGAAGATACCGAGTTCAAGTTTGGTAGGAACATTGGCAGTTTCTGTATGCAGGTTGGTATTGAAAATGGGCCAAACTGGTCAGAGCAAAAGCTTGCAGGGCACAATTTAGTTTTTTTTGAGAAAAATTTGTGCATTTTGCTCGTTACTCGGAAATTGTTAAAGTTAGAACCCTGCAATTTTCCGTATTTACTTTGCGAAGCAGTCTACTCTTTAGGCATGGAAATCAAACAAATCGGCCGTGCCCACACAAAGTTACGAGTAACTAAATTTTATTTTCTTCACTCTTTTATCATAAGGCAAACAAGACAGACAAAGAAGAGGAGATTTTGTATGCTCCTGAAATGAAGATATATTATCTGCCTAAAAATGGGTTGATTTCAATATGAGTATGGTAGACACCACGATGAATTTTTTCTTAATAATACCGGCGATATTGATATCAAATAATAAAACTTTGTAAGTAGATTGCTAAAAGTATAGTGGTGGGTATGCGAGACTCGGCCCCCCCGAATACAAATTTCTTACTCGGTTTTGTTTTCATATGTGTTATGGTATATATTTAACATATACATATATTCACCTCTATTACCAATCAAATATATTAATCAAATAACGAAATGAATACTAATAGGACAGAAATATTAACAAATTTGTAGCAAATGTGTTGACGATATATATTTTTTCACTTGTTTTACATTACTTCAGGTCATTTTTTTTACGGTTTTTGTTTCGGTCACTAATCAAGGCAAGGTATACAACAGTTATAGGCTCCTGAAAATAAAGCTGCCGAGAAGGTTGCTGAAGCTAGAAGATGATAAGATTATATTGTGCAAATTTGTTAAAAGTTTTGGAAAAAAAATTTTATTTTATTTTAAGGTTTTGCAAGTAAAGCCAGACATTTGAAGCAAGCTTAGGAAAAGGCTGTCGAAGAAATTGAAAAAAGGTTAGTGATAAAAAAATGGCCAATTTATTTAAAAAGGACATTACTATTTTTGTAGCATATGAGTTCGCGTGAGGATGTAGCTGCGAAAATACGAGCCGATACGCAAGTTAAATTGTCACAAATGGAAAAAGCTATTGCCAATCGCAAAGATCCAGTTATAAAAGAAATACTGCAATACATTTCTCAAATTGAACCAGAAAAGCATAGAAACTATCAACTATAAATTTCTTCTGCATTGTGAGAATACAGGTACATCACCCCCTTTCTTTGGCCATTGATTGTTTGTGCAAAATTTCAGCATCAAGACAGCATCCCATCTATTAATAAACAAATTTATCTACCTCTATAGAGTAGAAAGAGTCTAGCATTGAAACTATTTCAATGTTTTTTAGTTTTTAAGCAATCGGAAACAAAATCTCTTGATATATGCATATTGTATGCATATACAACCGTTGGATGAACTGCTTTCATTTTGCTGTGTTCTTATATTTATATCTTTCATTTATTTTATAATGTGAAACATATGGTAAGGAAATATTTTTGTTTTTTTTAATTTTTGACAAATTTACGATTGTGTTGTCTTTTATAAAGTGTCACTTCGAGAAGATTTTCAAAAACTGTTTGTTTAATTATGATTTTTATCCACCTCAATTTAGAAGCATCTGGGAGTAACTTAAATGAGTGGGCCTGAAATCCACCCCGATTCGTAGCTTCTTCGGTCAGTCATCTTCCGTTTTGTTTCTTATTTAAGTTTTTTTCATATTGTTTGTTTTGATTGTTTTGTTTCCTTAGGTGGAATGGTATTATATGAATAAGGCAAAGAACTTTGAGTGGTACATTGGTGTATTTAAAGGGTAGCATTACATTTATTTTTCAAAAACCTAAATTCGCAAATCTTTATGCAGCCTTTCATAACATTTGTGCAAACATCAGTGCAAAACCTGAAATTCCGGATTTGACTGCTGTAGCTCCTGCATCTTATTTTGACGACCGCGTCGAGATGAATAACTGAGAATAAGAACTGGCATATCTTTTGCACTTGAAAATCGAATTCGATTGAGATAAAATATATAAGGAACAAATTAAAATGTTGGCTTTTATTTCTATAACTAACTAAGTTTTTTATTAAAAGTTTTGATAGTAAAAGTAATCCGATCTATAAATCAAAATTTAAGTACGCTATAAAAATAGAAATGAAAATTGAGCTAACTTAATCTGTATCTTCACTTTCGGGTTCAGATTTTGCTTTTTATACGGTTGACCAATCCCAACTTGCTTCGTAAACAAATCCAAGTAATCAGAACGCAGAGGCTTTCTAAACCTTTTTGTCCTTTCGTCGTATGATGAATTTATATTAATATTTATATAATTATTAATCTTAGAAATGAAAATTAAAATCAGAATTTCGTTTCTTACTTGGAATGTCATCGTCAACCTCGTTATCCACGACGTGAGGGCTTCTAAACATATATAAGAAGCACTTACAAAATAAAACAAAAAAATAACATAATATACCGATTTCCAAGACCAAAGGTGGTATGGTATACTTAGGACATCTTATAATAAAAGAAAGCATTCAAACAGATCCCGCAAAATTTAAAATTATTGCAGAATATTCCATCCCTAAAAATTGCGATGAACAATTCGTTGCACTATGCAACTATTACAGAAGATTCATCATGGATTTTGCAAAAATTGCAAAATGCCTCAACTCATTACTAAAAGAACACCAACTATTTATATGGTCAAATAAGTACCAAAATGCTTCCAATACACTCAAACAAAACTAAAAAACTCACCAATTCTCCAATAACCAGACTTCGACAAGCATTTCATATTAACGACAGATGCATCGAACTTTGCTTTAGGAGCAATATTTTCACAAGGAGACATTTACAACATTCGTACGCAAGTACTACACTCTTGAACACAACGTCAGAAAAACCCATCATAGAAGAAGAACTACTATCAGTCTTATCTCTTCGGACGGAAACTCATCGTAATAACAGATCATAGGCCGTTAATCTCCCTTCTTACCCATAAAACCCATCATCTAAATTGACGACAATCAGAACGGACTTATCGAGTTACGATTTTGATATAGTTTATAAAAAAGGTTTCTGCAATACAAACAGGGACGCATTATAGCGAATAAATATAAATTCTGACCCTTTAAAGGAACTACTAACTTAAAGGATAAATGTAGTAGCAAGAGGACAAAAATTGACGGAAAATAATAATGAAGACAAATATAAAATAGCTAGTAATTTGACCAATCAGAATAGCGTACCTCAATCAAAGTCTGATCAACTTTACATATGGGGTTGTACAACTATTTCCGATGTCAACAAATTACAAAAAATTTAATTTGAAATTATCAAAGTCATTAAAAATAAAAAGAAAGTGGTTTATATCTGATGATCTACATAATAGTGATCTCTTTTCAATAATAATCGATCTTAACCTTTCAAAGTCCTCTGTTACTCCAGCAAAACAGGCCTAATTCCCCCTAGATAAAGCGAATTGAATCAGTTAGTAAACATTAAGGACATTAAGGCGTTAGAAAAACTCAATTAAAATTAAAGCAACGACATGTCTGGAGGAACATGAGTACAATAATAAAGCATTTTATAAACGACGGCACCATACGGTTAGCGAACAAAGAAGTCAGGCACACCAAGGAAAAACAACAAATGACAGATGCACCAAATACAAGTTTTGAAATAATATCAAGCGAAACCGTCGGACCGTTAGAGAAATTTGATAGATTTCGCTGCATTTTAACAATCCATTGCGAAATAAAAAAATTTGTTATAGCTCATCCCATTCCAAGAAAAGATGCTAAAACAATATTGGAAACAATTGTTGAACGATTTATCTTAAAATTTGACTACTTCAAAGTCCTTAATCCCATGGAGGAACTCAGTTCACTAATGAACACCTAAATTACATAATGTCAAACAAATTCTTTCCGCTCCACACTACTATCAAACATATCATTCACAAACAATGACGAATGGGACAAGTAGACATCCCACGACTGTTTCGCTTACAATACTACATCACACATAACTTCGAACTTCACTCCACATGAGTTGATATTTGCAAAGTTACCCTTTTTAAGAAACTCATAGAAGTTTTGTAAAATCTACTTGTAGCATATTTTGTGAACATTTATAATTATATAATGTAACAAATAAATAAAAGAATTGTAATATTATATACGGGGTCCATAGGCTAAGAAATATGCTATTTAAATTTAGAAAACCCGTAAGTTGAGATATATCCTACACTATGTATACAAATAGAGAAACTAGCGTTAGACACAAAAAAAAAAAAAATGTTTTTTACCATCAAATTTCTTTTTATAATCAAAAAAAAAAGTTTTTTCTTTAGGATAAGGGTGTAATATATTCAATATATCCACGTAAGTTAGCGCAACTAATCTAAGTAAGCATTTTTATTATGACCTAATTTACGTTACCAATAAACATTTAAATAGTTTCGACTACCATGGGCATTTACGCAATTTTTATTATTACATTCTTTTCTAATTTTAATTGTTAGCAACGTAAGCTTCAATTGTAATTATATTTTGGTATATAAAACACACTTGATATTATCAATAAGAATCAATCAAGGAAACATCAATGATCATCGAACGATAAGATATGAATTGCCCATAACAATTCAACAAACAAAGGGGTGTCCCCCTTATGTTCATAACAGTGTACATGATGGAATGCCATCAGGTCCAGGCAGAATAGCATGTTGAAGAGCTTAAACCATGTTAAAACGTCGTTTTCTGAAATGGCCAAGTTAGAAGTTGAAACCGAGTTAGTGATCAGATAAAGATAGTTGACAGTTAAATCATTGAAGCATTTGAAAAATTTCGTCGGAAGTGTGTGACAAAGAGATTTGAGGTTTCATTACCACAAAAGGATTCGGAACCATTGAAAGACAACTGCTAGTGACATATAGAGAGTTCTATGTTTTTGGAGTTGATAAAATTATAAAAGTATTTAGGATAAATAAGCAGTGAGGATTTTATCAACTGGAGGTGCCTGCAATAACATTGGTGGTTGAGGTAATCGAATCTATACCTTGTAGCAATATAAACAAAATAGTCAGAAGAAAAACTATTTTTCATAAATTACTTAAAAAAATGTGTTTTTCCTATTTTTGTATATTTAATACTCTTGTTAAGTCATGGCGGGCACATGCTGCAAGCGCGAAATTACTTGATCGGAACGGATTCAGCAATAGCTAGGTTTAACACATTATAAAACGATGATGAATAAAATTTGGACATTTCCAGCAGAAAAATCGAGCAAAAATCGGGAAAGATGAGATGTAAGTAGTAAGATATCAGTTTTATTAAAATTACAGTGTTTATTGGAGACATTAGAATGGTTCAAGAGACCATTATGCCTGTAATGAAACGAAATGCAAGTTGCTAGATGATATGGACGATCAGTTAAACTAAATGGTGAACAGCACCTTCGTGAAATTAGCAAAGTAAAGATCAAGTAGTTTGCCATTCAAGTTGACATGAAGCCAATTTGAAAATGCTGACACGCTTTAAATTGACGGACGTGACATTTGCAGCAAGATAATTTTCTACGTTATCCACAGAGATCTCAGGTGTTAGTCTTGCCTTTCTGGAGGGTACTGCATCAAGCAGATGTCATTCGTATTAAGAACGACAGGGTTTACAAGTGTCGAATTTTGAGTTAGAGAAAAAATATATGAAGTGATTACCCATGTTTGTGCAGCTTGTGCTACACTTGCCACTTCAGCAGAAGTGACACGAGTAGAGCTTTCCGGCTTATTGATAATAGTTGTATTACCAGTTGAGTTTATGATAGAGGAAATGTTAATGTTCTTGTTAGGGAAGGATGGAACATTCGAAGCCTTAATCGAATTCGCCATTGACAAATTCACACGTTTTGACGATGAGTACGGAGAGAAATGGTGGTGAGCAACATGGATAGACGTATGAGATTTTGGCGGTGAAGTATCGCACAACAAGTTAGTCTTATATGGGCTGGAGAAGAAGCTGATTGCTCTAAGCAGCAACGAACTTTGCTTTGCAATCCCTCCTGCTTGTTAATCCTAAATATTTTTATAAATACAATATATATAAGGAGAAGTAAAGAAAAAAAAAAGAATAATAATTCATGTATAAATAAAGAGGAAAGAAATAAACATGTACACAATTAGCATGAACTTACACACATTAACGGTACAGATACAATTTGCAGGTGTGCTCCTAAAAAATTGCAAACATGCAAAAGCTTGGCAATCGATAACAGTAGACAACACCAATTAACTTTCGAATCACAGTGAGATGTTAAGATTGCAGGATAGTTTAAATACGACTTAGGAAAATCGGAGATGTTAAGATAGTCGTTTTGGTGGGCTTTAAGGAATCCGATATTCAGATTAATTAATAAGTAACAATCTGCGCATTAATGTAGATAAATGGGAGTTCATCCTCAGAAAAAAAAGTGTCTTGATCACGATCAGGGGATCCAAAGAGAATCCGTAAAAGTTTCAACTGTCAGAGATATACCCACGCCGAAGGGTGGCCGTGACATAAGACGATTTTCAGGAATGGCCTCAAGATACCGCCACGAAAAGGTACAAACACGAAAGTCTTACGCGTTTGGGACAAAAATGTTTAACAATTATTGGTTTGGTCGCGAGCGGAAGCTAACTAGCGTGATAACCGTTCTGATTGTTGTCGTTGTTATTATTGATGACACTATTTTTATAGTTCTTGTTGCCGGTTTTTTTCTGCTACTGTCGCAAATATTGTTGGGCGTTTTTATTGTTTGTGCTACTTCTGGTGTTGAAACAAATCATTTTTATTTTATAGTTCCTGCTTAAGTTATTTTTGTTATTGTTGTATTTGCCGCTATTAATATCAATATTGTGTTTTTATATTTCTTATTGTTTTATTTTATACCATTATTCTTGTCAAAGAGAAAACCATGTTAATAACTAACATTAAAAACTTGGAAAACTAAGCAAAACTCTAAATAATATGTATTACTTAAGCTCAATATCAAATTTTTTAAATCCTGCAAAATCAACTCTTTTTAATGCACCCGATTTACCTATGTCGCATTTAAATTGACTTCTAATCTTAACGTTTCAGTATGATCCAAAAATTAATTTAATTTCTTTATTAATATGAGTTACCAAGCTTTTGCATATTTGCAACTGCTTAGGTGTTCACTGAGAACTCGAATCTGTGCTGACAACAAATGTGCCCCCGTGCTAGTTGTGTGCATGCCGTTTTCCTTTTTTTTTCTCTTTGACTTATTTGTATATGAATTTTACTCTTATTATATATTCATCGTACTTACGCTTGTGCACATACCTAAGTTGGTGTTTATATTTCATTACAATTCATTTCTAATTCTAACGTTTTAAACTACTCTTATTGCTTTTTTATTTTTCGACCTGTTTTAAATTTTAGCATTAGCATTATTCTGCAAGTTAGAATGTATGAAAACAAAGTGAAATTTGAAATAGTTCAAATCATTATCTCTTGGCGTACTTAAAGAAGGTACCTTAGTGATTCATTTGTTACAGTTCTCCTATTGCGCGGCTCTTGACCATGCCGTCTACACTAGATTTGAATATTTGCCCCAACTCTCAACTCTGTAATCATTTCTATACCAACATTATGTAAATCGATAAAATTATGTTACGATCGAATCGATAAATTTACGATTTATGTTTAATTCAGCGTAAGTGGGTGAATAGGCGTGGCCAAACCATTTTCGAACTGCAAAACAAGCATATTTTTGGATGTATCAAGCATCATAAGAAAGTTAAACTATCTTATCTCTCGCAATCGTTGCAAACAGAAAAGATATACAAAATACTATCCCAAGAGGAATTTGGTAAATTATATCATATTTTTCAAGCATATACTTAAGGATGGATATACATATGACCATGAAGAGAAGTAACGTTGCATGCAAATATCTAGAGGCGTTCTATTTAGTATGAAGTGCCATTGGAGATCTAAGGGGGGAGGTATTCAAAAATTACCCAGCCGGTCCAAAGTTTTCATACCAAAGTAGAATACCGAAATAATACTATTTAGCCCCTTTCGCCGCCAAATTTTCGATATTACATTTAATATTAGTGGTCGAAAAAGTGAACTAATTTCAACAGCGTTCTCTATAGCACCAGTGGTGTAGGATGTAATGATTTCTATTGTAATCAGCTGCACATGGTGTCCGCTATTTTCTAGTAGCTATTTTTCAACGCTTTGATAGCCGCTGTTTATGCGATGTCGCATCGATGTTGTTTGCGTTGAATTTAATAAGAGTAAAAACCACCCAATTTTTGCCTTATTATTGAATATTGTCACATATGTTACAAAAACATTACATAATAGAATAAATAGCCGAGTAGGTAATGGGCCGTGACTAACAACTAATAATCGCGGATTGAAATCTCAAACACGGTAGAGTTTTAAATATAGAGCAGCATAATACAATAAATATTAGAAAGTGAAAAATATCGCTAGACACATTCACACGATAAGAAGATTAGGAAACCGTTCCGGGGGTGATCACATATCTTTTAGTTAACGTTTGATTTTGTTTATTTTACTTGTAATATTTTCAAATTACTTGAAATGTAAATGTGAAATAATGGAGAGGTGTGCAAAAAACTCAAACTAGCGCAGTTAAGTGCTAAACATAATCAAAACGAAATCAGTCAAACACATAGCTATCAAAATCACCGCTTGCTTACGTAAACGTTAAAGATCAAGTGCGAAATTATTAAAGTGCAAAATTTTCTTTTAAAAGTGATATTTTTGGGAATCAGTAGACATTTTTAATTACTTCTGGTATGTTCAAGCTATAGTTAATGATATATTATTTGAAATTAGCAATGCTTAATTTATACTATGCATTAATACTAAAAAATGAATCTTTGCCTTTGCTTACAAATACACTATCATAATAGCGTAACTTGCCCATAGGCAAGGAAAGTAAGGGTGGAACGTCGGATTTGGCAGTAACTTGGTCACGCTTAATCAGTGTAAATTTAATTATGAGCTGTTAAATCCGCTCAGAGTCTTTTGCAAGAACCTAAATGACGTCTACCACTTATTCTCGTTATCGGACTCTTTAAAGTCCATTAAAGCAACATTGCTTAATACGCGCGATTTACCTACGTCGTATTTAAACTAGCTTTTATCCTTAAAAAGTCGTTACGTTTCGAAAGTGAATTATTGTCAATTTATTATCGGTTGCCAGGCCTATGCATGTTTGCGATGGCTTAGGGGTTCATTTGCAATTTGGTCCTGTACCGGTTGTAAGTGTGCTCCTATGCTGATAGTGTACATGCTTTTTTTTCTTTTTTTTTTTCTTCTTATTTGTTTTATTATGCTTCTACTCAATTTTATTGTTAATTAATATAAGTTTTGCATTAAGAGCCAATTGAACTCGACTGTTATTTGTTTAGTTGAGTGGAATAAATAAAATAAATAAATAAATAAATAAATAAAATATATTTGTAAGTGGTATACATAAAAATTCACAAAAAAAAAGCAAATAGCGGGTCAAATATAGTCGTCATGTTTTCTGTTGGAATAACTTGTCCCTTTCCTTTCAAATGAGCTTGATCGAGAAAAATATAAGAGAAAATATAGTGGGATGGCAATAGAGACACAACATAGGAACAGTGAACCTAAGCAAAGGAACGAAAAAGCCTAAATATATTACATGCACGTATACAGATATAGCTATTAGCTTAAAATTCTAGAACTGTACAAATAAATTCAATTTTATATACGAAACGTGAAGCTCATAAAATACATTAACATAAGAAAGTATGCTCACCGTATGGAGAAACTTTTATATAAATAAATACTTGGTGAAAAGCAAGACGAAAGAATAAAAAAAAGGAAAAGTTTTATCGTTGTTTGCTAACATACTTGAAGAACGAAGACAAAGCACCGATAAATGATGTTCTATAAGATGTAATGGTAGGAGTTCCGCCGAATTGAAGTGGACAAGCCTACACTTATCAAGCTATCAAATTAAGTTAAATTTTGTAATGTCCACGTATATAGGTGTAGTGGGTTTCTGTCGGTCTGCTTTTATTGTTATTCTTTGCGAAAGAGCCATATATCATGAAAATTACGGAGCACCGGAAACATGGTTTCCCTTTTATAATTCCTTAGTGTAGTAATTAAAATAAAAGAAAGGAATTATAAAAAAAAATAGAAAAGGTCCAAAGCCTCTGTATAATATAAGGCTGGTGTTCATGTTTAGATATGCATATGTACCCTCACTTTTTATTTTAACTTGTCTTGTTGCACGTTATTGCGGTAGGTCTGTCGTAGGTTTGTCCGCTCAGTTTACTGTTTGTCAACTTTTTTGTATACATATGCATATATGCAAGGTATGCGAAATACGATCATGCAATTAACGTTTGTTCGTTGACATTTTCCTGTTTTTTATATATTAGAAAACTCTATGCACGTCAGCATGTATATGCATGTGTATGCATATTATACATCCTTCATCCATTCATGTTATTATATTAAAATAGCCTATGAACAACGACTTGCGATACTGTTTATACGTGTCAGCACATTTTATCCAAATAAAGATGATACTATCATCCGGTGCTGCCTTGGACAAACAATTTTCTTGTATATTATTTATAACCTATTTATTTAGTACATACGCACCTTGTTTTTTATTGAACAAGTTAGATGAATAAATCACGTCAAATCAAATTCACGCTTATTTGTCTAATCAGCATTCTGGTTCAAGTGCCTAAATACCATTTCAACAAAAAAAACCTCAATGCTTGTGTGGCTTAAACAGAGGTTAACCGGGTGGGTTTTGTTTAATGTAACTGGTTTGCAGTACGAGAATCCGTATTCACGACAAACATAGACGCAAAACAAGTAAAACAGGAAAACATGTGCCACAATCGAAGTCAGAGTGAAGCTAGAAAGCATCAATGAATATGTTAACGTAAACTTGTGCGTGAATTTCTCTTGTCGTGGGAGTTGGTGTGAATATATGTAGCACACATAAATACTTTTTACAAATGGCTATTATTATTATTATTTTAATTTTAGACTAATGAAATTAATTCTTAGACTAAAAAAAAAGACATTGAGCACTAGCAACACAGGCTATCGGCTCTAATTATAAAAAAGAAAAATAAAATGTGCATTAGATAATGAGCTTAGTAGTATTAATAAAGTAATGAACAGAATTGATATTCTGTTCTGAAGCTGATTGTAGAATGTTCAAAGGGTTAATCGTTCCAAATGCAATACTTCTAGCCAAGGAAAAGTTGAGGCAGTCGCAGAGAATGTGCTTTATAGTAAGAGTTTGTCCACAACTGCAGATTGGGGAAGAAGACTTCTTTAGAATCCATTGGTGAGTTGCAATTGTATGACCAAGGCGAATTCTCGAGAATGTTTGGATCTTGGTTTTCTCAACATTTGTTGGATATAGAGGTGGAGTTAATTGAGGGTTAATGCAAGAGTAGCGTTGATGATGGCATTTTAAATTTCCTTCTGCAATTTTCGCTTTAACTTTTCTTCCAATGTATCTTTGAAGATCCAACTTTTCCATGACATCATCCATAATTAGAGGAGCAGAAGAAGCATACTTTGCCGCTCGATCAGCCTGCTCATTTCCCAGTAAACCGATGTGACTTGGTACCCATAACATTACAAATGGCTAATTATTATTATTGTTATTATTTAACGTTAAGAATGAAAACAAAGAGGGGTTTTAAGGTTTTAAGCTTAACTTTTATTACAAAATGTATGCATCAAATTTCAACAAATGAATTATTTGACTTTATCCTAAATGATGTTCACAAACAAAACAAAAAAAAAATTGAGCAAATTAAATCAAATATATTGAAACATGTACAGTTTACACGCAAATAACGCTTAAAACCTTCAAATACTTTTATAAGAATTTAAAAAACCATTGCTTTTTAATTCATTACATAATTATTTATTATAATTCAATATTTTCCCTAAATACGAACAAATATTTTTTTTGTAAATTAACGAAGAATACGAAGAAGAAATTTTCGATAGTTACTAAAGATAAATTTATTTTGTACATAATCTACGTAAAGTATTGTATTGAAATAACCGAAGGTGGAAATAAGCGTTCATATGGAGGATGTGCGGTATTGAATAGAACTTTTTTGATGATGGCCAAATGAAGGAAGGTGCCAAGGAAGAAAAAATGGATCATCTGGATATGTAAATTCCTTTAAAAAAGAGAGCAAAAAGAAAACGATGTATTAAGCAGGCAGGTGGGCTAGGCAGGCTTAGAGTTGACGTAGATGCCACACGTCAAAACGGTTGCGGCTTGAGCTTCCTGATCCTTCACTCTGAGAGGAACATAGTTCCATTTATCTACGCTGATGGGTATAGGATATTTGGGATTGGCTCTTGTATAACCGACGCCCCCTTTTCTGGGTCACTCGTTAATTTAAAGGTCCCGTTGGGGTTACAATTCTGCGACGACATAAACGAATCGGGAATCTGAAATCTGTAGTTTTTACACCAAATTCCGGAGAGTAGACTCTGATGAATTCCTCTCATTGGGTGTGTTCAACTGCCCGTTAATAGGCTCCTGTCAGTGATATCTGCTCCGAGCGGCAACATTCCTCTTCTGGATTGGAGCCTCGATATCCTCACAGCCAACGGGATGATATGGTACTTGCGACTTCTGGGGAATAAGCACACGCTCGGCATTGTTCTTGATTGGAGACACGAAGATGTCTGCTATGACGTTTCATTTCATCTCGGAAATCACCTGTGAATGAAATTCATTAACCTTATCTCTAGCGCCGTATATTATTCGTGTATCAAAAAAAAGAAACAAACGTAATTTATTTTGCAAACATTAAACACGAATTTAATAGAAAACTACAAATAATTATTAAACAGTCACAATATATACAGAAAAATTGCAAACACATCAAAGATTAAAAAAGAAAAAGAATCTAATGTTGGGAAGTCTTCTCGCGGATGACGTAAGCGTTTTCCGTTATGGTAAAAATGAATGGTAAAAATTAATTAGGAATTATGTAACAGCATTGATATTAGAGTGCAGAGCTTTTTAAAATTGCACTCTTCCCACTCTGGATCATATAAAGCAAAATGATTTTTGATTAGAGCATCATTTATCTGAACCATATTGTCGTCGCATGTATTACAAATCACCAAACAAAGGGCGCGTTGCGTATAGCATATTGTGGAGTTAAATGAATATGTCGGCTAAAGCCATCAAAACGGCAGCATCAACATCTAATGGATACTCATTAAACAAACCGAATGTGTTAAGATGAGCTGCTAGCACTATTGAAGGCTTTGCTGCTTTGTTCCAGGTTAACTTCTGCGTTTTTTTAGGCTGCTTGTACCGTGCTAACTCGCCTTGAATTATGGGAAATTTTTCCGATTTCATTTGCCGCATGACTAGCACCACTAATTACAACTTGATAACCGTTCGCTGATATGAAATTAAAAATTTCACTTAACGCTCAATCACCACCCGCTCGATTATTTTGAGGATTTTGCCTGTCCGTTATACGTCATATTCTGAAGACGAGCTACCGGCCATCGTTCTCACTTGGTAGCCGTTGCATACGTTGGTTTAGTTTTTCTAGAAAAGTTATTCATTTGAAATATGTATCTTGCAACGAAATGTGTCTTTTTACCTTGATAAGCCCTATCTACATAACAAAATATTGAGCTGCATGCCTCCAACTCAGAATAGCATAGAAGTATTTTCACGTTTTAAATGACGTATCTCATATTCGCTTTCGCTGTAGATCTTTTTCATTTCTAAATAACTTTTCTTTTGAACGTTTAGCAGCGTTTTCATGGCTTGGCGCTGATCAACTTCAGCGAACAAGGAATTACCTTTGCGATCTGCAAAAAGCGAAATTAAATTTAAATAATTGCCATAAATGTGTAAATTACCTTCGCTCTCCGGCAAACAAAAAGTAAAAGACGTCCGTTTATAGCTTAGCGTATGCACTATATTTACAATATTATATACTTATCAATAAGATATATGTACATTAAATATATAAAGTAAATATTAAAAATTATATTAATTATTACATTAGTTTAAGTATATATCACATTTTTTGAATTAAATACATCGTGCATTATATTTATAATATTATTTACTTATGAATAAGAAAATAAGCGTCTATGATTCGCAATAGATTCTCAATAATTTGTATAAAAATTCCAAACATCTGAGAATAAGCGTCCACATTTGTTTATAATTCTCAATACTTGAACATGTACTTGTATAAAAATTGCCTTTAAAAAGTAGAAAAATTTGCCGCCAACTGAAAATGATCGCCTATGATTCTCAATAGATTCTTAATAATAAGTAAAGGAAACCATTACAAGTATAGCCAGATTTTTAACGAATGCGGAAAAACAACTCAATAGAGGGTATAAGAAACAATAGACACGAAACTTGCCTATATAAAGAACTGCAAAAAAGAATACAAACAATAAAAAACGTGAAGCATTTAGACCAAAAATGAAAAAACTTTTACCAAAAGACGTGGCAAAAGAAACAAAAAAACCCTTAGAAGAAAATAATGCCTGATTTGGCAGCCAAAATCATACCCCATTTTCCGCAAATTATAAAGACCGTTGTGAACAAGATATTACATAAAAAACTTTCGATAAAACCCTAAAGGACAATTAATAGAATGTGCTATATGAATGTACTGTAAGTTTAATGCGACTGCCCAAACCGTATTAAATTCCAGCTACCCCCCAAACACATACGCAACTTTTAACCAAGTATTGAAAACAAAAAATAAGTCAAACAACACCATCCTATAAACACATCCAATACTATCCCAATTATGCACAACCATATATAAACATAAAATGCCCAGCTTACTATCCGAAATTAACCAACTTCACATTCAAGAGTCGGAGCCAAATGCTATATAAAAGAAGTCAATAAAAAGAGAATTATTTCCTCATCTTATATAATAAGAATTAGTAAACGTGAAAATATAAAAAATTTTTTATCTTCTTCCTGTGGAGCCGCATAATTTTTAACAAAGTATACAACTGAAAAGATTGTCATAAAATCGCACATATTGTTAAAGCCAAGCGTCGCTTCAACCCCAACATGCTTTTTCTTAGTTAGTTTTATTAAAGTCTTTTTTTTTCAGCACTTTCAGGATTGGAATTATCTCTAAACGGTGTATTAGTTTTGTTATGAAATTTTTGCATAACTTCATGATAAAAATCGAATAACGTGCTGCTCGCTGCAAGGCATTTTAAAACAGCCAAAGCTATGCACAGCAACTAAATGTCTTTCCACCGAAACAAACACAAATGTAAAGCTTGCACGATTACCTGCGGCTTATTATTGATCTAGATCCAATACGATTTCACCATTTTTATTGATGACACAATGAACAGCAGCTACAGCAAATTTCATAGATACACCTCCAATAAGAAATTTGACTAAATATAAATATTTCCGGCAGCAAACTGTTACGCTGAAGATATGGAGTTGGTCGGTGTAAACATGAAGAAGCCCCACGACGTGACTGTAGAAAGGGAATTTGAGAAAATCCAAAAGCTCGACATTGAAATTTGTTGATGTAGGTTTTTGATGATATTGCGAGCACCGTACATGATCCATCATGGATCCTTCAAAGTGACCACTTTTCAGATTTTTGTTCAGTAGAGCGATGCAAAATCTGCGAATTCAATACTTGAAAGCGCCTGGCACAGCTGCAATATAACCATTGGTATATACGATTTACAACCAATTAATAAGGAATATGTTCGCACCATTGTTATGTTTTTCCAGTCGCATCATCGAGAGGATATTAAGAAAATCATCAAATCCTAATAAAGTGCCTACCTACCATTCGTGACATAGAATCGAGTCAAACTGACAGTAACCTAAAGGCAATAACTTACAAACATTCTTAGGTGGAGGGACAGCGGTTATATAGCAACGGTATTTTTATATAATATTTTTTAAAATACAAAGCAGCATTATTAATTAAAAATTCTGAACAATATATTGTGTCTATTATGACGCGTCTGCCTCCCTGGTTTTCGGGGTTCGCTTGGCCCCCGTCTTGGCGCTCATCTGCGTAGAAGATTTTGATTGTATTAATAATAATAATTGTTTTTTAGTGTGCTCTAAAGATTCGTCCTAAAGATTAGTCATATGTATATTCCTCTCGCACCAAGTCAAACTTATTAAAGAGCAGACGCTATCACTTTGATTAGGAATAATCAAGAAATCCACAAAAATCCGCAAACTTTTCTTTCGATTTCGATGGAATTGATAAAAGCTCAGTACCCAAAAATGAAAATCTCTTCTTCGCTAAGTTTTTAGAATTAAATATTTACAATTTTTTCTTTAAAATCTTAGATTTAACATAAATTTCGTTAACAAATTATGCGAAACATTTAATAAGAATAAAAAATTAATAGATCATCGTGAACATACGAATTTGGATCAATTCAGAAGGCTTTTCTAAATCAATCGGTTTAATGAAATGGGGTTTTCGCAAGTCTTTTTGGGTGTTGTACATATCCGGACGTATCCTTGATATATCCTCGTACCACAACCGTTTTAAAAAGAATTGGGACCCCTTTCCTTTTTTTTCAATTTCTCAAAATCCATTGAAATCATTCATATTGCATATAAACTCCTTCTTATCAACGTCCTTCATGCTTGACTAAATTTGCTTTTCAACCATAATTGAGCGAAAGGGAAAAACGTTCCGTGGCATTGTTTTCAAATTGCCAAGGATACGAAAATCCGTTGCCACGACTAATAACTAAACATTCCTTTAAATATGTTCCACCGTTAGTGTAACATTTCTAATAGAAGGCATTTTTTCAAAAAAACTATGGCTGATAACGTCTTAGATCCTTCTATTGAATATACAAGTATATATATGTACACACATACATTGAAATGAATTTCTTGCTTTGCATGTGTTTATATGAAGTGTTGTAATGAAGTTATTTCTATCATCAGTTTTGAATGTCAAATCGTTGCAGGGTTATTTTTATATATTTCTTTCGTTTTGAATGTAAGACAATCAAAAACTAAATTTGCTCGTTGGATATTTCTTCTTGGCACTTTCATTTTTTTATTCATTATAATAACCGGAAAACACGTATAGTATAACATTTCTTTTGCGTATTTGCTATGGAACATTAATTCTTTGGTTGCTTTCTATATTCGATAACGTTAGTTCACTTTCAAATCTTGGTTTCGAGGCTTTGATTTAGTAACGCGAGAGTCTCGTAGTAGCTTATAGCTAAAATACATACAGAATAGGTTTAGTACTAGCTGTTATTTTGTTGCACTTTTGGCAAATATAAGCTTCAGACGGATTATAACATCGAACACAATTTTACTTGCTTGTCTAATACATCACCATTAACACGTTTCGCCCAAATCTTTCAACACTATCAGCTAAGTCGCGAAAGTACCTTTGAAAAAACTTCAATTCATTCGTTTAGCCAGTACGCAGTTTGAAAGTTTCATAAAAAGATTGGATTAACATTTTACAATTTCCAGCGAAAAACCATCAACTAACATCAACAGCACATCTTTGAAAAATAAATAAAATAACAACTTCAGTGAATAACAAGCCGCTGCTGTAATTGCTATAGATCCGGATAGTAGATATATTAAAATAACATGACTGAGATTGGCAATTTAAAAAAGTAAAGGCATAGTCTCGAGGTTAGATCAAGTCAATCTGGTTAAACAACAGAATTTAGCAACACTCAGGCTGCACATGCAGTGGCAGCATGTCATGTCATATTAACTCCTAGAAGAAGAACACTTTATTTTGCTAATAATATGTTCTATCTAAATCATAGCAAAAACAGTTTGAAATTTCAACTAAACCTAATGAAACTAATTACAGAAAGAATATCTATTTGTACAGGCGAACGTCGCACTGCTGAGAGCTTTATTTGCGAACTTAAGGAAAATCAAATCAGCTATAAGGAATTGTGCGCTGAGTTTCTTTGTCTTATAATTGGCAATGTTAGAGAATCATGAGAGCGACTCGTCATTTGATTATTGTGCTCTTAAGAAAGAATTACTCCACCAATATAAAAAAACCTATTCTGACTGTGAGCTGATTCGCAAAATCATGGAGCGCAAATAACGATTTGACGTTCAGAATGAAGAGGAAAATGCGATTAATCAAATTTTATCAAGTAAAAAGTCAAAACTACATCTTTGCGATTAAAGTCGACAACATGTCAGCATTCAAAGCAGAATGTAGAAGAGCTGAAAAATTGTTGCGAGAAATTAGACAAAAGCCAAGTAAATTTGTTCCACTAATGCGACTGGAGTAGTAATACTAATAAAGATGATGTGCTACAAGCAGTTTAACTGGACATTAATAGCATAAATTTAAGTCAAAAACAAATACGTTTAGTAAAAATGTCAACTAAGAAACGTGTCATCAGTCGGCAACAAACACCAATCTTGTACAATCAATTATGAGTATTCGTAACTCAACGTCAAATAGGTCTTTATGTTCATCACCATTTCACGTGACCCTCTGTTTCGTTTGCGATACGCCTGGAAATTATTTCCGGAAATATCTCGCTGAGGCATTGAAAACAAATCGCTACAACTGGATTTACCACAATAGGGTTTGCTTTGTTTGTGGAGGGAAATAAAGATATGTCAATTCCAGTCAACCGGAAATGTCAAACTGGGGGAGACATGCAGGAACTCTTGCCAGACGCAAAACTCATCACTTAGAATAATACGAAGAGCGGTGATCCACGATTCGTTAATGCGTAACGCATAATCAACTAAATCCACCGAAAGCCTGAACCAACGTACTCTAGAAAATCAATCAGAAGAGTCATAAGGAATGTAAAGAGATTATAAAAAAAGGAACGGCACGAGAAAATATGAAGAAATGCAGAAAGTAAGGGAACGCCAGAGAAATTTCAAGCAGCTTGGAACGTGTATAGTGTCCACTATTGGTACGCAAGGAGGTGATGACATACCGGGCGCCAAGACTATGATAGGCGGCATACAAATCGTAGCGTTATTATATATTGGTGCTAGCATAAGCTGTTGCGGAGCGGTAGCAAGAGAAGTTAAAAAACAACGGCAATACAAGAGTATCATGTTAAAACATCAACGCATCAAAACAGCAAACGCTGTAGATTGTATAATCATCCTACCAGCCGAATGGGAAGGAGAGGTGCATGATGTGAAGTTTTTAATAGTTCCAGGTTTACAACAAGGATTTTATTTTGGCATTGATTCCTGGAAGAATTTGGGTGTGCCAGTGGCAGCTAAGTCAAGGCGTTTCATTGATACTCATATTTGCAATGCCTTCGAAACCGTAAATATTGAAGATAGTGCACCAGACACATGAGCATAGCTCACGAACTTAACGTCGCTACAACATCGTAAAACGCGTTGAGTAGAGCATGAAATTATTGTCATTGAAAAAATGTTATCTGTAAAGCAGGAACTTTATTCTATTTTGCCAGCTTTTCAAAAATTGATATACGATGAGTTCTTACGGGTGTTATCACTAGGTGTAATTGAAGAGAGCAATAGCAGCTGGAGCTCACCATTTACTTTGGTACGGAAAAGCACTAAAAATTGTCTATGTTTAGATGCTCGGAAGGTGAATGATCGTACTATAAAAAATGCTTATTCTTTGCTACTTGTCTAAAAATTACTTAGTGGCTTACATGATACTCGTTACATTTCAGCTATTCATTTAAAAGATGGGTTTAGTTTAAATATGAACTTTTATTCAAATTTGTATCTTTTCATTTGCACATTCATATGCACTCATTAACATAACTATGTTCGATTGTTCATGCACTTGCATTTGCATAATTATGTTTCTGTGTTTCTCTGCTTGGCATAACTAACCATAGACAACAATGCCGCATGTTACATAATCCAGGCCTTGAAGTGTGTTGTCGTTGTTTATATTAATTTGCTTATGTTGTTCATATTTCTGGAGTAAACATATGCAAAAATGCAAGTGCGTCAATTTATGTATTTGTTCATTACAATATCTAGGAGAATAATTCTAAAAATTATAATGTATATTTCACGCTGGCAAAATAAACGTTACCATTGTCCACAACATTGATCAATTTTTTGTTCTCTTAGCGTTTCGTCCAGTTCCAAGTGCTGGAAGAAACCAATCAATCAGTTTGTACGACCAGATGCAACATTAGGTCGACTTATACCAACCAAGTTAGGTTACATAAACACTTGTCAGCACTCCTACACGATATTGATCAGTTTATTGTTCAAATAGGCGGTACATTTTAGTGATCCCGACGTGATCCTAGCGTGTTGCGTTTGTGTCTCAACAGGACGTATCCTGGCAAATACCGTTGGAGAAGTTCAGCGGTGTGTCAGTTTACGGTAATAACCTTTGGTTTGTGTAATGCGCCACAAAAGAAAACTCAACAAGCGCCCAGGAAGCAGCTTTTATAAGTGAGTACATACAACAGGGCCGCATGTCGTTGGTCGCCTCCATACGAAAAAGTCCACACCTATTACCTATCGCAACACTATATGCATAAATAAACAGGATAGCACAGCAACAAAATTAATAGCCGTTTCTGAAGGTTAAGCAAAATACTCAGGTTTTTCATTAAACGACATATTTTATTACGTTCCAACAATGTAATCAAAACTATTGTATATTTACGTTTTCCTTTCCTTAAAGTAGCTTTGTGTCTTACCCATACAATTATCCGCAACGCTTTTTTGGAGAAACAATCCATATGACGGCATCAAAAGGTATAGATTGAATTGCGTCACATGTAGAATCAAATCAGCAACCTTTTTCAAACGATCAAGACGTTTCACGTGATATTTCATCGTCGGATTGTGAACAGTTCCTCAAGTTTCATGATGGAACTTATGTACGTAAAACGTTTCATTTTATATGAGATCCTAGCATCGATAACCCCAATGGTAAACGTATCTGCGAAGAATGACGTATTGTCTACTATAATTTATTTATTTATTTATTTATTTATTTATTTATTTATAAAATAAATAATGTAACATGAAGTAGACTTATTTTCTTTTTTGTCCTGCCAGTCCTCTAAAATGTAAAGCTGTTATCTACAAAAGTTTTAGGCCAACCTTGCGGTGTCCCTTGAA
The DNA here is from genome assembly GCF_014805625.2 of Glossina fuscipes. Lineage (NCBI taxonomy): Eukaryota > Metazoa > Arthropoda > Insecta > Diptera > Glossinidae > Glossina > Glossina fuscipes. The sequence continues at coordinate 467,183 of NW_023998465.1, read as the reverse complement.
GAGGACTGGAGGCCTATAGGGCAAGCGTACGTGCCATAGGTGAGCTCTTTCGTGAGATTTGGAATGGATTCTATAACTTGCTCAAAGGACACTCCTAGGGCGGTTACCCTAAAGAATTTGCACGTACTTGCCCCTTACCGAATACAAGACGGACGAAACCCTAAACAACTAATCGGAGACTTGCCCCTAGGCCTATTCTTCACTCACCCTCCCTGCTCGTCTCATAAATGTATTTTGTACATTGTATGTTGATGTTATTACGCTTGTTCTTTATTACAAACTCCATTAATTAATTCCTCATGGTGATAATAATCCTATCACCCGTGTTATTATCATGATTTCGCTGTGCAAGTAGAAGCTGTGAGTGTGCTGTCCGCTGCCTGACTAGCTCAGCTATACTCACGTTATTTTTTTTCTTTTCTTTTTTTTGTCCATATATGAACCAATTATATTAAAAAAAAAAATTTTTGTCAAGAAAAATCTGAAGCTGTCCAAGAGTATCGTTGTCCGTTTTTTTGGCCATTAGTCAGTACCCTATACTCACATGCACCCATACATCCCGTCCTCACGGAGCCTGTAGCATGCTTAGTTTGTTTGGAACATTATAATGCCCTATCCTAATCTTATTTTCTTACAAATCCTTTTGTTGGGAGTGTCCATAGCTTACAATAAGGAGATTATAGCGGTGACAGTGATGATTGTAAAACGGCAGCGGCATATTGAAGATAATGGTAGGAGCGTATGAAGGCGGCCACCACCAATTGATGTTATCAAGAACAGCGCAGATATTTTGATTAGGCCTGCAAGTATAGGCACATGTTCACCATTGGTTTGAAGGCATTCTTCTTGATATTGTCTTGATTTGGGTTTATTGGACTTCTTACAAAATTTTCTTTCAACTTCGAGATGCATAAAATTACGTACTTTCTTTTTATATATATTTTCCTTGTTGTCTTAGTTTTTTTTCACTTTTACTTATTGTTCGATAATAAAGACAGTCATAAGTTTTAAATACGTAAACACAAAGAAATCGCTTTTACAATTATATATATTTATGCGTGTGATGTTTAACACAATTAAATTCATGTGTAGAACACAACAACAACGTGCAAAATGTACTTTCTTCAGAAAGAGTTTATCGTTTCAATTACTTCTAAATTATTAATTTTTTTCTTCTTGTCTTACAATTTTTTTACAATTGTAATTTACACGATTTATTTACTTTACTCCTTAATTATCTTACATACTTTTTCTCTTTTTCTTATTCTTAAATGCTTTTTCAAGGGAGAACTTTGGTCCTCCGTACATTCAATACATACACACTATATAAATGTGTTTATTAATAGCGATAATTAATTTTACTATTCAATCACTTCTAGATTTAATGCAATTTATTGCCTAGGTGTATATATGTATATGTATATATATATATTTATGTAACTTAATTATTATTATTATTATTTTAATTTTAGACTAATGAAATGAATTCTTAGACTAAAGAAAAGATATTGAGCACTAGCAACACAGGCTATCGGCTCTAATTTATATAAATGTACATTAGATATTGAGCCAGCAGCTTTAATAAAGAATTTTGAATTGATAATCTGTTCTAGAGCTGACTTTAGAATGTCCAAAGGGTTAATCGTTCCAAATGCAATACTTCTAGCCAAGCAAAAGTTAAGGCAGTCGCAGAGAATGTGCTTTATGGTGAGAGTTTGTCCACAACTTTGGGAGGAAGACTTCTTATAGATCCATTGGTGAGTTGCAATTGTATGACCAAGGCGAATTCTCGAAAATGTTTGGATCTTGGTTTTCTCAACATATGTTGGATATAAAGGTGGAGTTAATTGAGGGTTAATGGAGGAGTAGTGTTGATGATGGTATTGTAAATTTCCTTCTGCAATTTTCTCTTTAACTTTTCTTCCAATGTATCTTTGAAGATCCAACTTTTCCATGACGTCATCCATAATTAGAGGAGCAGAAGCAGCATACTTTGCCGCTCGATCAGCCTGCTCATTTCCCAGTAAACCGATGTGACTTGGTACCCATAACATTTTAATTTTTCCCTCGGGTGTTGTAATTATATTCGTTAATTTGTTGATGGTGCTCCATCTCGAAGTCGAAGGGTTCCGAATAGCTTGTAATACAGAAAAACTGTCGGTAACAATGACGGTTTTGAGTTTGTTTTTATGGGAAAGGTTCGCAGCGTGAACGATAGCTCTGGCTTCAGCTATGAAAGTTGAAGTACTTTCGTCAAATATGTGATTGAGAAGAACCCGTCCTGTAGCATCTACCACGGCGCAAGCAGGAGGCAGATCAGAAGATTTTGAGCCGTCTGTGTATAAAAGATTCCAACCAGTACTCTCCAATACTTGCGTGTTTTCAGCTATTAGATTCCTAAAGACGTAATTTGGAGTATCTTCTTTCTTGTGCTTAGCCAGCGAGATGTCAAAAGAGCAGTCTTTCAAAATCCATGGAGGTTTAACACCAAAAGAGCGGATAATTTTTAAGGGAATGTTCAACTCCTTTGCGACGTACAAACAATGTTCAATTGCAGATGGTGACTTTGGAATTTTCTTCGCAATAATAATCTTTCTTACGTCATCACCGAGAATGGATTTGTTTGAATTAAGAAGCTTAGGGGCTATTTTAGCCTTTAACTCATACAGTCTATTTTCTAAAGTTGGGAGACCAGTTTCAATTATAATAATATTTATGGGCGTCGTCCGAAAAGCAGAACAACTTGCTCTGACGGCTTGGGGATAGACTGGTTTAAGGATGTTGATATTAGATTTGCAACTATTGCCATAAATTATCAAAGCATAGTCAATCTTGCTTAACACAAGCATTTTGGTAAGATAAGCGATAGTGTTAATATGCGCATGGCTTCTCCAAGCAACGTACTGTATGAAATTTACCCTTGTTAAAAGGGAGTTTTTTAACCGAAGGCAGTGTGCTTTCCAACGATAATTGTTTGAAAACGTGAGCCCGAGAACATGGAGCGTCTGCACATTTAGTAATGGTAAGTCGTTAATATGCATCAGTAGGTTTCCTGCATCGCACATTTGTTTTCGACAAATGTGCATTTTTTGGTTTTTGTATAGAGATTATAGCCCCTGACGAGTTTGCCCATGTGGAGATCTCACATGCAATAGATTCGAGGATGTTGATTGCTTTCGTGTTGTCTTTTTCTTTTGTAAAAATGTATACATCGTCCGCGTAGAGACAATGTTCCACTCTTGGTACACGGCAAAGAATTTTGCTAATTTCGTTGAAAGCGATCTGGAAAAGCGTGACAGAGAGAGGAGATCCTTGCGGAATGCCATTCATTAGCGGAAAGGAATCAGAAAGATGATTGTTGATTCTAACTTTGAACCGCCGATGCGACATGAATGATTTGATGTAGTTGAAGAATTTGGGTCCAACATTCCATGATTTCAAGAGTCTTAAGATAACATGAAGACCAACTCTGTCAAATGCTTTTTCGAAATCAATTGAGAGAATTGTTACGTGATTTCGTTCGGAAATTGCTTTGCTTGTGAAATAATCAATATGTAACAGAGCGTCGATGCATCCTCTACCCCGCTTGAAACCAACTTGTTGCTTTGTTATCAGGTTCTTGGACTCAAGAAACCAAGATAATCTAGATGCCATAATCTTCTCTAATACCTTAGAGAGGCTAGATAAAAGAGAAATTGGGCGATAATCAGATGCGATGGAGACATTTTTTGACTTTGGAATTGGAACAACTGTTGCCAGTTTCCACATGTAGGGTATATGGCCAGTCATAAATACCGTATTATATAGGTCCAGTAATTTATTTTTATTAGACTTAGACATAGCGCTGATCATTTGGTATGAGATGCGGTCTAGACCAGGTGTCCTCCCCTTCAAATTGGAGAGACAACTTCCAAGTTCTGAGGTAGATACGCTATTTTCCAGGAAGATGGCACATCTATCGATATTATTTGAAGGAGATATTGGAGTCCTTTTATTTTCAATGAAAGCACTGGAGAAGTTGCTGTCAGAGAAGTATTCGCACCACACTTTTCCAAAGTAATTAGAAATCTCATCTGCGTCAGTTAAAGTTCCATTGGGAATGCAGATGGCAGAAATTTCGTTCAGGTTTGAAGTCCCATTAAGTCGGTTGATTTTGTTCCAGACAACTTTCATTGATGTATTTCTGTGAATTCGTCTCGAGAAAAGTTCGAAACTAAGTGCCTTTGATTTCCGTAATTCCTTCCTGAATAGAGCATTGGCCTTTTTTGTATAATAACAAGTGATTCTGATCAGGACATCTCTTAAAGCGGTGCCATAGATCCATTTTATTTTTCCTCAAAAACCAAAGCGTGTTGTTCCACCATGGAACCCTAGCTCGTTTAAAAGAGGTGTTGGATTGAGGAATAGAAAGATGAGCAGCCGTGCGAATCGCTTTAGACATAATAGCAGCATCATGGTTGCAGTTTCCGTTAAATGGCTTTGAATTCAAAAATAACTCCACTTGTTTGGAGTAATTGATCCAATCCGCTTTATCTAGGAGGAATTTGGCCTGTTTTGCTGGAGTAGCAGAGGACGTTGAAAGTTTAAGATCGATTATGATTGGAAAGTGATCACTATTATGTAGATCATCAGAAATAGACCAGGACACCAAAGGAAGAAGTGATGGAGAGCAACATGTTAAATCAATATGTGAAAAAGTATGATGAGTTGAGAAGTGCGTTGGTTTTCCATCATTTAAAACGCAAAGGCTTCTTTGAAAAAAGGCCTTTTCTAAAACAGTACCGCGAGTGTTGTTTACTGTTGAGCCCCAGATGGTATTCCAGCTGTTGAAATCGCCGCATATAATTAATGGGGGGGGAAAGTACGGAGAATAAACTGTAGAGTTCTTGCTGAGAAAACGATTGCGAAGTTGGAATATAGAGCGAAAGCACTGTAAATTTTATATTTAACATTATTTGTATCGCTACGGCTTGTATATTTGAGCTAAAATTTATGCGTTTGTGAGGTATACTTGATTTTATAAAAATACCTACTCCTTGTTTGGAATATGAGTTTTGATCAGCATTCGTGAAGTATCCAGTATATGATTTGGGTGGAATAGGATTAAAAGAGCTTCTACAATGGGTTTCTTGAAGCGATAAAAAGGTTGGATTAAAATCACTTATGAGTGTACGGAGTTCGTCAAAATTATTAATAAGTCCCTTAATGTTCCATTGTAGAATTTTAAAAACTTTATTTAATTGTAATGACATGTAAGCAGAGTGGAAGGACATGTCAGCGTCTCCGTCGAGAAGGTCGCTATAGGAATTTTTCGTGAATGATTTATTCTTACCAGCAGAATAATCTGTATTTAGGTGATTTGGTACATTTGAAGCGCAACGGGTTGGCGCAAGTGAATAATTTGAAATTGAAGGTTGATTAATGGATGAAAGAATGGATTCATTGACACTTGTGATTTGTTGAGTAAAGTTGAGAGCTGGAGATTCTGGAGAATTTGGTATATTAGATTTTAGCAAATGTGTTGTTGTTTTAATTTTTTCAAAATTTGCAGTTGCTTTGGTTTTCGAAGGTTGATTAATGGATGAAAGAATGGATTCATTACCACTTGTGATATGCTGAGTAAAGTTGAGAACTGGAGATTCTGGAGAATTTGGTATATTAGATTTTAGCATATGTGTTGTTGTTTTGATATTTTCAATATTTGCAGTTGCTTTGGTTTTTTCAATATTATCTTTGGCAAGTGATGTAACTGGTTTTTGGTTAATGGTGGAACAGGTTTTTCATTGGAAGCAGTTGCAGTTAAAGTCTTACTAGGCTCGATTTGCGAGGCAACAGCAGCATAGGTATTACTTTTGCCAATTCCATGGGCTACAGATGGATTTCTTTCCCGGTATGTGCGTCGCGCTTCGCCCATGCTACAGTAATTTTCTGTTTTGATTTTTAATATTTCGCGCATCTGTACAAAACGTGGGCATTGTTTGTCTAACGCTGAGTGTTGATCATTGCAATTTATGCAGAAACTACGGGTGCAGCTTTCAGTATGTGGAGGATGACCACAGTTAGCACAAGATGCAGCATTAGTGCATCTTTTTGCCGTATGACCCAGGCGTTAGCAATTTTTACACCTCATAGGATTTGGGATGTATAGTTCGACTTTACATTTATACCACGCCACGTCAACTGTTCGCGGTAATCGGTAGCGATCAAAAGTTAAAATAATCCTTCCTGTAGGAGAGCGTGTTTTTCCGTCATCATTTAGTTTGGTGAATTTATATATTTCAGTCACTCCTTGATTGCCCATTTCGCGAACAATTTCATCTTCCGGCACATGCTTTAAGCAAGGGGCGTAAATTACGCCTCGAACCGAGTTAAGTTTCTCATGTAGTTTAGCTGAAAAAGGACATAGATTAGCTAAAGATTTGGCCTTTATGAGCTTTTCGGTTGCGCGCGGGTTCCCAGCGAGGACCAGTAAATTCCCATCGCGTAGAATCGAGATGGAGTCGATGTATGTTGTAATGCTATCTAGAGCTTTTTTTTATAGCAAACGGGCTAATTTGGGAAATTGTTATTCGAGCATCGGTTGAAGAAATAACAATATATTTTTTATCAATAGGGGTTATATCGGTGATTGGCAACAACGGAAAATCGGAATTTTTACTTTTTTTCTTTGGGGGGATGTATCACTTAATAGATGAAATCTATTCGAGTTTTTGTCTGGCGGCCCCGGGGCCATTATGCCTTATTGTTGTCTATTGCTTATTATTTGTGAAATAACCACTCACTTCAAAAGGTTTGGGAAACTGCTGAATAAAAAGTCAGATGTTTTTAATTTTTTTTTTTTTTTTTTTTTAATGTATTTAAAGGAAAACACGTACGATATCCGCGATGAACACTTTTCGCAATAAACACACAGAAAGTTCAATAGATTATAATAAGTTTGAGAACTTTTAGAAATGTATTACGCAATAAAGAAATTAAATTGCGTAACTTAATTATACAACTTAAGTATATTTGATTAATTGAACATTTTTCACAATTGCGCTGACCTCATTTATACATAATAATCAAGAAAAGAAAAATTATTATCAACTGTTTACCGCAATACCGCTTTTTTCGATCTCCCTTTTTAGTTTTTGTAACACCCGAACAAAATTGGTCGAAAAGTATCGTCATGCTATGCAGACGGTCATCGGCCTTTTTTGTCTTTTCATAATTCTCTGTTTCTACATGACGCTACTATGCGAGCTGAGAATTATGAAAAGGAACTACACTTAACGGGACTCCGTTATTATGGTTGCGTTACTCTTTTGGGATAGAGCAGGGACAAAGCTGACATACGGAACCCCTCGTACCCTATAAACGCGGGCGTTATAATTGTTTTTACCGTTTTATAATACTAGCAAATGTTCAAAATGTTCACACTTTTAGAAACTGGTCCATTATATCCCGACTGTCGTTTTTGGTCTAGACGGTTTACAAGTTGTCAATTTGGTGTCATTGTCTAAAAATGGTCTTGAGATCCAAAAAAGATCGAAGACAACGAATTGCAAGACTTATTGGAGGAAAGCATGCTCACACTCTCGAAGGACTTTCGAATAGCTAACTGCTTGATGAATCGACTGCTTCTGGATATTTACATGCGATGGGAAAAATCGGAAAGGATGTGAAATGGTTGGCATGTCTGTTGAGTGCAAATGGTAACTAGTAGGCTAGCCCACATGACAATTTTTCTCCCTTAAGCATATCAAATTAGCAATATTTTTAATTACCCCAAGGAACTATTTCTTATGAATTAATTCCATGAATATGTATATTTTTTCACATCAATTTTTAATGTTGACATATTATTTGTTAAGTACTCTTTTATTTTGAACAAACAGTTATCATAATCGTTTTTATTTCTCTGCTACACTCAAGCATTCGTAGTATTCGCACAACAAACTTTTCTTTCTTTTTACACCGAATTACCAATATTTTTAATGAATCAATTTAACTACAAGCTTAGAAGAATCCTTCATCTAAATAAACTGTTCGTTATCTACACAAAAATTAAATTGACTTGTTTTTTTAAGAATCGATGTTACCTCTGAACAGTATGTGGTATATAGCGACTATGGCCCGCGGTATTGATGCAATGATACAATAAAACAGACAAAAGACATGGACGATTTTTAACTGTATAGTTTAGATGGCTCAACTGTAGTTTTTAGTCGTACGGATCAAATATACAGATTAAAATTAATTTGCGCATCCAGGTCTAACATTGTAACAACTACGACTGTAAGTCCTAAAACTTTTAGAACTACTTGATTACTTTAGAGCTTGATTGCTTTTAGAGTGCATTTTAAATAGAAATCGAGGCTGTAGAGACGTTCGCACGTGGCATTACCAATGTAGCTAGTTCGGGAGACATTGGGGGTTTTAAATTTTTTCCTACGGGAACTCAACACACGGTTACATCTACTTTACTCTTATATGAATGGACGGGCGGAGGAAATCTTACCCAACCTTTGGCCTCCAACGGCCCATGTTTTGCAGTGGGCACCCCGAAGCTGGGTTCGACCCTAAACTACTTCCCTCTCTTATAAAAATTGATTTAAAGTACAAATCCAATCATTTCAATTTTACTATATATGTAGAGCAGGAGAGAAAACAATATGGAATATGGAATAAAAAAATTCGGATATATCCAACTAACGTGATAATAAATACATAAAAAATATACATATAAATAAGATTACTGCAATAAACATAAACAATTACGGTGTGTAAATTTGTTTGCTAAGACTTATGGCTGTATACCTCGTAGGAAACGGCTGTTTTTAATGATGGTGTTGATAATGATGACGATATTGATGGTACTGTGGAAGCAATTGGAACATAACGACTATACTATGTGGGGCGAATCAGACTTATACATGTATTATTGTAGTTTTGATAAAATGTTAGTGTATATTCACTTGCGTACATGCATGAATAGACATATAATGCTTTAATTCGTTTCTCTCTTCTATTTGTATATTTCCTGTAGATATTTTCCTTTTGTAGAATCCGTTTTACACAATTCCATTATATAGCTTACTATAATTGTCCAAATTTCAATCATGGACTCAAGAATTTTTAATTATAGCAATATTCCAAACACGAGTATATTTATTTATCATTAATATTCAGTTAAAATTGCTTTCGGTCAGTTGATCTGACCCTTATACAGTCCATTTTTTCATTTTTATATAGATACATCTAACTTTATACTTTATCGTCTCCACTCACTTGACTAATTTTTGACCACTGCATATTGTGTGAAGGTTGACTTTCTTGTAAACATGCATTATAAACACAGATGGCCGCTTTTAGCTGTATGACAAACTAAATATTTATTGTTTAATCAAAATTTTCACAATAACTTTTGCAACTCTTTTAATCTCCAAACATGGCTCTCTGTATTTTTATACATAATGTAATTTGCAATTGGAACAACGAGAGTCGTTTTCCAAATTTCGAGCAAGTTTTAGTAATTTGCATTAATAGCTTTCTGTAAATAAAGTAACTCTAAATATATCGAAATTGCTGTACATTTTTCGTGTTAAGAAAAATCTTAACGCGCAGGTCTTTAGCGTGAAATATGCTTAGATTTTTACCGTTGAAGTCTTTGAGTTTATAATTCATAATTTGATGTTGAGCTATGTCTACGGTTTTTTTAAATTGATTAGCTAGCGTGCTAGTGTAATGGTGCATTTAGCGGCCTTGTGTAAAATGCCTTCTAAATACGTTTTATGTGACGTGGCAAGTTAATGGACGTGAATGCAGTTGTAGCATTGCGGCATATCGAGTATACGCTATTCTAACATTTTCATGAGTCTCTTCTCTAATTAACTCTAACTTCGGGTCAGTCCTTAAGAATGAAGAAAGGTCTTGGAAAAGACCGAGGCTTCGTAATACTGCGTATGCTTTGTAATTACTTAGCAGCGCTACTCAGGGTACAATGTACACCGATAGGTTTTCATTCCAATCTCGTTGAGAGGGTTTAATGTATGCTCTAATGACTACTAGAACAAATAGATTTACTTGTTCGCTTGCGGAGAATAAAAAACAGTAAAGTGATGATGAGCATCATAATTCTCTAACAATGACTTGAACACGCATAATATGACTTGAACACCGTTGGTAGTTGTAATTAACTTAGGTAAACCAAAATTGTGATATACACTCTTTTTCAGGAAAGCGGCTATATGTTGGCCATTAAGCTTTGGAGGGAATGAAATTTCGACAAGTGATCGAGAACAATAATAACGTTAATATGACCAGAAGATAGAAGCTTTGGAAAGATCGAACAGAAATTGTTGGCTAGCCCAGTAGTGGCCATAAGTGGGCGGACACAAACTCTCAAATTTGCTTAACGATTTCCGGCCAATAGAACAAAGTTTTCAAGCGATAAATGGTTTTGGCTATGCTTTTATGAGCTCTCAATGGTACGATCTGTTGGAACCCACAATTTTCACGAATTATGTTCTTGAACTGTTCTCCGGGGGCACAGTCGGTTCGCTAGCAAATAAAGCCATCATGGATCTCTATGTCAGCTAAATGCTTCAGTTAAACCTGCACGCGATCCCTTAATGCCTCGGAATTCAAATAAATTTCGATGGAGTCACTCAATACTTCTAAAAAACAATTATTCATATGTAAACGATTTCCGTGCGAATATAAGACAGGCACCGAATATATATCAGGCACCGCGTGTTGAGTATGGTTTCCGTGTTTAATTGAGAAGATGAAACCGTACAATTTCAATGACCATCTAGCCAGCCGACAGCATTCAGATTTTAACCATTTGGGAGAAGCGTAATCTATAGTAACTTCAAACTCATGCCATTCCACATAAGCTCGGTACATTTTAATAGGCAAAAAAGCTGCTGAACATTCTTTTTTCCAATACGGAATAATTACTTTAGGAATACTTTAAGAATATGATACATATAAGTAGCAGGCACCTATTTCCAATTTTGGTCTTTCGAGCTAAGAGCGCACCATCTCCAAAATGGCTTGCATCAATTTGCATAGAAAATGGACGAGTGAAATCTGGATTATCTAATAAGAGCGCAGAAAAAAATGGTTTTTGCAAGTTTTCAAAAGAGAGTTTTGCTTCCTTTGACCATTCGAAAGTTTTCTGTGTCTGAAATATGTCAATCAGGGGGATGGGTAAAGCTGCGAAACCAACCACATTACAAATTTTCGTAACGAACGAAAAGTTTTATTTCTTTATTCATTTATTTACTTACACATGAAACTCAACTAAAATAAATCAATAGGCGAATTCAATTGACGCTTAGAAGCAAATCTTATATACAATAATATTTTGAAACCTTTGTATCAAGTATATAATGAGAAACAAAGAAGAAAAAAAAGCATGTATATCAGCACAGAGGCCCACCAGTACAGACTCAAGTTGCGAGTGAACCCATAAGAAATTGCAAACATGCAAAAGCTTTGCAACCCATAAACCATAGCCGCAAACAACACCAATTCATAGCGAGATGTTAAGATTGCAAAGTTAGTTTATATAACACAAGCAAATCACGCCTATTAAGCAAAGTTGTTTTAATACACTTAAAGAATCCGAAATTGAGATTAAGTAATAGCCGTGATTAAGGTTTATGCAAACAAGTCTAAATGGATTAAAGAGTTTATAATTATACATACATTGACCGTCAGCTTAATGAGAATAAAGTGCCTTGAGAAGCGGTTAGGGACGTTAAAGGTTATCTCAACAAGTAATGTGGGCGAATCGATAATACCCTTAATTAACTCAATTAAAAAGAAAGCACCAAAAATAAATCTACATTTCTCAAGCGACGAGAACGATAACAGAAGCGACCTATTTACAAAAAGAGGCAGAGACAAAAGCACATCCCAACTCAAGCGCGGACTTATCTCTACTGAAAGAGAGCTCAATGTACAAATGAAAACGTAATCTTTGTTCGATTAGATCCCCTAAATCGGCCAACGAATCAATGTTTTCCAACTTGTGTGAACCAATGAAATACTCAGAATTGAATGACTTCCTTCTTGAGAAAGAACGCTACTTACCTTCATTTAATTTCACAAAATTTAACGAGCACCGTGTAACCAAATTAATTATGCCAATTTGAAGCTGATACGATTGCTATTACGAAGAAAACAGTTTAACATCGTACATTAAGATCTGGGTGGATTTAATCACCTAGAGGAGAAATATAAAATTTGGTAGCAAAAGCTAAACCCTCAGTAACAATTCGCTCAAACAATCTAGATAAGACACTCAACTTGGCACTGCATCTACAGTTGGCAATGTGATGTCTATTTCCACATTTGTTAATTGATTTTAAGGATTGATTAAAAATCTTTGAAACAACACCATATAACTCGTCGAAGCATGATTTAAGTCTACAGAGTGGAATCCCATCCAGCCCAGCTGCACAACTATAGAGTTTGCCGTTCCAGTTAGGTTTACATTTGAGTTGAAGTAAATTGTGATCAACTAATTCATACAACTATATCAGCAGCTTAAAACGTTTCGGCCACGTCACAAATGAGTGCATAAAAAGAGAACTTCGCATTTGGGGGTATATAAGGGCACTTGTCGCCCGAATGATAATAAATTCATCGTCAGGAGGGCTAGGAAACTCAAATGAATAGGACGGGACTGCAGCGGATATGGCAATTAAAACACCATGACGAGTGCGATCCAATCGCACTCTCCCCATCAATATTATTGCAGATACCTTCAGTTCATTAAATCCTCTCTGTTTGCTAATCCTAAATGCTTTTTTAAATTTGTTAACTGAAAAAGAAAACTTACCACACCCCCTCGCTTGTCTCTTTTAATGGCTCTGATTCCTCGGAAGATGTTGAAATCTCAAATCTCTTCGCTGAGTACTTCCGACGAATCTTTCCCACTGCTAATTCCGCTTCATCCGCAAACTATCCATATCCTATAACTAATTTGGTGTCAATTTCTAATTTGGTTATTTCTGAAAACGTTTTGGAAGGGTTGAGCTCTCCTAAATATAGTTGTGCGCCTGGACCTGAAAGAATTCCATCATGTGTACTTAAATCTTGCGCTGTCAAGTAGCAAGGTGTTATCTCAAAGATTTCTAACCACTCCTTGAATTTAGGTGTTTTCCTTTGTGTTGGAAGTGTGATTTCCTTATTTCAATTCACAAAAGTCGAAGCAGACAACTTGTTGAGAACTACAAAGGCATAGCCAAGTTGAGTGTCTTGCCTAAGTTGTTTGAGCAAATAGTGACTCAGCATTCGGCCTTTGCCATTAATTCGTATATTGCTCCACACCAGCATGGCTTTCGGAAATGAAGATCTACGGTCACCAATTTGTTAGAGTTTACTTGTCATGTTTTCAAGGCTTTTTCTAGTGGCTCTCGCACAGATGTAATATACACTGGTTTAAGCAAAGCGTTTGATTTCGTTAACTAAACTTTACTTATCTTTAAACTCCAAGCGTCTGGCTTCCCTTTCTATTTAGTGAAATGGATAAGCTCTTATCTGTACAATAGATCCTTCAGGGTTCTGTTTAACATCATCACATCGGATGAATTCCCCGTGACGTCTGGCGTAGCTCAAGGCAGCCACTTAGATCCCATTTTATTTAGTTTATACATTAATGATCTCCCATCGGTGATTAATTCCAGTCAGATCTTAATGTATGCTGAGAATATGAAACCGTTTTCTTCCTTCTCTCTAGAATCACAATCACATCAGCTTCAAAGTGACTTGAATAATTTGGTTGCATGGTGCCCTTTGAATCTTCTGAAACGAAATCTAAATAAATGTAAGAAGCTTTCATCACAGCATTTCGTTGATTCGCACAAGTTGGTAGACGTCGATTCGTTCACAGATTTAGGCGCTCTATTTGACCATAGATTACGTTTTAACTTGCATATTGAGCTCTCGTTAAGCAAAGGTAGGTCCGCGCCTATAAACAGATGGTCCAAAGAGCTTAATGATCCTTACATTACGAAAAGGTTGCACATGTGTTTGGTTAGACCTATACTTGAGTATGCCTGCGTTGTGTGGTCTCCTTCATATAGGTGCTATGTAGATTCAAATGAATCTGCTCAAAAGCAAATCTTGCTGTTTGCCCTTAGGAATTTAGTTTGGGATCCGATTGCCTCTCTGAGCTGTTTAACCCGCTCAGAGCTGGTTGCAATAACCTAAATAATGGCTATCACTTATTCTCATTATCGGACTCGTTAAAGTCCATTAAAGCAACATTGCTTAATATGCGTAATTTACCTATGTCTCATTATGAGTCGAAAATGAATTGTTAACTATTATCGGTTACCATGCTTGGGTCCTGTATCGGTTGTGGGTGCGGCTCTATACTAGTGGTGTACATGCTTTTTTTTCTTTTTTTTCTTTCTTATTTGTTTTATTATACTTATACTAAGTTTTTAATATTAGTTAATTTAAGATTTACTTTAAGAGTCAATTGTACTCGACTGTCAATTTGTTTTAGTTGAGTGTCTTGTATAAATAGAATATATATAAAAATAAATAAATAAAATCGATCCTCTTTGAAAACCTGGCAAGAGTTGTGAAAAAGTTCTTACGAGTGAAACTTATGCTTTAACCAGGTGTCAGTGAAAGCCAAACAGGAAAACTCCCTGCTCACGATTTCGAGGCCTGAATTCCTTTATTAAAGTTCCAACTGGACACAATAGTGCATTTAACCAAATTTCCATGTTTTCAGTGGAAAGCAGCACCTTAAAAGACGACATAGCTCTTCGTTGACATGAAGCCAATACGAAAATGCTGACACTCTCTAAATTGACGGACGGAACATTTGCAGTAAGATAATTTTCTATGTTACCAACGAAGGTGTCAGGCGCCAGTCTTGCCTTTCTGGGATGAACTGCGTGAAGCAGACGTCATCCGTATTAAGGGCGATAGGGTTCGCAAGTAACGAATTTTAGGTTGGGGAGAAAATATATAAAGTGGTTACATTTGCTTTTGCACCTTGTGCGATTTGGGCAGCGTGGTGACCAACGCATACACACGAACAGATCGGGGGAGACACTTGTTTACTATTTTTGTTAATATTCTTCAGAGATGTAGACAGACTACCCTACATATTACCACTAGGAGGAGATACGCTTGCCACTTCAGCACACGTGGCACGGGGAGAACTTCCCGGCTTATTGGTAGTAGTTGTGTTACCAGTTGAGTTTACGATAGAGCGAACGTTAATGTTTTGTTAGGGAAGGATGGAGCACTCGAAGCCTTAACCGGATTCGCCATTGACAAATTCATACGTTTTAACGATGAGTACGGAGAGGTGATTACAAAATCGTTCCACACGAAGTAAAAAATACCACAGCGGGCGCGCAGAGTTGCCAAAATAAATTAAGTTTTGCTATTAGGTAGACGTTGTCAATTTTACCCATTTAGGAAGGACAAGGGGTTCATACATTTAGTTAAAACACTTGCAATGCCTAGGAGAAAACTTCGGAGATCGCCCATAGCACATATATCCATGATCAGCATCAAACGTTGCATCAATTTAAACCTCCCGTTCGCAAAAATGCAGATATCTTGTTTTGTAGATGTGTTCTAAGTAGATATCTCTACTTTTGCTACCACGGCAATGTTTACCACATTAATGAACAGACAGAAGTATAGACTGACCAACAAACACGTGCAGTTCTTGAAGCCTTCTTCTAGGTGCTTCAAACTTTTTGACAAACGAATGGAATTTCAACATTCTATAATATGCCTACTCAACAGCCGATTTTTCCCATTTTTATATAAGTATTGCAGAATCACAGCAAAAGTTAAATTTTTTTCATTTTTGAAAGATGTTCTTAGATACCGCCGGTTTGGTTAAATTTCATTGAGAACCTTTGCGAAACAACTCGCAAGGTTTCTCCAAAATTTGAAGTAGATAGCATCCTTTTTACATAGCAAGGACAGACAGACACAACGAAGACGAGGGTATTCTTGGGAGCGGGGTATAAAAATAAAATTTAACAGTTTTCTTCAAAATTAAGTAGTCACGCACAACTTTTGAAAACAGACTAAAAAGACACCTGCTAGATCTTACATCTAGAATTTAAACACTTTTGACTTTTTAAGGTAACTTTACTTGAAGAAAGGCTGTTTCTATATGTAGGGCAACAACGTAGATTTTTATTCTGTACAATTTTAATATTCCAAAATTATTCTTTTTGTTTTTTGGAAATTTATGACTCTTTCTGAGAACCGAGAAAAAACATTTCGATCTTGTTTATTTGAAGAAATTTGCTGCAGAAGTCCACCAAATACACTCGGGAGCTTGCGGCGATGCTGCTCATATGTCAATTGTCGGTTTTGTTTTCAACAGTGACACTAATTGGCAGAAAATTTTTTGGACACTTGTTGCAAGAGTTGTCAAGGATAAACTGTCAAGAATAAACTCTCACACACAGCGTATTTACCAGACATGGCGACTCCTGGTTACCACTTGGTCAGTTCGGTGAAGCATGTCTAGGCAGCCACGCGAGTCTGCGAAGTTGAAGAAGTGCGAGAATGAGTCGGTGGTTGTATAGGCGCCAAACCAATATAAATTCTTTCGACATAATAACGCCATGTTGCCATAAATATTGTAAAAATTGCACAAAATGATGGAAAGCATTTTAAGTAATGTACACTGTACCAATTTTTCTCAATAAACGCCTTTTTTAAACGAAAAAATGAACATAAGTTTTGTAAACACTTAATAATGAAATAGTTAATCTTAAGCTAAGTTTAGGTTACGTTTATATAATGATAACACAAAAACCGCGCTTTACAAATTTGATTATATCAGTATGAAAGCTTAAAGTAAAGCCGGGCGAATTAAGTGTACGACCTAATGGGCGGAAGATTGGTCTACAATCCAGATTGCTAAATTACTACGGATTAAATTTTTTATTTTAGTTTATTTACTTATACATGAAACTCAACTAAAACAAATTGACAGTGGAGTTCAATTGACTCTTAAAGTAAATCTTATAATAATTAATATTAAAACCTACTATAAGTACAATAGAGCAAATAAGAAGGAAAAAAGAAAAAAACACAACTAGCGTAGAGCCACACCCACAACTAGCATAGAGTACAGCACCAAATTGTAAATGAACCCCTAAGCCATCGCAAACATGCAAAAGCTTGGCAATCGATAGCTCTTAACAACAATTAATTTACGAATCATGACTCATTAAGGTTGGAAGTTAGTTTAAGTACCACGTAGGCAAATCGTGCATATTAAGCAATGTTGCTTTAATGGAATTTAAAGAGTCCGATAAAACGAATAAGTGATAGATGTCATTTAGATTTATACAAACAACTTTGATCGGGTTAAATAGCTCACAATCGTGTTTACGTTGACTAAGCTTAATCAAGATAAAGAGCCTAGAGAAGCGATTAGGGACACAAAAGCTTATCTCACGAAGTAATGCAGGCGAGTCAATAGAACCATTTATTACTTTGATAACGAAGGAAACGCCAAGAACAAATCTACGTTTTTCAAAAGACGGTAAGGACAACAGAAGCAACCTATTTTCATAGGTGGAAAGAAAGGCAATCAGATAGGATCTAATGAACTGAAGGTATCTACAATAATAATGGTGGTTGAGGAAGTCAAATCTATGCCTTGCCGCCGAGTAAGCGAAATAGTCGACAGCAAAGCCACTTTTCAAATATTTTTTGAAAAGGGAGTTTTTCCTCTTCTTGAAATATTTAATTGTCTTATTAAGCTACGGGAACACCCGCTTCAAGGTCGGGACTGCTTGCCCGGAACAGATGCAGAAATAGCTACTCTTAATGTATTGTAGAGCGACGACAGTAAGCTTTCAATACTCCCAGTTGAGAAATCAAACATAATACTTGTGATGAAAGGAAATACACCTTTCTTGATGATAAGGATCCTCAGTTAAACTAAAAGGTGGACAACGATTCACAGTAATCTCAGGGAAATTGGAAAAGCGATCAAACATTCTACCATTACAATTATGAGTGCGGTTATAATAATCCGCTAAAAAACACAATATCTCTACCATATATTGGACTAGGAACCAAACAGCCAGAATTATCACTGTTACATCAAGTGACTTGAGAGCCAAAATTTTTCCTGAAATTTGAGAAACTATTTCTCGTGTCCGTGAAGAAACCAATGTCCCGTTTCTTACAGTCAGGACATCACCATCGTAATACTTTTTAGGGATCCAGGACTGGATCTGCAGCGCGGCCGTTAATAGCCAGCTTGAGATGAATCGGGCAGATTCTGGGCCTGTTTCGACGACATCGTGCATATAAACAATCCATGTGTAGTCAAAAACGACAAAAGTGGATTATGAAGAGAAGAAAGAACAAAATGCAAAAAGATCCACAGCACAAAAATTGACAACAAATTTAATCAAACTTCTCCGTTACGTTAACACTATAACAAGAAAGAGAAAGCAAAACAAAACTGGAAACACCAATGAAAAGAGAATAAAAAAAAACGAGGAGACTTATACCAGAGCTCAAATTTTGACCCAAATGAATTAACGTGTAAAGACAATACACTTCCTTTACTTTAAATTCACTCACTTTATTCTTCAAGAATTTTATAAATTTGGACGCAATAAAGCTAAATTGCCAAAAGATTCAAAAAGAAATTAAAATAATAATTGCAGAAAAGATCAAGACGACTACACCGCGCGCGCAGAGATGCCAAACTTTACGAGCAGAAAAACGATGAAGCCCAAATATCGAAAGCCATTATTTCATCTTGACAGACATCCAAGGCGATACGGCAGCAGCTAGCAGTCAGCAGAAACGGTTTATAAAAGTGTGTGTAGTGATTTTTTCACTGTATTACTTCACATAGTAATTTTCATAAATAACACTGTTAAGCACAATTTGAATTTAAGTGTTTTTCTTTTATTCCCATTTGGTTAAAAAACAAAAATGTTTCATCTAATAAACTTTGAATTGTTTTCATCTTTTAAAAAAGAAAAGAAAAAAAGAAAACGTTGTTACCAACGTCTATATACGTGCGACTAATAATATCCGTACTCTGAGTAAAATCAAGGAGAACTAACTCCGCGAAAACATTTAAACTATATGTTGAGCAGAAGTCGCATTACCTTTATCGGCAACTATATTGGTGGTTCCTACAGAGTGAATGCGCAAACAGCTATTGAAAGGAGCAGTAAATTGTTTTTCTTATCCAAAAAGTTATTAGGAATTAGATATCCTTTACGTTGTCTTCTTAAGAGAGTTTGTGGCAGCACGTGTCCCTGAAAAAATTTGTCCATTTGATTGAAATGGGAAATGCAATTTACCTAGGTGAGAAAACTCTAATTCAATACTTTGCGATTAAGTTTTAAACTACTGCCGAAAAAAATATTTTATTTAGTATAACCTCACCTTGAATGATTCAAAAAGATAACGTTCTCAGTTGCACACACGATTAGGAGCAACAGTGGTAATTGTATTAATTCATCTGTTGAATAATGAATTCCTTTTACTGAAAAATCTGACCTATACATTACTTTTCTCAAATACTAAATCTTACATACAATGCATAAATAACGATTAACCTAATTCTAAACAAAAAAAAATAAAAAATAAAAAATTGCATATCGCAAAAATTCAATCCGAATTATTGAATTATTTTTAAGTGGGCCATTATTCATTTTTGGAATATTAATAGGTATTGTATTTTTTGCATATTGTGCTGGTCAATGTTGTTATTGTATACTATAGTTTTAGTGTTTTTGCATCCGTACCATATTTGCGAAAAGTGCTTGTTTGCAATTAAGCAATTTTCTTCTGTTAACGTAATAAATGTAAAATAAATATACGGATAATGATAATGCCGACGTATAATTATGTTTTGTGAATTTCCTTAATTTTGCCGTTAGTGTTTCGTTTTACATTAGCAATACATATAATCGCTATTTGGTATGGACCTGCATTCGATTTTCGGAGTTAATTTCTGTTACGTACTTTCATTAATATTCATTCTCCTCCTCTTGCTTTCACTTTTATTATATTTGTATAGTTTTGTTTTGAATTTAATACTGTCTTTCTGCTTTGCTAACTGTGAGTATATTTTGCCTTTTTGCTGTGAATAATCAAGTTTTTGCTTCATTACTATAATATATATGTCTGGGTTTAATGGTGTATTGGATTCTCATACGCTTTCGTGCGGCCTATATGTTAATTGTGCGAATAATAATTCGAATAGTATGTAGGTTGTGCCTACGTTCGGTGTTGTGTTTTTTACGAAGGCGTAGCACGATATGTGTTTATTCCATTCTTCATTTTAGAGAAAAGCAAATAGATATTCGCTTAGAATGATTGCGTTTCAGTGTGCCTAAGGATTCGTAATAGTCTGGTGTTGATAATTTTTGTAACATACTTAATGTTGCATATATTTCCTTTATTAGGTCATTTGTGAATTTATGCCTCTATCTGACTTTAGTATTTTGATATGTCCATACTTTATTATTACGTCTTTTTTTTACTGCTCTTTTGACATCTCACTGTCTATGCACAAGAAAGAAGATACTCCAAATTACGTCTTCAGGAATCTAATATCTGAGAAAACTTAAGTATTGGACAATACTGGTTGGAATCTTTGTACACAGACGGCTCAAAATCTCCTGGTCTGCCTCCTGCTTGTGCGGTGGTAGATGCTACAGGGCGGGTTCTTCTCAACCACATATTTCACGAAAGCACTTCAACTTTCATAACCGAAGCCAGAGCTATCCTTCACGCTGCGAACCTTGCCCATAAAAACAAACTCAAAACCGTCATTGCTACTGACAGTTTGTCTGTATTACACTAAAGCTACACAGCTACCCGGAACCTTTCGACTTCGAGATGGAGCACCATCAACAAATTAAGGAATATAATTACTACACCCGACGGAAAAATTAAAATGTTATGGGTACCAAGTCACATCGGTTTACGGGGAAATGAGCAGGCTGATCGAGCGGCAAAGTATGCTGCTTCTGCTCCTCTAATTGTGGATGATGTCATGGAAAAGTTGGATCTTCAAAGATACATTGGAAGAAAAGTTAAAGAGAAAATTGCACAAGGAAATTTACAATACCATCATCAACACTACTCTTGCATTAACCCTCAATTAACTCCACCTCTATATCCAACAAATGTTGAGAAAACCAAGATCCAAACATTTTCGAGAATTCGCCTTGGTCATACAATTGCAACTCACGAATGGATCCTGAAGAAGTCTTCTGCCCCAATCTGCTGTTGTGGACAAACTCTTACTATAAAGCACATTCTCTGCGACTGCCTCAACTTTTCCTTGGCTAGAAGTATTGCATTTGGAACGATTAACCCTTTGAACATTCTACAATCAGCTTCAGAACAGAATATCAATTCAATATTTTACTTTATTAATA
The DNA here is from genome assembly GCF_014805625.2 of Glossina fuscipes. Taxonomy (NCBI): domain Eukaryota; kingdom Metazoa; phylum Arthropoda; class Insecta; order Diptera; family Glossinidae; genus Glossina; species Glossina fuscipes. Next base: position 445,752 of record NW_023998465.1, on the reverse strand, counting down.
CTACTAAGCTTATTGTCTAATATCCATTTATTTAAATTAGAGCCGATAGCCTGTGTTGCTAGTGCTCAATGTCTTTTTTTTAGTCTAAGAATTCAATTCATTAGTCTAAAATTAAAATAATAATAATAATAATAATATTACGTCTTTTATTAGGATTTTGGTAATTGTTTTCAACTGTGTGCAATTTTTTCCAGCTAAGTGAGTATACAAGTCAGCTCGATGGGTAATGTAATAATTATTTAATAATAATGTAAAAATTATTTTCTTTTGCCAATCTAATTAAATTCTTATACTTTTTTAGCAAACTGTTTAAGTCTTTAGCTGTTTTGGCGAAGTTTTAAATGAATCTTCTGTAATGGTTGCGAAATGCTATTTTTTATATGTACTTAAGGACTTTATTTAACATGCTTCGGATTGTCCGATTTGGGTGGGGAGATAAACTATGCTTTGATGGGTAGCATAGATGTACCGAAACACTCACCTCCCGGTGGTGATCCCCGGGCAACGGCTTCGGCCGGCTAAGAAGAGTTTAAGGTTTTGGGCTGCTAACTCGGTGACGAGTTTCTGAGAGATGGTGGAGGGGTTGGCTGGAAGAAGAGCTCTTTACTCAATAGCTGGTTACTACCGAGGAAATATATGAATGAATGGTTTTTAAGCACGTTGAAGGTAGTAATCTAGCGAGTACATGGTAGAGTGCATTAGACTAGTCTACCATGTTCAGTGCAATACCCGATACCTATATATCTTGAAGAAAAGTAGTTCACTTGGGGCTGGCAACCAGGAAAGTATGGAGAATCCGAAGCAAGTACGGTTGTTTTTAAAAACCGCCCAAAGTATGCCAAAGGCTTTGCAAAACAAACTGGGAGCCACGGGGGTCAGGAAGCTCGCCTCACAAAGCCACGTATGCCTGCGGGTATATGATGGACTTTGTCCTTAAGTCGTAATAAATAAATTAATTATATTATTAATGCAAAAAGGAATTGGCGGACGGCCTTCCCTTTGGCCGATTGATAGAAAATGTCTGGTAAATTAATTAATACATGCAAAAATCGAAAAGGGATATGACGAATAAGTTTTCCCCTTTTACCTATTTTTACTTTTGAACACATGTCACGGATGCCTGCGGGTAATGGTGGTAATTGATCAACAGCACAGTGGAAGCCTTATGGCGGAAGCAGTCAGTTGATCAATTTGTGAGTCCTGACTGCTTGGGTGCGGCCCTTCGGGGAGTACTCGTGGTGGTTGTGGTTGGCGAGTTCCTAGCTAAAATGGAACAATTGAGTGCAGCTAGGCCTCGCCATTCACCAGAGTGGCGTTTATTGTTCCATACGCAATAAACTATTCTGGTCTCTGGTGCTGTTTAGGCCCCTATTCTGTGGGGATTGTTTAACTCGCTAGGGGGCGTAGTACGCTTAAAAGTGGCTTGGGCCACCGTGGGGTTAAGCCTTTCAGGCAGGAACCCACGTTAAACCCTTGCCACAAATTCTGTCCGATTTGGGTCAAATATGCACCGTTTTGTTGTATGATTTGTTGCCATTTTAAAGGTAACTTCAAAATGCCTCTCTCATAGAAGTCCTGGTCTCTATTTGCAAAAAACTCTAATAGTCGATTTTCACAATCCTCCCTAGATTCCAATTTTTTATCATTAAAGAAATTTTGCAATGCAAGAAAAAAATGATAATCGCTTGGTGCCAAGTCTGGACTGTATGGCGGATGCATTAAAACTTCCCAACCAAGCTCCCGAAGTTTCTGGTGAGTCAATGTAGATGTGTGTGGCCTAGCGTTGTCCTGGTGGAACACGACACCTCTCCTGTTGCCCAATTCTGGTCGTTTCTGGTCAATCGCTATCTTCAAACGGTCCAGTTGTTGACAGTAGAGATCAGAATTTAGGGTTTGGCCATATGGAAGCAACTCATAATAAATAATCCCCTTCCAGTCCCACCAAATGCATAGCAAGACCGTCCTGGCCGTTTGAGGTGCTTCACCGCTCTTTGACCACGATCGTTTTCGCACAGGGTTATCATATGTGATCCTTTTCTCATCTCCAGTCACCATCCGTTTAAGAAATTGGTCTATCTAATTCCGTTTGGCCAAGGCTTCGCAGATGGAAATTCGGTCCATCATGTTTTTTTCTGTTAATTGGTGTGGCACCCAAACATCGAGCTTCTTTTTGAATCCAGCTTTGTGTAAATGGTTTAAAACTGTTTTATGGTCGATTTTTAGCTCCTGGGCTAACATGCCGGTCAACTTCGATCATTTCTCCGATTTTATCGACATTTTCGACGACCGGCCTACCTGTGCGAGGTGCATCTTTAACATCAAAAATTCCTGAACGGAATCTACGAAACCAAAATTGCACATAACTGGGTGTTACAGAATCGGAACCATAAACACCATTCACAATTTTAGCCGCCTGGCTTGCATTTTCGCCTTTGTCAAAGAAAAACTGTAAAATGTACCGAATTTTCTCTTTGTTCACTTCCATTTTTAACACAGCAAAAGAATTTTTTTTAATGGATTTCTTTTTCCCCAAACTAATATTGTTGTGGGGTAGTTTTTTTTTTTTTTTGTTAATTGAAGTTTGTGACAGATGTCATTTGGTAGGAGCTTATTTTTGACTCGAACTAGCTCATGGCGTAATTACAAAAGTTAGTAAATATGTATATAAAAGTGAAAAAAAATATATTTATCCGCTCGCTGGGTATCTGTGCTCGTATGCATGTCTGTCCGTTAATCCATGGTTCGTCTTCTCGTACACAATCCACACGTTTTACATTCGTCTCTTCCTAGCACACATTTTTTAATATTTTAGTGTTTGATTTTTTTTTTAAATCAATCATAATAAAAATATTGGCAAACTTAACTTCAAGATAGGGTTACGCATTCCCGATGTTCCTATTTCACACGGCCATATTTCGATATGGTGCTGAAGAAAAATAGTTTTCGAATCCAAGAAAAGGGCTGCTTCACTTATTGCAAATTGTTCCTCTTTTTCTTTTACACATTTATTTCCTGCGAGGTCAGGACTTACTGTAGCAACGTCTTTATAACGAAGAAATTAAATTTGTAATTTTCACAATTTTTGTGAGGAAGTCCTTAAAAACATACACGTCTCTAACAGTTTGGCAACTCTGCACGTGAATTTGATAACCGCTCTTCCATTATATTTAAAAAAATTGTTTTACCTTTCCTTTTAAAAGGTTTATTTGGAAGTACTTATTGCAATAAATTCAGTTTCAGGAAGAATAGGAAATTGAACTAAATAGGACGAGACTGCAGAGACATGACAACTAATACACCCCCACCAGTGCGACCCAATCGATCCTTTCTGAAAACTTAGAACGAGTTGTGAAAAAGTTTCTACGAAGTCAGGTTTCAGTGAAAGCCGAAAAGAAAAACTCCGTGCTCACTGAGTTTAGACACCTAAGATTTTGATAAATGAAAGTTACCGCGTAAACCAACAGAATCAATTTGCTGATAGTTCTGATGAAAGTGTCATCGGCTGTCTTTATAACTGCGCCGTGAGCGTCGTAATCGGATCCGTAGTATACTTTTGCTACGCGGCCTAAACGCCGTAAGTTAGGACTTCAGTTATCATACCGAATTACAACTAAGTCTCCGTTAGTAAAATTTCTATGTGGGGTTTTCCACTGTTAAGTTTATGGAGTTCTTTTAAATATTCTGCCTTCCATCCAATTGCGAGTATATGGTGAAGGGTCTTAAGTTTTTGCCATCAATTTGCATAACTTCAGAAAATCTTTGCCTTGTTGGGTTAAGGCCATTGGCATCATTTGTAATGGAGCAGAAGGGCCTTGAATTCAGACAACCTTCTATGCTAACGTCGTAAAAGACTCTTGGCGTTGTTAATTTTTGAGATGGGCTTTTGCATATGGGGATCGCACACACAGATGAAATGCCACGTGAGAGGTGGAACCAAGTTGCCCCCGAGTAATCGTCTTCGAACATCTCCCCCCAAGAATTTGTTGGCCTCTGTTTCAAGATGTTATTTGGTCCGACGAAGGCTTTTCCATTGTCTGAATATGTCACCTCCGTACAACGGCGGCGAGAAAAGTACCTGGGGGAAGTAGCTAGAAAGATTTGAGCCGAAAAGTCACTGTTTGCGTCAAGATGTATTGACAAATAATAAATAAATAATAAGACATAACATTTTGCGGTTCAACATCCTCGACCTGCATAAGTTTTCATACCGAGTCATGTAAAACCTTCGCCAGTATTAGTAAATGAACGTTGCAAAGATGTACGTTCATAGAGTATCGGTAGCTGTACACGATTTTTAAAAAAAAAAAAGCTGAAGTCAGGTCTGATCATCCGCGTCATTGAGGATACGTCAGCACGGATTATACAAGTACGAACATGATGGAAAAGTAGACGCATCAAATGGGTGTTACATGGCAGAAGTTGGGAATAGCGTTCATTGTAAGTCAAACCGTGTGCTTGGGCTAATCAATCGTTAAAAGGGATGACGCTTTTGAGTCGAAAAAGGGGTAAAGTAAGCTACTATCTTTTTTGATGGGCAGCTTTTCCACAAGAGTATCCAATTTAAGAAATTGAGTTTATTGGCAAAGTTTAATAAGCCTTATTGTTCTATCAATCAATGTTCGTTGTATAATGAATTTTGCGACAGTATTTTTTTGTGCTAAGCGTTGTAGGTTGAATACCTTTACGGTATGAAATAGTATTCCTGCTTTTGTCGTTGCATCTACATCATGCAGGAGGATTTTATAAGAAAAAATCGTTGATGGCGTTCCATTGCATTCCCAATGTTTTTGTTATATTGCTGTCCGTCAGCGAGAGAAATTGTTTACCAAGCAGATATCTTTGGGGAATACACTTAAGCAATCAAAGTCGTCTGTGATCCATTTTTTTAAAAGAAAATCCTGCAATACAGGGTTTAAATGGGCGAATAACGCATGTTCAGATTTCAAATCATGAGCACCAGCTAAGGCATCAAGCGCACACATGCTTCTTCTCTTAACACTTGTAACTTTTACTTGTATTCGTGTACTAGTGTGCTAGTGTTCCATTTTCTTGTGTCGAAGCCAACAGTGTTCGGATAGCCAAGTAAGTGGCACCGTCAGTTGCAAAAGTCACTGTGCGCTGCTTAAAATTTTCAATCTCAGTTTCAGTATATCATTTGAAGTTTGGGGGCACTAAAAGGCAAATTTCATTACGCAGGCATTATGACAAGACGTTTTGAGGGAATTGGCCTAGGGGTTTATGTGTAGAGTATTCTTAGCCAACTCTACCGTAATTTAAAAAATGATTGCAAACTAATGATGAGTCTCTAAACAAAAGTAAATATGAAACAACTCGGCCAAAGACGCGTAAGCAGCACTAGTTTAGGCTAAAATCCTAATCATCATTTTTAAAGAATGGACGTGATAACTACAGTACGGCTGGTCGTCGAACTACGAATTTTGGATATGTACATCGACAAAGGCTATCGAAGGCTCTTAATTGTGAAGAAAAAGAGTAGATTCTACCAAGATCATCATCCAGCGTAGTTTCATAAGACAACATATCCCGCAAAACCTGTTAATTGCATACGCAAACGATAGTAAAAAATACAAATACAAATTTAACACACCGAAAATAGAAGAAAAAGGGGTTTATGGGGAATGTTAGCAAGCAAAAAATAATGTTTAGAAAGTAACTTTGAAATGTATCCGCATTTCGTATACTGATGAAGGTTTTCCGCAGCGCAGACATTAATATAAAAGGAAGTGCCTGTTAAAGAAATTAATCAACACGAGAGCAAAAACTCCGCCGGCTTTCGATTAATCAGAACCAGAATATCTTTTACGGAAATTAGGCGACAAAAGTAGAGAATATGGAATTGTATTTTTTCTACATTCCCAACATTTTCTAGATACTTTCCAAGTTTAACTAAATCCTGCAGAATTGATCCTCGGAAAAAATTGTCGAAATAAAGCATGTATTTTCCATCCAAATTAATCTTTTTTCGCGAAATGTTAGTTATAATATAAAAGGTGTTATTTTTAGTTTTTCTAAATGATTTGTCGCTTAAAGACAACCTATGTGCTACATTTTAAACTTCAAAAGTCGTACAATAAATGTTTTCTCTTTTGAAAAATGTAGTTTGTAGGCTCTGCAAATCTGTAGTACTCTGCCAAATTCTTGTGGAAATTATATTTCTCAATTTCTGCTTGTTTATCAGATGTTTTAAACTTCCAACAAAATATTTGTCCGATTAGATGTGTTCCTCAGTTTGTGATTTGTCTAATAAATGAAGAGTAAGTTGTTTGTATAACGTTTTGGTATTTCATGATGTGCTTAACATTTTAAAGTACACAAGAACTTACAGCAGCTTAGTACAGCTCTAAATCCGTATTGATGTTAAAACATTATATAGCGGAATTAAATATAAGCTTATATCAAATATATGTAGATGAATTCGTACTAATCATTTCATTTATACGTCCCTTCGGCTGACGTCATGATTAGTTATTATTTTAAGGTGAAACCCGGCAGATGTCGTTTTAACATCTAATCACAAGCTCCGAATCCGACAACGATCTGAAATTTGCCTACTTACATATATTCAGCTATTTGCATATACTTGAAACACACCGCTATACATATGTTTCTATATTGAAGAATGTGGACATTTTCATGTCTTGTTCTAATACTTAATGTAGTTAGACAAGGTCGTTCAAAGGAAGTATGATAAAAATAATTAGTATGCCAGAGAAAGAGTTACCTCTTATTCTCCGATTTCTTACCACTTTACATATAGCAAATAAAAAAGCTATGTCGATAAAAGAATATTTCTGAGAAGTGTAGAGCCTGTTACGCAATAACAAATGCTAAATCGCTAATAGGGATGCGTCCTTCTATGCAACGGGATTTAAGATTGATTTGCGTTCAAAACATTTTCCGCATAAGATAAACTACATGTTGGATGAAATGCTTCAGATAATCAAACACAAACTTTAAGTGTCAAATAATTCCACAATAATGTAACAATTTTAATAATTCTCACAAATCAATATTAACACATTTTAATTCTGACATTTAACCATTTTCTTAAAAACATCGCCTTTACTTGTCTTCAAGCATTTTTCCATCTCCCAAGTATGAACAGCAAGCATTAAAAATATGCGAAACGTAAACATTTAAGAGAGTCTTGTAATTTCTTTGATAGCTTCTATTATTTTATTTATGTCCTGGCGTCTGGTTATTCCAATTGCAACCAAGTCCAGCTCTTTTAAAGTTAAAAATTTATCGATGTCGACGAAACGAAAATGATACGAATACTTTGATAATCCTAACTTCTCTAATATTTTCTGCACAGCTGCACGCGTGTCTGTTGAGTTTTTCTTTCCAGAGAGTGCACGTCTCGAAATATTGCTGGTATTTGATTTTCTGCACGCGCTTTGGTTTTTCCTCGCGTTATTTTTGTTAACTTGAACAGCGTTAACCATATTCAAAGTCAAACATTTATCAAAGACGAGATTGTTACCAATATTAATTTCAATAGTGCTGGGAGTCGACTGAGCTAAAGGTGTTAGGAAAGGTGATGAATTTGTGGTATTATTTACGTCGCAGTTTGGAGTCAAAGGGGCCGACAAAGACTTACACAAATTGTGCGTTTGAGACATAACGAGCAAAGTATTTTAATCAAACGTAATTTGTAACAATATGTAAACACTTTAAATAACTGTGACGAACAAGATTTTTTCAATTGAACGCTGTTAACTAAGTAAGAAAACTGTTATAAATGAAGTAAAAACTGGTCGAAATTTCAGTAAAATCTTTAGAATAAGCGGGATTAGGGTGACCCAAATTCAACCGTTCTCGCATATGTAGATGTGAGAATGAATATTCCGACACATATTATCTTAGTATAGCTTCTTTAAATGAGGGAAATTTACCAAATTCAATTCAATATGTTTCACAATCTGTGGAAGAGAAGTACGTAAATTTTTACAATAAAAACATTTTTTCCCCATGTAGGTGCTCATAGATGCAGAGTTAAAATGCGCTAACTTATATTTACGTAACACCTTAGAGGAGATTAACTTTAAACTCCTTTAGGAACGACATTTAAGTGAATATAATCAAATAATTATTTAAAATGTTGTTATTGAAAAAAAAGTGTAAAAAATTTAATTACGCATAATAAATACGCATATAGTACAAACCAAACATTTCCGAAGTTTTATTTCTGCACCACTTTTTTCTTCTTCTTGTCGAGCAAAAGGGAATGCAAGGCCCTGCGAAAAGAACACGAAAAAGAGGAAGAGCGCCTAGTCACTATAAAGGATCGTTAAGGATAAGTAGCAACCTACTTCATAAGGAAATAAGAGGACACATGAAGCGTGACCTAAGTTTCTTAAAGCAAAAACCAGAATTTGCCTTTGCCAAGATGCTAAACAATTCACATGGCAACAATACGAAGATGACCATAGGACAGAGAAGCATTCCGATGCAATTCATACTAAACTCATAACTAGTCTTCCCAACAGCTTAATAAAGCCTAACACTAGCTTTATTCACAAAATATTCAACGTGGAAATTGAATTCAGTTTGCGATCAAACAAGATACCTGGGTCAAGAAATGGGTCCAGAATCTCCGACCTAAGTGAATCTATGAAATAATCTGTTGCGAATAAGTTTCACCTTGAAAATTTATATGGCCAGCGCATTTTTATAAAAGTCCTCCATCTATGATTCCGTCCATTTTTATTGGGAAGCCCTGGTCTACTAAATGTATTTTCTGTTGAGTTATTTCGCTTCCGACGTTTATTTCTAATTTAGTTGTTCTCCATGTTTTCTTATATATTCCTTGGTTATTGCCGTTAGGTTGATACATTTGCAGTTGTCTTGGGGATAGCCTTCCAATGAGTATGCTTTGCAGAGACTGATGTCTACTCCTGTAGAGGAAATTAAGTAGAACTGTTAACTCTGGTTTTGTTGCGCTTTTAATGTTTAGTATTATGTATTTGGATAATGTTGAAATTGTTTAGATCTGTGATGTATATTTGACGCCTGAATTAAGCATTTAGTCCCAAATTCTGTACCATCATCGGGGAATCCCAGTGAAAATAAGTTTCCTGATTTTCTATAGCGTGCGGTTGTCCTCGTTGTTGTTTTTTGGTTTGTTGAGATTATTTTGACACCCTTGATGATTCTAATTGTTGTTCGTATTCCTGTTGTTGTTGCTATAATTTCTGTTAGAATTATTGTTATTATATCTTTGATTATGTAGTTGGTATAGTTGGGAGATTGTGTGTATTATTGTATATTATGGGTGGTGACAATTTATTTTGATTATGTTTGTCTGTACCGTTTTTTCGTAAGCGCAATATTAACTGCTTCAGATAAAGTTTTCGATTGCGCGGCAAATGTGACAGATTTGATGTAATCATCAAATAGTCAACGCGTAAGCGTCATTGATATTTGTAATGGCTTCTTTTTTTCGGATGCCACATTATGGCTTAACTCTTTGATTTGCAGATTATTGCAGAATGTGATATATTTTTGTGTAGTTTGTCTAAGTATCGGATTTAACTGGGTATTGGTTTTGTGGATTTATATTTCCCTCCGAGTCTAGTTTAAAGCTTTTCAAGGGATATTGGGATATCACTGCAAATAAAAGAGGTATGGATCTAGTTTGCAGTGAAAAATATATTTTATAGGATGTGGTTTTGCTTTTGTAGTTAGAGTATTGTGAATTTTTTCCGTTATTTTGAGGAATGTGCTCACTTCTTTGCAATTGCCAGTAAGGAGGAATATATTTTCAGACGCTATTTCAATATTTGATTGTGTCATTATACCTTATAAATTGTTTTCTGTGTCTATATTGTCTTCTATTTTAGTTTCTTTTTATTTTAGTAACTCTTCTGCTTCGTTGCAATTTTTTTGAAATATTTACAATTTGGTAAGTAGTTCTTGCGGATTTGCTGCCTCTGTTTCTTCTTTTATTTTGTTGATTCTGTCTTTGTAGCTTTCTTTCGAATTTGCTTTGTATTACTCCCTTTGTCTTTGGTACTTAATTTTTTCATGTTATATATGAATGTATTGTGCGTATGCTCTCCAATTAAGAAGGTGCATTTAAAAAAAGTTTTATTGGAGAATCTACTTCTTCTATAAATTATAAGGAGTATTACAATTATAATTAGTGCGTAAATATGGGTTTTTTCTTATGAGTATTATGAACTTTTCTAAGGATGATCATTATATTATGCAATGGAAGTAGACATCTTTTTGTTAACGTGTGTTTTGAAATGCGTTGTAATTTTTATTCTTAGGCAAGCAAATATTACGCCTATAAAGCATACGAAGTTATCTTCCAGATAAACAGTTGAGATATTATTTTGAATGTTATTAATATTTTGTTTAGTACTGGCTATTTTTAAACCAATTTTTTGACTAATATTTGAATGCGGTACTCTAGGGGATTCGTTGTTGGACTTGAAATTTTAAAAAAACTAGTCTTTTTATATTCCTTCGCAATTCACCAACTCGACTTTATTCTTTGGGGTGTTGATGGCTTGTTGATTCTTGTTCATTTGTTATCTTTTAAAGTACTTTTGTGTGGTGATCATTTTTTCCCTTCTTTTTTCTTTAGAATATATGTGCAATTTTCTTTGGCTCCGCTTGGCATAAAAAATTTTTTTATTGGCTCAAAGTCGTAATCCGCAGGACAGTGAACGAGGAGGATGACAGGCTTGTGCGGGATTTAAAATAACAGCTGATCCCGTAGGGCAGAAATTTACCTAGTTAGGAGTATTAGGTTTTGGTAAAAATTGTGGTGCGTCATGGTTGTGACAGGACCGTGCTCTGCATGATCTTTAAATTGACGGGCTCTAAAATGGTTGCAGCAGATCAACATTTAAACATTGTAAACTGTGTGAGACTATTCGTATTCCAAGGAAGTTGTCAGAATTCATCTGTTCGGCTGTTCCGTCCAGGACTAGCACTCTTTAATTGCCAAAGTGAATTCAGTTAAGAACATTCCTTATAATAAGAAAACAACTTAATTTTGAATAGAATTTCTAAAAATGCCGAGATTAACTCGGTTCGAAGGATTGATATTAAAATTATACAGCGTATGTCAAAACGTTTCAGTGACGTTATTAAGCAAACACAATACCCTAATAAATATATATATTTTTTTTAATAATATGCTGTTTTTGATCTCTGTATACTTCCTCATACGAAAAGAACCCAATAATAATGACGCTAAGTTTTTTGAATTCTTGAAGTTATTTAATTTTCTTATCTACTGAAATAATGGTTTGTTAGGTGTTTTTTTTTTTTTTTGCACTTTAATAAGTACTCCATATTAGCAGGAAATACTAAAATAAGTTTTTATATTTGGACGATTAATTAGGTTTAACAAGCGTTTACTTTTTGTCGAGCGGAAAAACCCAACGTTATGTATGTTTATGTGATAATTGAGTAAAAGAAGAAGAGTCAATAAAATACACCAGAATCATGTGTATCAAAAATAAATTTCAAGAAGTTAAGAAGTTAAGAAAAAAATTAAAAGGAGAGGTTAAGGCTTTGATATGAAATGTTCACGTAAGTGAATCGTTCATGGAGCAGGCTTTACCATGTTTAATGGATAAATTTTCGTAATATTCTCTCGATGGTGAGGTCATGACGTCATTTGAAAGAAACTAATTACGTCATTCAGGAGGTGTCTAATGAGACTGAAGAATTTCAATCACTACATAAGTATGTTGAGGCGCTATCAAAATCAATTGTTATCTTCTTTGAGGAAAACCTCTACTAGCCAAACACTGAACTGAATGACTTAGTTCAACAACAATTCCGCGGTACGAACGTCGTAAGTCAAAAAGGTCAAGTCTTCAATTTAAGCCAATTTAATTAAACACGTAAATATGTCTAATAATTGATCTGTAAATGGTTTTGTGAAGGAAGTGTGCTACGAGGGTGTGTGTAAGCGTGTAGCGACTGACAGTGACATAACTAAGAAAGAGATATTTACTTATGGACTAACGGACAAAAGAATGACACAAAAACAATACGACAGTTAACGGTTGGGACAAATGTAGCACATAACATAAGTGATTTCTTTTGCTTGTATATTTTTTTCTTTCATCATGCATTGCAATCTATCTTTCTTTTTGTAGACGTCAGCTGGGCTAGCCAGGCAAACTAAAGACAACTCCAGCACTGCATGTTATAATGTATATAAAAACTTAAGCTCCTTAAACTGAGACAAAAAAAGGTTAAGTTTATTGTGTGCACCCAAAACACTGCTTCAGAAAAATTGAATTTAACAGTTAACAGTGAATTCTTCAGGTCAACTACTGCTTAGTAGGTCCTCAGTTATTGAAAAACCGAAGCAATTTTGAAAAAAATTAAAAGATTTACGGTTTTCGCACTACAAATATCGAGCTGTAAATGAAAATTTCGTTTGATTTCTGTTCACACAACTGCTGTCAAAAAAATAGATATTCCTAAATTTGCAAATATTTTTCGATAACAAAGAAGTCAAATACAAAGTTTTTGGCGAAAGTTGAAAGTAGTATAAGCGAAATCAGTTCAACATAATGGTTACATACTAATCATATCGAAAAGCTGTCAGCAACAAAGATTCGCAGGAATTTCCACATTCACTTTTGCCAAGTTTAATTGCTTCAAGAACTGAAACCAATTGACCGCGACCAGCGATTACGGTTCATTGTATGGGAAAGGGAATTATGTGATTAGTCAATTTGATAAGATATTTTGCAGAAAGACGTTGAATCAGATATTAACAAGTGAGAAATCCAGGTCAATACCGGGCATTAAACATAAAACGAACAGTTCTTGTATGCTACAAATTCAAATAGACTGGAAGATACGTTTGCTTAAAGTCTGTACAAATTAACCAGCAGAGTCTCCTCGTTTTTAAGTCAAGGTACTGACGTCTGGATTTTATATGATTTTACGCTGTTAGTCTTTTGTCAATATAGAAGCAGATTTATATTACGTAGTTATTGGGAGAGATGTATGATTTTTATTTATTTATTTATTTATTTATTTATTCTACTTATACTAGAAACTCAACTAAACAAATAACAGTCGGGTTCAATTAACTCTTAATGCAAAACTTATATTAATTAATAATAAAATTTAATATAAGTACAATAAAACAAATAAGAAGAAAAAAAAGAAAAAAAAGCATGTACAGTATCAGCATATGGACACACTTACAACCGGTACAGAACCAAATTGCAAATGAACCCCTAGGCCATCGCAAACATGCATAAGCCTGGCAACCGATAATAAATTGTCAATAATTCATTTTCGAAACGTAACGATTTTTTAGGATAAAAGCTAATTTAAATACGACATAGGTAAATCACGCGTATTAAGCAATGTTGCTTTAATGGAGTTTAAAGAGTCCGATAACGAGAATAAGTGGTAGACGTCATTTAGGTTCTTGCAAACGACTCTGAGCGGATTGAACAGCTCATAATTAAACTTACACTGACTAAGCTTAACCAAGATAAAGTGCCTGGAGAAGCGGTTAGGGACATTAAAGCTTATTTCAGCAAATAATGAAGGCGAGTCAATGGCACCATTTATTACTTTAATTAGAAAGGAACCGCCAAGAACAAATCTACGTTTCTCAAAAGACGGTAGGGACAGCAGAAGCAACCTATTTTCATACGGAGGAAGAGAGGCAATCGGATCCCAACCCAAATTTCTAAGGGCAAACAGCAAGAATTGCTTTTGAACAGATTCAATTGAATCTACGTACCACCTATATGAAGGAGACCACACAACTGAGGCATACTCGAGTATGGGTCTAACCAAACACATGTACAGCCTTTTCGTAATGTAGGGATCATCGAGCACTTTGGACCACCTTTTTATAAAACCAAGCGCGGACCTAGTTTTGCTAATCGAGAGCTCAACATGCAAGTTAAAACGTAACCTATGGTCAAATAGAACGCCTAAATCTGTAATCGAATCGACGTCCTCCAACTTATGCGAATCTATGAAGTACTGAGTAATGAATGACTTTCTTCTTGAGAATGAAAGCTTCTTACATTTACTCAGATTTAGTTTCAGAAGATTCAAACAGCACCATGCAACAAAATTATCCAAATCACCTTGAAGCTGATGTGATTGCGATTCAACAGAGAAGCAAGAAAACAGTTTCACATCATCAGCATATATTAAGATCTGGCTGGAATTAACCACCGATGGGAGATCGTTAATGTATAAACTAAATAAAATGGGACCTAAGTGACTTCCTTGAGGTACGCCAGACGTAACGGGGAATCCATCCGAGCTAATGGAGTTAAACAAAACTCTGAAGGATCGATTGTGCAGATAAGAGCTTATCCATTTCACTAAGTAGGGTGGGAAACCAGAGGCTTGGAGCTTAAAGATAAGTAGTCTATGGTTAACCATATCAAACGCTTTGCTTAAATCAGTGTAAATAACATCTGTGCGAGAGCCGCTAGAAAAAGCCTTGAAAACATGACAGGTAAACTCTAACAAGTTGGTGACTGTAGATCGCCCTTTACGAAAGCCGTGCTGGTGCGGAGAAATATACGAATTAATGGCAAAGGCCAAATTCTGAGTCACAATACGCTCGAACAACTTGGGCAAAACACTCAACTTGGCTATGCCTCTGTAGTTCTCAACAAATTGTCTACTTCCACTCTTGTGGATAGGAATAAGGAAACTACTCTTCCAACATGAAGGGAAAACACCTGAATACAAGGACATGTTAAAAATCTTTGAGATCACACCACACAACTCGACAGCGCAAGATTTAAGTACACATGATGGAATTCCATCAGGTCCAGGCGAACGACTGTATTTTAGAGAACTCAACCCTTTAAAAACTTCATCTTCCGAAATAACCAAGTTAGGTATTGAAACCGAGTTAGTTATAGGATATGGGTAATTTGCTGATAAATCGAAATTAGCAATCGAAAAGTTACGTCGGAAATACTCAGCAAACAAATTTGATATTTCAAAATCATCCGAGGAATCAGAGCCATTAAAAGAAACATGAGAAGCATATGTGGAAATTTTTCTTTTAGAGTTAACAAATTTAAAAAAGTATTTAGGATTAGCAAACAGAGAGGATTTAATGAACTGAAGGTATCTGCAGTAATAATGGTGGTTGAGGGAGTTAAACCTATGCCTCGCCACCCAGTAAGCGAAATAGTCGAGCGCAGAACCACTTTTCGAATATTTTTTGAATAGCGTGTTTTTTCTATTCTTGTAATATTTAATTGTCTTATTACTACAGGGGGGACACCTGCTTCGAGGTCGGCACAGCTTAATCGGAGCAGATGCAGCAATAGTTAGATTTAATATATTGTAGAACGATGGCAATAAGCTTCCAATACTACCGGTTGAGAAATCAAGCGTCAGATGTGAAAGACGATGTTTTAGTAATACAATATTGATTTTATGAAAATCATAATAATTATTTAAAAAAGTTTGAGTTGGCACATTAAGGCATTTCAACAAACCATCATTAATATCATGAAAGGAAATGCATATTGATGGATGATAAGGATTCTCAGGTAAACTAAAAGGTGGACAACGATTTACGTAAATCTCGGGAAAATTGGCAAAGCAGAGATCAAGCAGTCTACCATTACAATTAGAGGTACGATTATATTGAAACAAATTGTGATCTAACAATTCATTAAAGAACAAAACAGCCCTATCAGACGTTGAAGTAGGAACCAAACAGCCAGAATTATCAGTGTTACACCAAGCGACTTGAGGCAAATTGAAGTCACCCAATGCAACGACCAAATCGGTGGGTCTAGACCGCTTGGCCACTTCACAAATGAGGGCAGCGTGTTTCCTGTAAATGGAGATATCAGAATTTGGGGGAATATAGCAGCAGGTTATAAATAGATGTTTATCAGGCATATTCGCACGAATAGCGATAAATTCAACGTCAGGAGAAGTGGGAAATTCAATTAAATTGGACGGGACTGACGCAGATATGGCAATTTATACACCACCACCAATGCGATTTACTCGATCATTTTTAAACACTTAGAAAGAATTATGAAAAAGTTCCGACGAATGTAGATCGGGTTTTAGTAAAGGCCAAACAGAAAAATTCCGTGCCCACAGAATTTATAAAAGTGGAACGAATTTTCGAATTTAGGCCCCTAACATTTTGATAAATGAGAGATAGGGGGCCTGAAGAAACAATTAGTTTTTTGAAGGCGACAAGACTATTGCCTTGGTATTACGGGGACGATCTCGAGGGATAAATTCCTTAATTAAGGATCCTACTGGCCACAGTGATTTGTTTAACAACATATCACTGTTTTCAGTCGGAACTAATATTTTAAAAGAAGAGATTGCCCTAGCATGAGAAGGAGCCATTTTGAAGATGCTAACACGCTTTAAGTTGACTGATGGGACTTTCGTCGCCAGATAACCTTTTATGTTATCCACCGATGTTTCAGGTGCCAGTCTTGACACAAATATTGCTTTTCTGGGAGGAACTGCCGTCAAGCAAATGTCATTATTTGGAACAGGAGGGGGGTTCACAGTAGGAGAGTTTCGAGTTGGGGAAAATATAGATGGGGTTATCGCCCTTGTACCGTCAGCTTGTAAGACCTGCCTAGTCTGGTGACCAGCATTCACACGCGAACAGCCAGGAGGAGAGGATGACTTATTTTTCTCTTCATTACTTTTAGGCGATGGCGGTTGATTAGAGTGAGTGGCGGCTCTGGGCGGAGATACCCTTGCCACTTCAGCGTAGCTTAAAACAGAAGGACTTGCCGGCTTGTTTGTAACTGTTTTGCTACCAATCGACTCAGCAATATCGGAAACATTACTGTTCATTTTAGAGTTAGAGGGAGCGGTAACTTGTACCAACAAATCAGATTTGGAGAAAGCCAGAGGTGACGTTCCACACGCTACGCTACGAGTAGAAGATGAGTATCCAATAAAAAGACACTCATCAAACCTAGACTTAATGAGCTCAAACTTTTCCCACAAGGAGCCGAGATTTCTACTCAATTCCGAGAGACCATAACGGATCTCCGTGAAAAGTTTATAAAAATCAATGTCCCGCTGCCTACAGTCAGGACATGACCTTCTTAAGCCTGTCACGGTCTTAGCCCCTTTCGGCCGGTAGAGCATATAAATATATATATATTTTTTTATTTTTTTTTTTTGACCTGGGGTTTGGCTCTCGGAGCCTCCTGACAAAGAAAAATAAAAATAAACTAAAAGAACGAAAAGGTCCGGGCGGTTGTCTGCTGTCCGTCTGTCACCATTGAGTCAGTCGGTCATCGTCTAGCGTCGGCCCTACATAGCCACCATATGCACGCCCCTACGTCTCAGCCACAGCGGCGGCAGCTCGTGCTTAGCCACTCATTGGGGACACAAAACAACAAGGGAATAAATAGCTAAAGGGACTTACAGTACGATCCTCTCTTGATGTAGTGCTGCCTCCTTCGGCGGCTCCCGTCCACGGCAAGGAAGCAGGGCGTTCGTCTTATCTCAAAGGTAAGCACCATGTGAAATGTTAACAGAACTGCTGTAAATAACAAGAACCGCACTCAGTGAGAGCCTGCCTAAGACTAAACTCAACTTAGAACTATCCCCTCTGACTTAAATTTTAAAGACAGACAGACTTCTCCTTTTTACTCCATTTCCCTCTTCTTCTTCCTGTTGCTCCCTCTATAACGGCTTGCCGCTACTCTCACAAGAGCAAGCATAGATCCCGCAAAATCATACGATTTTTGCCTGTACTTGTAAGTAAGGAAAACAGAAAAGCATAAAATAAACATATACCGCAAGATCATGCGATTTATTAGCGGTACCACAAAATCGCATGATTTTGTCTAACGGCATGCCGTTATTCCGCCGCTTGCGGTTGATACAGACCGACAGACACCCTACCCGAGGTTTGTTCGCGGCCGTTACAAGCCTTTAGACGGGTCTGCGTCAGCAGCACGGCCGAGAATACCGGCACACTTTGCATGACCAAAGCGCTCGCAGAGCCAACACGAAACGAATCTATCAGAATCTGGGCCAGATTTCGCCCGACAAGGTGTATATAAACACTCCATGTCCAGTCAAAAAGACAGTTGTGGATTATGAAGAACGGACACAAAAATCACTAAAAACAAATCCTGAACATAAAAATTTATCAACCAAATTTGTGCAAAACTTCTCTGTTACGTTGACACTGTAACGAGAGATCAATAGCAACACAAACTCCAAACAGCGAAAAAATAACAGAGAGAAAAGAGAGAAAAAAAAAAAAGAGAGATTTATATCCGAGTTCAAAATTTTTGTTTGCAAAAATCAAATGAATCAAAGCGTAAAGGAAAAAATATTTCTTTTACTTTGAATTCACTCACTTTCTTCTCAAAGTATATTTTAAATTCACACACTATAAGGCAGAATAGCCACGAAATTCAACAAAAAATTAAAATATTAATTCCCGAAACAAAATATAGACGTCTATACCGCGCGACAGAGTTGCCAGACTTAGGAATGATGTTAAACTAATCTACATATTAATCTGTAATTTTTTATTTTCATATAAGTGATTTATTTGTAAGGTTTGTGTTCATGCGATGAAAATAACAGTCGTTTTTTTACAGACTTATAGATAGATTTGGCATAGCCATAATCGAGCCACGACTCGGATATATGGAGGCACTCCAATGAAAAGCTCTACTTAGAAAACCATGAAATAATTTCAAAGATCACATATACTTATCTTTTGATTTCATTAAGTCCATTAGATTAAATTGTCGTTCCAATCGTAATCATCATTGATTGAACATTGTCAGGCTTTTAAATGTGGCCAGAGGAATATAAGTAATCAATGAATATAAACTGGCTTTTCCAGTTACTTAAATTATGTCATCATTTCTTATAATGGGTAATTATTCTATCCTTTAAAGGATATAAATAAAACGCAGGTGCGAGATAGCACAACACAAGAGAAATGTATCACTATACCAGAAACACACAGAAAAAGGCTAGAGCAATTAATACCACACTAAGGATAAGTAGTAATGTGCCAAAGAAAATCAACACCATGTCACGGAGGAATAACAATCGACGCGATGTATTTGATACTATAAATAAAGTCTACCACACTTACAAGGATCTACAGTAAAAATAGGCTGTGCGATACTATTGTAGCGCGTCAACAAAAAGGGGAAAAAAATTTTAAATAAACGAAACGAACGAAAACAAACACAGTAAAGTACCAAAATTGCAATTTATATTCATGGAACACCGAAATCTCTCACCTTTAACAAGCGCCTTAATTTCCCATAATTATAACTACGCCAGAAACCTACTTTTAAAATAAATTTTAAACTTATCTGAAATCAAAATGTCAATATTACAGGAAATTAATTAAATTAGAAAAATAATATATATATATACACAGCCTCTTAAGCATTAGTCTAAGGGGAATTTTGGGAAGAATACTTAAATACCAAAGCCATGAAGGATTTGCCTTGACTTTTTCTCTACTTACTTTTAAGTTTTCTAAAGAAAACTTATTCAAACGTTTAAATTTTTTTAAATGAAGAAGTATTAAATTGTTAAAATGAAATTATTGATATGTTATTAGCAGAAAATAAATATTTTATTTTACAAGGTGTTTATGTAATTGTTGCTGTCTTTTTTCCTTCTCTTTGGAAGCTAATTGGATTGCTACTGGTGATAGCTTCCGAGTTGACTGTTTGGAAATTTTAAAAATTGAATAGAAAACGAATCTCCACGAAAAAGCTGGGCATTCTTACCTCTCCAATACATTCGCAATCTTCACTTTCACAAAGAGCATTTTCGGGTAGTTCTACAAGAGCGGGGCTTATGCTTGAGCTCGTTATCTTGGTAAAATTTGAATGTTTCGAAAACATTTTATGTAAGGCCTTAATTATTAACACCCTATGTAAAGATTAGTTTATAAGTAGTCTTCGAATCAATTTACCTTTTTTCAGTTAGTTATAAAGTTGTATTTGTAATGTAACAATTTTAAAATTTTCTTTGCGGTAAAAATAAACAAATTTTTCCTGATTATGAACGTGCTCTATATTTATATATACATAATTATAAGGTGTATATGTATGTATATATAATTATAAAGTGTGCTATATGACAATATTTAGAGCAAGAGATTTAAACGATGGTTGCCAACGTTTTGAAAAAGAATCTTAACACCGTTTGAAACAATAATTCCTACAACGGTTGTAAGTGATAACTGTTCAAATATTCATCTTCTACTCTTTTGTCTTTCACAAATGTTCTATTTATATACATTTTTGCCATCATATTACTATTATCTAAGTTTATGACTTGATTTTTAATTCGTTGACCTGCTTTTTTTGGAAACAGTTTTCATCGGCCTGCAGCTGCATGACGCGCCTGCGAATATGAACTTTGTTTTTACCTGTTTGCTTTTCCGCTAATCGCTTTCATCGGTCTGCAGCTACATGACGCCTCGCGAATGTACACTTGGTTTCTTCTCTCTTTAACGAATCTATTATTTTAGAAAATGACTTAGCTGGAATCAACCAGATTTGCGATTTCCGTAACAATATGTTACGTTAAGCAATTTTCAAATAATATAATATCTGCGTCGCGTCTCTTTAGAGTTGTAGGGGTCTACGGCGTTGTCTACATTTATATTAGTCCTGAATAACGGCGCAACGAACACTCACTATATAGAATATTCTGCAAACAACTACAATTTATTTATTTAAAAAAAACTCCAATTTTTAACAAAATTTATTAATTGGTTTCTAACTTGTTTCTGTCAGCAAACTCTAACTTACCAACCTTTTCCATTCTCTAAACAATTTTTACAAAGTTGCCATCAACTTAAAACTAAAACTTACTAATCCCTGTAGGTGGAATGGCATAGCCAAGTTTTGTTGTGGACAATGAATTCGCCAGTGACCACGATTTCGCTGTCGGAGTAATTTTGCAACTTAGAGAAAACCACATTATCCGCGTGTTTGCTTCTGTATACAAAAGCGAAATTTAAAGCGTGTGTCCGGTTCGTGAACTTTACTCATGGAAACTTCAGCCAATCAAATGGCAAGTAAGCGGGTCGTTCAGTGAAGACAGAGTATTTCTTATTAAGGGTGGATTCGTAGGGCTTCCTTGCTATGAGATTTACTGCTCCAGATCCCAGTTTTTGATGTTCGGCTTTGGAGTCATATCCACAAAAAAAAACTTGTAACAAATTGTTTAAAAGAATAATTGAAATGATGTTTTAATAAAAACCGGGAAGGAAAATAAATTTCGAAAGTTGAAACAACAGTACCGCAAAAAATTATTTTCTGAAGATACTAGAAGTTTTACATCCAATTGCAGATTTCACTAGAATCATGGAACCAGCATGAAATGCATTATCAGGATGGTTGGCAGTTATTATATAATATTTATTGATTTTAAAATGAAAGCGATCTGTGATATGACGGACTCACATTTTAGTGCAGGCATAGCGTATAGTACATCCACAAAATAAAGAAGAGGAAAATAGAAACAAAACAAGAGGCGCGCTTTTTACGTGCTGCTATATTACACCAGTCGTCTTATATCAACTATTCTCGACAAAAACATATAACAGCTGAACTTAAAATTAACTATATAAGGAGCATTATAATCACTCACATACCTAACGGTGGTCGAATCACGCGATTTGGTACCTGAGTGCTTAGTGAGTAGACATGTGAACAAACATAGTAATAAGTTAGATGTAAGTTGGTTAAGTTGTACATAAGTAGGATCATGCAAGTCGTAACTGAGGTTGCGACTGCAGCCAACCTAAGCTAAGTATACTCATAAGCATATGTAAACACACAGAACATGTTGGCAACAGAACAAGCGAGCGAGACTGCGGTTATAAAAGAGCGGCGCATCGCACAGACTCGTTCAGTTTGGTGTCATAGCCGTCTAGGTAAGTACCCACAGACATTTTGACAAGTTGACCATTATAAAAAGTTTTTTTTTTCGACTTAACTGATAGGGGATGTGCTGGTTCAGCTTTTTAATCGCCATC